>NC_091785.1:13988925-14295766 GCF_029378745.1 Bos indicus
CTTAAAACTTACAAGATCTCTAGTGTGGAATTAGCAGATATAAATTACTATATATATATACTAGACAAACAATTAAGATCCTACTGTATAGCAGAGGGAACTATAATCAGTTAACCTGTAATGTAAAAGAATATGAAAAAGAATAACTGAATCACTTTACTGTATACCTGAAACTAACAGAAGGAAAGAAGAGGAGAGAGGCGATTGCTAAAGGCTTAGGGGTTTCTTTTTGGGGTGAGAAAAAGTTTCAAAATTGTTAGGTGATTATGGTTATACCTTTTGACTAATGGGTGACTATGAATATACTAAAAACCACTGAATTATACATTTTACATAAATGATTGTGTGGTATGTGAATTAAATTTCAAAAAAAATAAAAAATAAATAAAAATAAAAAAGGAGTTAAGCGCTTTGGAAAAAAAGGCAAGTGGTCATTTATTTTTAAAAGGAGCCGTGTGTACATACTAAGTAGCTTCAATTGTCTCCGACTCTTTGTGACCACATGGAAAGTGGCCCACCAGGCTCCTCAGTGACACCTAAATCAGTGGAGATTTATAGTTGGCAGAGACTGGAAAAGACTCTGATTCTCAAATTCTATTTGCTTTCTTTGTTCTTTCTTCCCATGATAAGCTCACCTACGCTCTCTGTGGGTTGGCGTGGGGAACAGAGAGAAAAAAACGAGGGTGACCTAAGTAGGTGGGTCTGGAAGCTGGGAAGGGCCACCATAGTCCTTGGTCCAGACGGAGAGGAAAACAGTACTGAGTTCAATAGGGACTGTCTCTTTTTCCTAATAGTAATAAGTCTCGAAAATACTTAAATCCATAAAAATGCCTTCATAAGTCCTGCCTGAATGGGTTCAAAGTGGCAACACATAACACAAAGCATGTAACGTTTTCTTACTGGTCAAAGTCCAAATACGTAAAGTGAATTTACCTTATAGAATTTGATAATATCTTCCTTGGTAAGTGTCTTCAAATAGGCAACTTCTATATTATCTGAAAAAGAAATCAAACAAGAATTTATTAATATTTCCATTTTAAGCAGCCCAGAATACTACACTAAATGACAATATTCTTCACTCCAACACTCTTAAATATCCATCTTTTTGAGTGATCAATTGTTCCTGAAAGTAGTAAGGGAAAAAATTTCAAGTAAAAAGTAAGAGGATACCCTGGCTCTCTATGGGTGAGCTGTTGGTTCCTGGTCTAGTCATTTCAGGTTTTCTGAGCCTCAGTTTCTTCATCTGGAAATTGGGTATAAAAACCACCTAACTGACAATCACATAATACCAGGGCAAATGCTCAGTAATTGTTAGTTACTATTATCATTAACAATGAACCCAACTGCTAGAAAAATTACAGGTAAGGAAACGGAGGCCCCAAAAAGGCAACCTGGTTGAGATCTTTGGCTTGTCTGTGTCAGAATGAGAACACGACCCAACCCTTCTGGCTTCAAGTGTAGCTGAAGTTAATCTCTGCTCTAAGGTAAAGGAGAAGCAGGAGACTTTGGGGAGTACAGCTCTTCCAAATCTAAAAGCACTGACAAATCTGGGGAGATCCTTAAAGGCAGATGTTTGAACCCTGGTGCCTCCAGGACTGCACTTGTCTCAAGAGAGTTCAATCTGCACATTTTCTGTTTAGAGCTATGAGAAATAGATGCCTACATATCTGTGCTCAGAGTCTCAGAGGCATACTGAATAAAGTGAAATCAGATTTACTATTAGTGCATTGTGATGAGATACAGATAGATTCAGCTCTAGTTTGAGAGAGAGAGGAAAAAAAAAGTTTCTAATAGGAAATTGTTGTTACATTAAATATAAGTCCTTTAGAAGTGCTACCACCTCATCCCAAACTGTCCTGAAACATCACCTATGAAATGAATACCATTTTGCAGAATGGCATCAATGCCCTCAAATGTTTCACTTCCATGCCATGAATGTGGGGGCCCTGATCATGCCTTACCTCTGTCAAAATTGTACTGCTGAGAGATGATCTCCCCCCAATATTTAGCACACTCTGCAGATAGCTTCTTTGGTTTGTCTAGTCGACGGATTGCTAATGCTTGGATGTGTTTTTGGAAGGCCTCTTCTGTCATGTCCTCTATGGACTTTTCCATGGTAATTAAGAAAGCTTCCACTCTGCTTTCTAGGTAGTGAGGTGGCTTTTCTGACTGGATGATAAACCGTAAGCCCTGAATGCCATTGGCTCGGCGTGGCCCGCTGAAGACGATATAGCCTGAAACACAAACACCAGCCAGTCAGGACCATGGCGTCTCAGACGTGGGTCACTTTTAATCTTCCAAAAATTATCCTGTCAGAGCAAATACAATCTACTTTAGGACTTTATATTAATCACCTCTGAGGAAATCAGCAATGAAAATATCTTCAGTTCCTAAGGACAGGGCAGACAAGCTCTCTGAAGAACAGTTGGAGAGTTGGAGGTCACAAACCCCTATTCATTATTCAACATTCCCAAGCGCCTCACTGTCTGTCAGTTAATCCCCTTCAATCCATGTTAAAGTTATTCTCATCCCTATGAAATGCTGGACTCATTTCATCCCCTAACCATTGACCTAGCTTGGTTTCCTTTCACATCCAAGTTCCTTATGTGAACTTGCCTTCACTATTGCATTTCTTGTTAGATAACCTACCCCTGGATCGACTTCATTCAGGCTGCAAATCTTCAGAGACCAAGTAACTGAAGGTCATTTCCCATCATGAGCTCCTCTGCTACCTCCCATCTGTATCTTTCCTGAACGCACCTGTGGCTTGCCTCCTCTGCTCTCCCCTGAACCACACCTCACTACCTTCAGCATCGCCTTTAGAGTTTGAACACTCTTAGTAGCATTTGCCACACTGTACTACAATTATTCCTTACAGGTCTGCCTTCCTGATGAGATTGTGAGTTTCATGAAGGGAAAGACCATCCAAAACTTATCCATTTTTGCAGTCCAGCATCTATCATGGTGGTAGTTTAAAAAAAGATTGTTACTTTAAGAGACTCACCCAAATCCTTTTTCATTGGTTGTTCAAAGCACATTACTGGGGCTTGCTCTTTTTGATCAAATTTTCCAGGATCTCCAAGGCTTTTAACAGTGCCTAAAACTGCCCGAAACATTTCCTCAAAAGACACTTATTGTGACTTCTTCTATGTGCCCCAGGCTTGGGATACAAAGATGAATAAAAAATACGTGACCTCTTAAGGAACCCAAAGAAGAAGTCACAGTAAGCATCTTTTGAGGAAATGTTTCGGGCAGTTTTAGGCACTGTTAAAAGCCTTGGAGATCCTGGAAAATTTGATCAAAAAGAGCAAGCCCCAGTAATGTGCTTTGAACAACCAATGAAAAAGGATTTGGGTGAGTCTCTTAAAGTAACAATCTTTTTTTAATCTAAGCTTCTCTGGTGGAGAAGGCAATGGCACCCCACTCCAGTACTCTTGCCTGGAAAATCCCATGGACGGAGGAGCCTGGTAGGCTGAAGTCCATGGGGTCGCTAAGAGTCGGGCACGACAGAGCAACTTCACTTTCACTTTTCACTTTCATGTACTGGAGAAGGAAATGGCAACCCACTCCAGTGTTCTTGCCTGGAGAATCCCAGGGACGGGGGAGCCTAGTGGGCTGCCGTCTACGGGGTCGCACAGAGTCGGACGTGACTGAAGTGACTTAGCAGCAGCAAGCTTCTCTGGTGGCTTGCTTCCCACCTTGTCACCCTCAACAGCCTGCCCTTAGCATCCTTTTCCCCCACCCAAAATGACCTCTATATAGACATGTATGTGATGTAAACACACGTCATCTCCTTAAGAACTGCTCTACTGTCCATGAGATAGTAACGGCTTATCTTCTAGAGGTGGAGTCCCCACAGGCATCATGACAGGGGGCTGCACATGTGGCGAATGTTCTCGAGGACGACAGTGCTCCTCAAGGAGTGAGGTGCCCTGCCGCGCCCCGCTGCCCACTCACCCAGTTGCTCCTTGGTGCGCAGGGTGTTGAAGCAAGGCTCGGAGATGATCTGACAGAAGAGCTCCAGAAACATGTTCTCTGACGTGCTCTGCATGTCGGTTTGGTAGTATATCTCAATGCCACAGTTATTGTGGACTTCATTCCTCTGCTGATACACAAACCATCCCCCTAGGAAGTTTCAATAAGAGAGCGACATGTTCAAAAACTTCTTTAGGGTTTAAACAAACTTACTGTTTTGTTTGTCTGTATGAAGTTGTTCAGTTTAGTTGGTGTCTTTTGGCAGTTCCAAACTGCAATTAATTCATTTAAGAATGTGAAACTCAACTTACCCAAGGGAATCCTAATACAGTGATCTGTACTTGGGAGGCCCTTATAAACATTCAAAGACTTTAAAGGGCAAAACACTTGTAAAAGACCCATTTTATGACTAAGTAAATTTTAATGCTAATTGAGATCATAGTTAATGAAATTCACAATGCAGTGTACACACTAAATTACAACTAGCTAATATCTATAAGAAACTCAATAGAAATACAACCTATGTTTTAATAACCATGCAAAACAATTGTTTAAACCATTAGTTGTGCCATTATCTATTTAGCATTCAATTCAATATTGTTTACCAACACCCACGCTGAAGGTCAATTCACAAATTTATACATATGTGTACAATGCGTAGAGATGCCCCAGTCTGACATCTCACTTCAGAGATGAAGAAACTGAGACCCTGAGAAGTGAGCAACTTATCCAAGGACATACAGTTGGATGATGGAGAGCTGAGATATGCTGATCAAGTACTTCATCAAAGTTATAAACAGATGGCCATGCTTTATGATCTGATAACTATTTCATGAGCAGTAAATGTGACTAAGCAAATAGTGTTTAGTAATTGCCTGATTACCACATTCAATGGTTTTTGAACAGCATTTTCTGACTCTTCCTCTCTGCCATGCTGTAGTGACTGAGGAAGAAGCTTAAGTTCAAAATGAGCCATTACCCAGTCTGTGATGACTGGCTATGCAGAATAGTAGCACTGTGCTCAAGGTGTCTTGGAGCATTCAACAAAGAGATTCTGAGGTAATGCTTTAGTAGCTACTCAAGTGAGCCAGACACAGACCCCAGCCCTTAAGAAATGTACAGCCTACCAAGGGAGATGGAGATGCACTTCAATCCCAATATGAGAGAAGTGCTGAGTAGCTTAAAGAAGGAAGGTTCAGAAAACCTGTGCTGGGAGGTCAGAAGAGAGAGCAATTACTTTTAGAAAAAAGTTTAAGGGAAAAAACCCAATGCTTCTCATCACTGGTCTAATACACTTTCCACTATACAATTCTGAACAACATTGAAAATAATGCTTAATGAGTTCTATATCAAAAGAAACCACTGTTAATGCAAAAGTAGCCCAACACTGAAAACTCCCATATATTATTATTAATTCTTTATGTCAATTCCTATGGGCTCATAATTCTAATTTCCATTTTTTATAAATAAATTTTATTACATGCTTCCCAGTCAATACTTCTTTAGTTTTGTGATTTTTCACTTCTTCACTCTTCTATGCTCAATGACCAGTCACTTCCAGGATCATTCTCATCAAAATAATTGCCTGCCTTCAATTTCACCTCTTTGGCCCTCCTATAGATAATTTTCTTGCAGAATTATCTATCTTTAGTTATAAATTAGTAGAGAATCCCAGCAGATCTTTACCATAAAATTATATTTGATCATCCAAGTGACTTCAACCCACCTGTAATCACACACAATATTATGTCAAAGCAGTCCATTCCCAAAGATAGAACATTTCCACTTACTGTCCGGGAGCTGAACTTCTCTGTACCGAACGAGCTGACTTGGAAGAAGTGGTTTCGTATGAGCATGTTCAATAAGGGTGTCTTCAACCATCTGCATGATTCCTAACGCAGCCTAGAAAGGCAGGTCATGGCACATTACAAAACCACAAATGTATCTTGATTAGACAGCAGCCCATGCAATATGAAAACAACATGTGTGTGAAATAAACTAACCAACTTTATCAAAGTGGGTTTTTAAAACCTTAAGTACATTTGATCCTGCTCAAATAGATAAAAACTGAACTTGTTGATTTGCAACAGAGTCAGTAAGGTGGTAGTGAGGAGAAAGAGAGACCCAGACAATCATCGGCACCAATCTCGATGTTGGAGCGGTATCACTGATGGAAAGTTGGTCTCTAGTGAATGGCCCTCACCACAGATATTTGGAGTTACAGCAAAGCAAAAGAGGTAAGCATGAGGCTTTATTCTGAATAAAACTGACACAGGGAAGAATCCTTTCTCAGTCACATAACAGCACCTGACCTTGGCATATTATTCTGGAGACAAAATAGTGGAGTGGCAGAGAGTATGGGCTCTTGAGACAGACTACCATGGGGATTCTAAATTCCGTTTAGCTTTCCATGTGCTAAACACTTGGAATGTACTATTTACTTTAATCCTTGTACATAATATACTGATAAAGAAACTGAGCATAGAGAGATTAAGACACTTTCAAAAGATTACATAACTTGTAACTGGCTGAGTCAGGATTTGAATGCAGGCTGATTCCACACTATGTGGTCTTATCCACTATACAGTCCTGCTGTTCTAGAGTAGGGACCATTATTCCCATTTCCTCCAGTGACTACACAAGGCAGACAACAGAGAAGGCAGCCGTGAAAGTAGGTCCACAGTTAACCAGGATCATTCAACTCTTTGTATACTCTCCCCTACCTTTCTGCAGAGGGCAGAGAAGGCCGAGTCAACACTAATGAGTATATAGCCATACTGCGGTGGTTAGTCAGTAGTCTTAAATCAAATAGAGTAAAATTTCTGTTGCAATGATCTATAAAAGATCGCTAAAACCTCAATCACCCACCTGCTTTGTTATATTTCCATGGAGAAGGGCTTCAATATGCAGCCGTGACAGGAGTTGAGGTATGAAGGCCTTAAGGCGAGGAAGGGTGACATCTGCAAACAGGTGTAAGAAATTGTAAGCTCCACCTATGAGGTCTTTTTTTTTTTTTTTTTAAACTC
Organism: Bos indicus; assembly: GCF_029378745.1. NCBI lineage: Eukaryota > Metazoa > Chordata > Mammalia > Artiodactyla > Bovidae > Bos > Bos indicus. Next base: position 13,995,927 of record NC_091785.1, read on the forward strand.
TGAGACAATTTGAGACTTACAGAAGAGTTGCAAAAACAGTATAGGGAGTTCCTACATACCCTTCACCCAGTTTTCTCTAACGTTAACGTTTTTCACTACCATAGGATGCTGATCAAATCTAAGAAGTTAACACTGGGACGATACTATTAACTAAAAAATCTACTTTATTTGGATTTCAGTTTTTCCACTAGTAACAGTTTTCATTCCAATCCCAAGGAAAGGCAATGCCAAAGAATGCTCAAACTACTACACAATTGCACTCATCTCACACGCTAGTAAAGTAATGCTCAAAATTCTCCAAGCCAGGCTTCAGCAATACATGAACCGTGAAATTCCAGATGTTCAAGCTGGTTTTAGAAAAGGCAGAGGAACCAGAGATCAAATTGCCAACATCTGCTGGATCATAGAAAAGGCAAGAGAGTTCCAGAAAAACATCTATTTCTGCTTTATTGACTATGCCAAAGCCTTTGACTGTGTGGATCACAATAAACTGTGGAAAATTCTGAAAGAAATGGGAATACCAGACCACCTGACCTGCCTCTTGAGAAACCTATATGCAGGTCAGGAAGCAACAGTTAAAACTGGACATGGAACAACAGACTGGATCCAAATAGGAAAAGGAGTACGTCAAGGCTGTATACTGTCACCCTGCTTATTTAGCTTATATGCAAAGTACATCATGAGAAACGCTGGACTGGAAGAAACACAAGCTGGAATCAAGATTGCTGGAAGAAATATCAATAATTCCAGATATGCAGATGACACCACCCTTACGGCAGAAAGTGAAAAGGAACTCAAAAGCCTCTTGATGAAAGTGAAAGTGGAGAGTGAAAAAGTTGGCTTAAAGCTCAACATTCAGAAAACGAAGATCATGGCATCTGGTCCCATCACTTCATGGCAAATAGATGGGAAAACAGTGGAAACAGTGTCAGACTTTATTTTTTGGGGCTCCAAAATCACTGCAGATGGTGACTGTAGCCATGAAATTAAAAGATGCTTACTCCTTGGAAGGAAAGTTATGACCAACCTAGAAGGCATATTCAAAAGCAGAGACATTACTTGGCCAACAAAGGTCCGTCTAGTCAAGGCTATGGTTTTTCCAGTAGTCATGTATGGATGTGAGAGTTGGACTATAAAGAAAGCTGAGCACTGAAGAATTGATGGTTTTGAACTGTGGTGTTGGAGAAGACAATTGAGAGTTCCTTGGACTGCAAAGAGATCCAACCAGTCCATTCTAAAGGAGATCAGTCCTGGGTGTTCTTTGGAAGGAATGATGCTAAAGCTGAAACTCCAGTACTTTGGCCACCTCATGTGAACAGCTGACTCATTGGAAAAGACTCTGATACTGGGAGGGATTGGGGACAGGAGGAGAAGGGGACGACAGAGGATGAGATGGCTGGATGGCATCACTGACTCGATGGACATGAGTTTGAGTGAACTCCAGGAGTTGGTGATGGACAGGGAGGCCTGGCGTGCTGCGATTCATGGGGTCGCAAAGAGTCAGACACAACTGAGTGACTGAACTGAATGGAACTGAACCCTTTTGAACTAGTGGTGTTGGAAAAGACTCTTAAAGAGTCCCTTGGACTGCAAGGAGATCCAACCAGTCCATCCTAAAGGAGATCAGTCCTGGGTGTTCATTGGAAGGACTGATGTGGAAGCTGAAACTCCAACACTTTGGCCACCTGATATGAAGAGTTGACTCATTGAAGACCCTGATGTTGGGAAAGATTGAGGGCAGGAGGAGAAGGGGACGACAGAGGATGAGATGGTTAGATGGCATCACTGACTCAGTGGACATGAGTTTGGGTGAACTCCAGGAGTTGGTGATGTACAGGGAGGCCTGCCGTGCTGTGGTTCATGGGGTTGCAAAGAGTTGGACACGACTGAGCGACTGAACTGAACCCTTTTCTGTTTCAGGATTTAACCCACGATCCTACCCTGCATTTAGTTGTCATGAGTCCTTAGTTTCGTCCCATCCTTAACAGTGCCTTGGTCTCTCTTTGTCTTTCACAACCTTAAGATTTTTGAGCAGTAATGCTCGTTTTACAGAATGCCCTTTATTGGGGCTTTAATAACTCAATTATTAAATTGGATTTATGTACTCTTAAGAAGAACACCCGAGAGGTAATGTGTCTTTCTCACATCGGGGCACATGATGCTGACATGCTGTAATACAGATGATGAAAACATTGATCACCTCATTATGATGTTGTGTGCCAGATGTCTGTCCTATAAGTCCTGAACCACTTTAATTTTTTGGTTGTAATTAAGTAACTAATGTATACTTTTCAAGCAACTAGGAAAAGCCACCCCACCAATGCCAACTTTTCCCATTATAATTAAAATACTTATTTTGGAGGAAATACTTCGAGACTATACAAATATCTTGTCCTTACTTAACTTTTATCCACTAATTTGGTGTTAGATGGTTAGATGGCCATCACCGACACAATGGACATGAGTTTGGATAAACTCCAGGAGTTGGCGATGGACAGGGAGGCTTTGGCGTTGCTGCAGTTTACGGGGTCGCAAAGAGTCGGACACAACTGAGCGACTGAACTGAACTGAACTTCAGTAAAGAAGAGTTGTCCCTTTTCCGTTAGGACGCTATGCTAATAAATGTTACAATGGATGCTAATGCTAGTGATTAAAATTTAAAGACAGACATAGGAAGGGAATTAACAAGTGCTTACTATGTATGTATGCATCAGGCACTTTATAGATGTTATAAACTGTAAATTATATGCTATCATTCCCATTTTAAAGGTGAGAAAACTGGAATTCCTTGGCAGTTCAGTAGTTAGGATTGCATACTCTCATTGCCAAGGGCTCAGGTTCAATCCCTGGTCAGGCGACAAGCTGCACAGTGGCCAAGGCGGGAAAAGGTGAAGATACTAAACTTAAGAGAATTTAAATTTCTTGTCCAAAGTCATTAACCTAGTAAGCTGCAAAGCTGCCTTTGAATCTTGGCCTAATTCCAAAGTCCATATGCATTCCACTCCCCTGCACTGCCCTAGAAGGCCCTTTCACTAGACCCTGTCAGCACTCAGTCTCTCTGCCTCTACAAAAATAACCTGCTTACATTTATGCTTTGCCACTAGACTGGAGAGCCTTGATCCAAGAAACCCCAGCTACACCTAACTGATCATTTTTAAATCTCAAGCACCTGCAATCTGGTACCTGGTACACAGGCAGTCAGTAAATGCTGTTCTAGTTAATGAACTTTATAATCTATATGCCTACCCAGTGCCTGAGGCAACCAATAAAATAATGACCTTCAATACTTTGCTCTTGACTTGTCACTGAAGACATCAAAGGCACAGTGATACATAATAAGTAAGGATTTGTCATAAAAGATTATTAAAAATTCAACAGTATTCTTTTTTATTACTGAGCATGTAGGAAGGAAGATTAATTGGTAGCGCAATGCTGAGAAGTGGAAAAGATAAAACAACAATAAAGGATGATATCAGTCTACATTCTTTCCAGTAAAACCCTGAAAGTAATTTCATTCCATTGAATAGACATTCATTAGACACACACTGAGGGCATAATATAAATACTAAATAAAAAGAACAAACGGAAGGCATAATTCACTGCCCTTGAGGAATCAAGGACTTTCAGGCAAAACCTCTGAAAATTAGATTTAAGATTTTAGGAAAAAAGCAACAAAAGATGACTCTTTAGGCTAATTTACATAGTTTCCATTTTTTTACCAAACTGAATAGATCTACAGATACTGAAGCATTCTTTCTATGTGATAAGGCTTTTAAGCTCAGCCCTTTTTCCTTTTCTGAAAACTTCAATATTAACAAGGCAAATTCTTGGGTCAAAACACTGTCATTTGCAGAAATCTATGAACAGTAGTAACTAACTGTTGTGGGTCCATGTTGAAAACAGCAAATGTGGTTAAGCTGCCTGAATACAAAAGCCACTTCAAAGGCTACCTCTGTTTTTGTTAAAAAAGAAAAGAAAGAAAGTATACACAGTTGGCTTCTTTAATGGAACTATAAGTTATTAGAAAGCACAAACAGCAGGTAATAGCATACACCAAAATAATTTTAGAAAACAATGAAGAAAGCATCAAGCTATAAGTAGAAAGAGTCTCACCATCCAAGGCTTCTTTTAATTCATCTTTAGTCCAGGCCACTTCAGTCATCAGCAAGCGGAGGTAGTACATGGCGTGTTGATGAGGCTGTTCAGCTCGGAAATTGTTAAGAGATCGCATATACTAGTGAAGGAAGACAGGGGTCTGTTAATTTTATCCCATCCTTTTAAAATCATTTCAAAAGAGCAGCTATAATCAAACTTCAATTTGCATAAATTGTGTGCTACTGGGATGTGGGATATTGGCTTCCTCCTTTTTGAAGTTATGTGATTAGACAAATTCCCCTCTGATCCTTAAAGAGCATGCTTTCCCTTTGTCTAGCCTGCTCCCTTACCCCCAGCATCGGACATGTACTTCCTTCATGTGTACAGCCTTGACTGTGGGACCTCATTCATCCCTCAGAAGCTATCCCCAGTTTTCAGAGCCTCCATCTCTTGGCATCCTCTAATTCTTCACTACAAGGTCACCCCCAAAGCCTAATCAAGAAACATGGCTATGTGTGTGTATATACATATACTACTGAATCTTCATTTGAAAATTGATGATAATTTCTCTCAGTGTACAATGAAGGTCATAGTTTGGCTTTTAAAGCAGCTATACATCCCATATATCCACTACTGGGCCAGCCATGAGTTGAATTTAAGTGGAATATACAGCAAGCCTAAATAGTCTGCCCTAATGTGACAAGGCTATCATGTCAGGCTGAAGTCCCAGCCTGTAGAATCAAGTTTCTTCTTAAATGGAGGTTGAAATCTTAAAATCTTCAAGGAGTCCCTGAAAGCTACTAGGTCTACCTCAGTTTCCCTTCTGAAAGAAAGTGCTGTCCTAGCTCTTAGGCCCTATAGAGAAGGGGGCCAGGTGTTCACTAGACTTTCCCAGGCTTTCTTTCTGGGAAAAATATAGGATCTAGCAAAGATAGAATGAAATGATTGATACAGAGTTATGAATGCTTCTTTTCCTCCTCACCTCCTTCTCAAAAATGTTCATAACATGGCAATATTACCTGATGAATTAAAAAAATAAAAATAAGTTCAGAAAACTTACTGCCTCTTTGATAATTTCAAATCTTTTTTCATCAATCTCAAAGGTAGCCATTTTCTCAATGATCTTCTTTAGCAAAATTGGCTGCTTGTCATTGTAACCTTTCACCGAGAGCTACAGAAAGAGTTCAGGATATTAAAAATCTAAAAATACCATGAAACAACTTAAATTTGACTTTTAAACATTTAGGAAGTCCCCAAACCAGGTGTATCAAAATAAAAATAAAACAAATTTAATGAAATTCCTTTCTCATAAATATAGCTTAACATTTAGGAAGATAACATTAACCATCTTTATTTACTAAGACCCAAAAGCATATTTTTGCTTTTCCTAAACAAAAACAATAACAAGAAAACTTACCTGGTGCCAAACTATGGCAGCATGCACTGTATCATCAAAATTCAAGTTCTCATTAAATCACATTAATTATAGAAAGTATTTTAAGTTTAATGTTCTAAAAGAATTTCTAAGGAATGGCAGGCTTAAGGTTTTTATTGGTGTGTTAAGAAGGTAAACATCATAGGGGAATGTTGTCTAGCAAACTATGAGATATGCCCCCAAAGTGTTTATAGTTAAATATTTTGAAAAATCATCTTTTAAGAAATCAGGCAGTCCCAATTTTGTCTTGTGCGGCATTTTGCCACTTTTCCTGCCCTGAGCTGCCCTGACCTGCCCAATAAGGGCCCATGTGCCACACCACTTGCTTGTTTAATGAGCTCTGCTGACGCACCAAAAGCCACTGGCAAACAGAGGTGAAGTAAGGATTCCCGGTATGTACCACCTGGAGTTTGCCTGAGGACAATTTAATAGTCTCTGAAACCATAACATTTTGAAAAGTAGGGAAAGCCTAATTCCTACAGTTATGTTGCCACATGGTGGCACCCACAGCAGTAGAGATACGCTGCAGCTAGAGTATCTCTGGAAGTCTCTACCTGATGAAAACTGATAGGCAAGAACCTCAGCAAGAGTGAAGGTCACTGACCATGGAGAGCACATCAGGAACTGTGGGAACTAGACTGACAACTAGCAGGAGGCCCACTCTGTCACAGATGAAAGTGATTAACTGAATGGTGATATGCTACTAAAAGTCAACAGAAAAGCAAGCCATAGATTACTACTTCCCTATTTGAGTTTTACTTTGTTCTCTGGGCTCCAAATTTCCCTGGTCTCTGAAAATGGTTAAGTTACATACGTTCTTATACATTAAACAGAAACTACCAGAAAAGTTACTTGTGTGAAGGAAAAAAAAAGTCACTGCAAATAAAATTTAAAAAACCTAAGACCTTCTGTATAGAATTAGAGCACACAGCACATGCTCTCATTTTAGTTTTTACGGAAGCATACATTTTCAAGAAAAGTGAAGATGAATGTGTGCCAGGAGAAGGGTGTTAATTTGGAAATGAGGTGTAAGTTTGGAAACATAAGAGAAATGATTTCAATAGAAAGGATCTAGTTACTTCTTGCGATGCATTTAATAATCCTTATTTTAAAACACATTTAAAAGTAGTTAATGCTACAAAATAAATTAAACAAACATGTCAGATGTGTTTGAACACAGGAACTTACTACTACTGTCAACAGAAAGAAAAACAACAACAAAGAAGCTTTAAATAAAACTGAGCACCACAACAGCAACTACAGGTATCTTTCACTTACAGATGATAATATATTCAAATACATGGGAAGAACAACATGCTTTCAGGATTAATATGTTAAATGTTTCAAGCAGAAGAACATGCAAATAAATGTAGCACACATACATGTTCACAAAATGCACTAAACTCTACTAAATCGTTTGTTAGTGGAACTAATACTAACTTGAGTTCTCCAATCATTAAAAAGGTGCAAGGAAAAAACCATCAATCTTCTTGGTTTAAAATGCAGAAGTTAATAGTCTTCCCAAGCTCAACATAATGCTTAAACGGTGTGACGCCTTTTCTTTGGTTTCATTTTACTTACAAGTATTGCATTCATTCCTGATGCAATGCCATAGCTCAAACCTGAGAGGCGTGCTGCATATGTATACTCTTTTAAATCATCCTTCAATAACCTGATAAACAGGTATGTCATGTTGCAATGGAGAGGATCAGCATAAATGTAGCGACTAACAAAAAGAAAAACAAAAGAAATGCTTTGATACCTCAAGCAGTGGCATGGTAATGAAGAAACATGACTGAAGAGTATGAATATGCAGCCTCATGATCTGAATTTCTAGGGAAATAGTATCAGCCAACCTTCTGTTTTACAATGGCAGGAAGACTTCATTCTCTATTGTCAAAGACCAAGACTTCAGATATGGAATGGGTGAGATCTAAACCTAAATCAGGGTCCAATTTTGTTTTGAGGAGAAAAATATGATGATCTGATGAAAGATGTTCAAAAAAAAAAGAAATCAAGGAAAATTTGCATAATATTAATGGTGTATTGCTGAATACTTAAGAGCTAACTTAAAAATTAAATGATAAGAAAATATGATTAGCCACAAAGATTTTTAAAAAAGAAATTAAACTCATACCCTCAATCAAAAATGCTTCCATCAAATCAATATAAAAAATGTTGATGAGTGGAAGGCTCTAAGACGTGGGTACTTACATACATCCCATAGATGGTATTTTGGAGGTCATAGCTCAAGCCTGCTAGCTCTGCTGCATATGCATACTCGTTGAGTGAGTCTTTGAGGAGCTCAAGGTACAAATAGGCCATGTTACAGTGCAAGGGGTCCACATAAGCAAATGGGCTGGAAGAAAATGTTGACAGTAAAATAGCTGATTTATTACTTCCCAATGTGATACGGCCTTTCGAGATGGATCAAGGAACTGGTTAAAACAACTTCCTGAAGATACGCTTTGAATTCTTGAATCTGTCTCTTCTCATGAGTAAAAACAACAACAATAACAAGATGTCTAACAAAGAAGCTTGAAATATGCCATGTGTACTGGTAGTAGTGAAGAGGGAAAAGGAATTACTACCCCAGACGGCATGGTAGAACTGACAAGTTAGAAACACGGGGTAGGTGAGGAGTAGGAACAGGGCAAAACGCATGTCTACGTTTAGGCTGGTAGGAAAAGGCATGGCCGACACTGCTGACTGACACAGCATCTGCACATCCTCTTTCTTCCTCTAAGCAAGCCATACATACTCACGGTGGACAGAAAGATGAGACTGAGAACTTTGTGCTATGATTACATAAACTTCAAAGAGACAAACTGAGACTTGAAAGAGAAAAACTGACACCTGTGAAAATGTTAGCGTATCTCTGAGTTTCCACCTAAACCAACAGACTAGAACACTGTCAGTAAAGGAATAGATAATATCCATCATATAATTGCAGCCAGAACCAGGAAAAAAATATTAACATAGGAAATTTTTAAAATATAAAACAGGGAAATTTTTAAGTGAGAAACAGCAACAAGAGAGAGGAAACAATTACAGAGTGCAAGACTGCAAAGACCACCTAATTTTAAATCTTCATTTCTCAAATAAGAAAGATCATTTTCCTCATGTCACCTGGTCTGGTAGCAACAGAGTTAGGATTTGGATTTAAGTCAAATGACCTATTCATCTGACTATGTGACACTGCTTACCTTTATGACAAGCAAGTAAAAGGTTCCTTCATTCAACAAACATGTACTACATTCTTACTACAATGTTACGCACTCCTCTAGGTACTGGAGATAAAGAAGGAACAAGTCAGGCAGAGTCCCTGACCTCACAGAGTTTAGAGTCTAGTTGGAGGAAGCAAATAACACATTTAAATATGATACATCAGGTGGTGATGGTGTTATGGAGAAAAATTATGCAGGGTAAGAGGAAAAGGAGTGATAGGTGGGACAGGAAGATTACTGATTTCTATAAAATTGCTAATCAAGGCCTCTTTGATAAGGTGACATCTGTATCTGAGAAGCAAAGGAGCAAGCTTCTGGGGATATCTCAATGGAGAACTTTCCAGTCTGAGGAAACAGCCAGTGCAAAGGACCTGAGGCAGCCTCTTGGCTTAGTTTGTCTGGCAGCAAATTATGTTTCATTTTATCCATAGCACAGTAAATATAACCAATGCACTGAGAGCAAAGCAACAATTTCATCAAAAGCTGATAATGAAGTAAAATAGGGGTAAAATGCTTAGCCCCAGAGAAATTAATATCAAAGAGAAAATCATAAAGCTATACAAACATTCTCCACCTGGCAAATCTAAATAGTACTCTGTCATTTCATTTTTTAAGTATTTATTATACACAATGACAATTTCCTTCTTTAGGCAAATAGCAGTTCAGAAACCTTACTGGCACAACTCACAAAAGCAAAGCACCAAAACAGGACAGAATCCTCAAGAGGGCTTGTCCCCACCGCCACCCGTAGGTGGAAGTGAAAAGCCAGATCTGGGAGTTCAAAGCCACAGGGCTAAAGCTCAGAACACAATTCCAAGAAGTGTTCTGAAATACCAGCCTTGCTGGTGAACTGGAGAGAGACCTAAATGAACTTTTAAAAGAGAACATGATTCTGGTGGAATGCTTAAATCCTGGTTCACTTGTTAATTTAAAACATGTTATTTTGTAACCAGATATTATGTGCTTAAATATGGGTCACAGAGTTTTAAAAACTATATGTATGCATGATACTATCCTATTTCTGAAAAGATTAAAAGGATACATACAAACAGAAAATTTCTATAAGAATGTACAAGGAACCTAACAGTGTTTACCTCTAGAGGGACCAGAACACCAAGACGGATTGGTGAGAAGCAGACATTTTTAATTCTGAGAACTATGCTGGAAGTTTGCTGCTACTGCTGCTAAGTCGCTTCAGTCATGTCCGACTCTGTGCGACCCCATAGACGGCAGCCCACCAGGCTCCCCCGTCCCTGGGATTCTCTAGGCAAGAACACTGGAGTGGGTTGCCATTTCCTTAGAGAATGCAAAAATGTCAAATGGTCTCTCAAAAGATATTCTGAAGCCAAATGGCAAAGTGTGGCAAGCTGCTTAGAGTGTTAAAAAAATATCACTTTTAACTATCAAAAACTAAAACCAGCTTTGTAATATTTTCTGCCAATAGTAAGCCATAATCAGAAAGTCCAGGTTTGATATTAAAAAAAAAAAAGGCAATAATCTCTGTGCAGCTCTAGATAATCTATGAATCTCACGCTATAAATAAACAATGTTGCTATCACTACAATCTCAACATATTTGTTGGTGAACTATTAACATTCTACTTAGAGATTCTTTTTCCTTCTTCTGAAACATTTAAAATACATCTCAGCTTTAATTTCATGCCAAGCAAATCAAACAAAAATTAATGAAAAAGTTGATCATCATAGTGAACATTATTAGATGATGATAGGGGTTTAAAAAAAAAATAAACACAGACCACTGAATTTTAGAAATATAAAATTACAGAGTACAGACTCAGAGTAAAATTTGAATTGAATGATAACATTATCACACAAATAAAGAAGACAGAGATGAACTAAAGATTTATATTGAAGAATCACTGCAACAGTAGCATTATTCATAAATTTTACTAAACATCTTCTACCAAGTCAGAAATAGAGAATGCAATATCTAAGGGCTCCAGACAATTAAAGGACTGGAAGAGACTCAAGATCATTTAATAACTACTACCTCTTTTTCTGGGCAAGCTCTAGGAATACAAAACCAAAACCATAACAAAAAACCACCCTGGATTATTCCATTTTTTATTTCAGTGAACTTCTGGTGAATCTACAGCCTTCCCAGATTCAAAATCCTCAAGGTTAGGAAGATCCTCCTAATAGCTAACATAAATCATTTCAGTTGAAGAGTGTACTCCTCAAAGGAAAGGAAGAATTAACAACCTTGGCTCCTAAAATACCATTTAACAGAAGATGCAGCCTTTCCTGGTCTATGCTAAATAATTCTAATTCCTTTTATTTCCAGACATAGGTACTTAAGGAAGCAAAGAAGACTTTTAGAAATGTTGACTTTTATAGGAAGCTTTGTAGCTAGATTCATTTTACATACCTGAAAAATTCAAAGTTGAGACAGGCCTTGGGCAAGAAAAACTTATCATCTTGTTTGAACCAGAGTTTGCTCATAGCTGTATCCTGTGATGGAAACACAATATATTTAGGGAAATATAGGCACATTTGACAAAAATCTTCAATCAAATCTCTCTTCAAGAGGAGGAGGACAGAGGCAACAGCTGAGTTTTGTTCTGGAGAGGCTACTGTCCCGTGGCTCTGAAGCACTCTCCAAGAGACAGGATGGGAAGCTGGAGAAGATGACTGGTAACTCTAGCAGCAGAGAGAAATTACCCTCTTATCTCACCCTGGGTCAAAGAGATGGGGACCCAGTGGAGGAAGAGACAGACAGGAGAAACCAACACCAACTATCCTGTCCCTATCTTTCTCGACACTAGGAGGCAGATGCAGGAGTCCTTGGGGGGCGGGTATAAGGCAGCCAGCAGCCAGCCTCCAGCGTGGGCCACATGGATCCCAGCCCACAGGAATTCACACCCTTGTGTGGTCCTCTCTCCTGCACTAGACCAGGGCTGGTCTCTGACCAACAGAATATGGAAGATGTGATGGTATGATACTTCTGGGATTAGATTATAAAAGACTGTGGCTTCCATCTCGATCACTCATTTTCCCTCTTGGATCTCACATTTTAGGGGAAGCCAGCTGCTGTGTCAAGAAACTCTATGGAGAAGCCCATGTAGTAAAGAACTAAGATCTTCCCCAAACCACACAACTGAACTTGGAAGAGACTTCTCCAGCCCTAGTTGGGCCTTCAGTCGACCAAAGCTCCATCCAACAGCTTGACCATCTCTCTCATAGGAGACCCTGAGCCAGAACTACCCAACAGAGCTACTTCCAGATTCCTGTCCCTTGGAAGCAGCATGAGAAAAAATAAATGTGGTTTTAAGCTGCTGAATGTTAGAGTAATTTGTTATACAGCAATGGATAACTAATACAGCCAAGGATGAATAAATAAGCCACTCCCTCGACTCTCCACTCACTCATTCATACCAAATTATATAAAGTCTTAGAGTTCACTTGAAACTACCTTGGAACTCTGAGAAGAGACATAAATGGTTTAGTGTTCTCCTTATTTTATGCTAAGATGGCCTATTTAAAACACACAAAAAATTAGGAAAAGTAAATAAGCTTTCTCTTTGAATAACCCAACCTTTAACTCATTAAAATCTAATTTTTAAAAGAAAAGTGACTATCTCACTAATAATCTAGTTACTTGAGATAAATTTCATAGTCCTAAACACTAACTCTTGTCTCAATGACTTAATGTTAGGTCTTTTGAAGGGAAAGAAAGATGTTTGTCTATGGAAGTAAGTTTATAAAAAGTTAGTTTTAAAGTTTAGAAAAGACGATGTGCCGTAATAATTTGATCCATTTTCCCACACAATCTACCCAAGGTGTGAAATAATGACATGACAAGAACATCTGGAGAAAGAAAACCCCCTTCTCAATCATTCATTCCACGGACTTATAACTCCACCAACTTCATACAGCCACTCTTTCAAAATGAGAAAGAATTGTTTATAAGGGCAGGAAATCCAACAGCTTCCCCTGGATATGCTCTCTTCCAGGCTTTAGAGATTCTTTCTTATCTTTAACTTTCATGATGCAGCGTAAGTCTACTTCCTTATTGGGTCTTCAGTGAACACGGAAAAAAGGCTTTCAACACTGAGTTATATCTTTTAACAGACGAATTATAGTCCAGACTTACTACTTTATTTTCTGCAAAGCAAACAATTCCCTAGAGTCTATGCTCTACAGCAGTTTTGTTTGTTTTGACATTTTTAGCCTTTTAATATTTTTTTTAGTTATTATCTCTGCAACTCTTCTGTTATCTCTGGGGTGGGAGCCCCCTAAATCAATATAGTACCAAATGCAAGAAACCATCGCTCTAGTCCCCTCCAAGTAATAGGTCTGTCCCCTAACTTTAATATCACTGATTCTAACATATTACCTTAATAAGAGAAGGGTATGGCGTTGCTTCTTTTTCTAATGATAAAATTTCAAAATTTGTAGGAATAAATTCATTCTTCATTGGAAGTTTAAATTTCCCATTCAGATCAGCATTTTGCCATTTCTGGATGAAGAGTGAAAAAATACACAAACAAAAGTGATTAGAATCTGATTTAAGGGTTTAAAGCACTCACTTTGCTTAATATCCAGGCAAACAATAAGGGAATAAATGTCAGCATTCTTATATATAGAGGCTACTTCCAAAACCTAGCAATGACTTTTCATGAAACTTGAGTTGGAATCTCTGGAACTAATCAAGGTTTTACACTTATCTATCTTTCTTCTTTATACATCTCTAAAATGATCAGTCGACATGAAGGAACAATCGCAGACTATGGAACGCAGAGGCTAACGTATGAAGATCACATCTGCTCTAGCTCTTTAGAGAACTGGAGAATAACCTGCACAGAGACATACTTCCACAACTGCCAGACAACCGGTGGTTAGTCTAAGACTTAAACTTGCAGCTATACTAAGTTACTTGCATGTATGGATAATACAATATGAGGCATAAAATATAGCCCCTCCTAAGGTGAAGACAGTATGAATCCCAGAAACTGCTCCCCACGTGTGTTCAGAGCAAGATCATGAGCTCTCAGAAACCCTCGCATCTGTCTTTCAGGTTCCCTGTTTCCATCTCTTCCTGCCTGTCTTGGTGCCTGTGCATCCCTGTGGACTTTGAACTCCAATGATCTTTGACTGCGTGAGGCTGAAGTCTGCCCTGCTGGTCTGACAGACATGTGAGAAGATGGCTATAGTGTCATTTCTTCATGTAAATCCTATGCTCCAGCTCTCTACCTCCCTGTTTACGCCTCTTGGGAGGGTACAGACAGTGCTGGGCCACGACCCTCCACACTCTGGGCAGGGAATTGGTTGATCCAGGGAGCTCATGTTCTTGCGTGTCCCTCACACATCGGGCTTCTTCACAGATGGGCTAACCCTACCTTAATGACTTCGTCTGGTATAGCTTCTTGTTTGTACTGGGTTCCGTACCACTCTTCTGTGCGATCAGTTTTTCCTTCAAAAGATTTGGAAACTATTGCAACCCTAGAAATAGATGGAAAAAAAAAACCTATAAATTCATGTTGTATATATAAATTTATAGAATCTGACTCATGAAAATATGAATAAATGTCCAAGAATGTGTTGGGCTTCTAAGACCAAGTAAGTTCTATGAGGCTTAGGTGAAATGGCTATGTATGTACAGCAGTCTCTGATCACAGTCTCTGTTACCCTTTGATTATAGCCCATCATTTTGGGTGTGAAAAACTGCTTGCAAAGAAGATTCTTATTATGAATGCTATTGACTAGAATCTTAAAAGAAGAGTAGCTAGGGAAAAAAAAAAAGGAACAAAGGTCAGTTGAAAAATAGTCTTTGAAAAAAGCACAACAAAGTACTCCTTCCTAGCAACAGCTCAGGCCCAAGGTTACAAAAATGGCTAAGAAAACTTGTTGGCTCATTCAGAAAACCAAAAAAACTAAAAACATTCTTTCATTGTAACTTGCTAATTTGTACTGTTTTGGTTTTTTTTTTTTCTGCCAGACACTATCATCAATTAACTGTATGTATTATATTTACACTGGCCTTCCTGCTGCCAGGGTAGATGGGGATAGGACCAAGAAAAACATTACTTTCTCTGATGGGCTAGTAGGAACTTCACAGAAGAGAAATGAGAAGGGGAAAAAAACAGTTTAGGGAGGGAAGGCAGAGGTAAAATGTCAGAAGATTATAAGCAAAGAAGCAGAAGAAGCTCTGTACCAGTGGAGCTCCTGTCCTAGGGAAGGTTGCTGCCTTTGAATTATCAAAGTTAGAATCATTTCACTCTAACTAGCTGGCTCAACGCCAGACTGGGAGCAGTCCTTTTGAATCGTGTCAGTAGAGTGCTAGGCCAGCAGCTCGGAAGGCTTGCCATGTAGTCAGTCCTGTTATTGGTTTCGCTTCTTTATGTCCCAGTTCAGACAACTAGGTTCATGTCTATTCTTGCTTGTTCTCACTTATCCTCCCAGAGGTTAGGTTCCAGTCTCTGATTGTCAGTCTCACAGCTCAAAGTCCACTCCTTTCAATCAAAACTCCCCTCTACTGAACACCCATTCATTTTCAGAATCCTAATCTCTGTGTTCTGAACACCTGCCCATCACTGGATTGCCTCAACTCCAGTGCCTGACGGTCAGGACCACCGTCTACTTCTTATTCGTTCTAGATAAAATAGTCTACCTGGCTAGTTGGACTTGGCCTTCTCACTTGCTTCAGGGTAAATATTACAAGCAATCTGACTCACCTGTCTGTGAGAACGACTGACTTAATCTTCTAGTTTACAGTATTCCTGATCTGGTCTAGCTGCCACTGACCACTATCTGTTCTAGAAAACATGCTAAATAAGAATATGTTCCACAGAAACACACAGAAGAATCCAAAGGTCTGACAGATGAAAGAGTTTGGATATTGTATCCATGTTGGCAATTTGAGAATCCCTTATGAGGGATACGTGTAATATATATAGAGCTCACATGGCCACATGAAGAGTACATGATGTTTCTTAAGGACATTCACTCAATACATGACAGAGCCAGCTAAGACTCAGTCATAGAAACTGCTTCCACTCCTGCTGATTTCTCAAAGAATGAATGGATTAATTATTAGGAAGACACCTAAAAATATGTTAGGAAGTAGAATTAGATGGTAGAGAGGTGGTATTCCCATCTTCTCTTCCCTGAGATGCTTGATTTTGCAAAAGTTTATTACACAGATGGCTGTGATTTCCCTGAATGACAGCCCCATGTATCAGAAGAATGAACAAGGGATTGATTACAACTTATGAAGACTGGAGCATTCATTCAGCAGTGGACTTGCCTTCTGGAACAAGGAAACTTTAAACTCAGTTCTGAGCAAGAAAGTGAAAAAACTCAGGGAAAGCTGCCAAATGTTCTAGAGGATGCCTATATGACACAGAAAGAAGCAGACAATGTAGGTTGAGGAGGAAGTTAAAGAAGGGGGAGAAGGGCAGTTTACTAGGTACAATCCTGAGAGATTTGCGTAGTTAGATACCAAAGTAAAGTGTATGGGTAACAGGTGAAATGTTACCATGAGGCTCCTCAAACTAGGTAAATACCAAATATTGGCCTAACAAACAGAGAGACCAAGAGTTAGCGTATCATCGAGGAATTAAAAACTGAAATAAAATGATAGAGTATGTATATATTTTCAAACAAATTATGAAGGGGAATAACAGAAGAGACAGATTAGACACATGTCAAACATACAGAAATCTACAAATCAGAGTGTGGAAGCACAAGAGGACCTCAATTAGGAGAAGAAAGGCACAGTAACTGAGGTACCCCACAGAGAGCTACAGTATGTTTAACTGCAGACAACTGAGAAAAACTGGCATGGACACTGCAGCACCTTAGACTATCTGCTGGAAACCTAATTATGCTAATAATAATAAAAACAAACCTAGTCTCGATGAGTTTTTTCCTAGTGGGGGAGGGGGGCAATGCTATTCTTTAATCTCATCTACAAAGAATTGGCTACTGATACAGTACTAACAGAGGAGGGCATGGCAATCCACTCCAGTATTCTTGCCTGGAGAATCCCCATGGACAGAGGAACCTGGTGGGCTACAGACCATGGAGTCGCAAAGAGTCGGACACAACTTAGCAACTCAGCACAGCACAGCACAGCACAGTACATGGTACCAATAGGATCCTTGGAAATATGAGAGAAAATGCTCCTTTAGTTTCATACTGAAACTTACAATACTAAGAAAAAGAAACAGTGGGCTAGAATGAATGCTGACTGCTGAGTTCAAGTCAGCCACTTAGAAGTGTTCAGAGGAAAGAATAGCGGTCACTGCTGATGGGACCCATTCAGAAATAATCTTGACATTATTAATCTATAGACATTAAAAGGCAATATCATTCCCAAGGGATGAATTCTCATGACACCTTTGCAAATAATCCCTGAGACAGAAAAGAGGGAAGACAGCCGATAATGAGAAGAGGCTTCACAGGTAACTGTGACGAATTTAAAAAAGAATTAGTAGGAACTGCACAGACCTGGCCATCAGAAACAAATTCTGGTTGATATCATGACTCTCTTTAAGATCTTGCCAAAATCACAGTTAAGATCTAAATTGGGCAAGTCTCCAGGGTTCAGTTTCATCACTTTTTAAAAGGGATTCAACTAGATAAATTCTATCCTCTTACTAGTCGAATTCTACAATATCATGACATTAAATCATATTTTTTAAAGATACACAACAGAGGAAGAAAAAAGGCACAAAAATCAATGATTTATTTGTCTGTCTTTATGACAGTACTATAACCATCTTAAGTACTATGGCATTAGAGTAAGCTTTCAGATCTGGCAGTGTTAGTCCTCCAACTGTTCTTTTTCTGTGTACAAGTGTTCCAACTAATCTAGGTCCTTTGTAGATCCATATGAATTCTGGAATCAGCTTACCAATAACTTAAGGAAAAAAGCCTACTAGGACTTTGATTGTGATTACATTGAGTCTGTGAATCAAACTGGAGAGGATGGATATTTTAATAAAATCAAGTCTCCTAATCTATGAACAAGGTCTTTAAATATCTCTTGGCACTGTTTTATAGTTTTTTGTGTAGAGATCTTGTTCATCTTTGATTAAATTAATTCCTAAATATTTTATGCTTTTGTTGCTATTGTAAATACTTAAAATTTTTTTTAATGTTTTATTTTGATATAGTTACATACTTCTATAGTTAGGAAGTTGCAAAAATAGTACAGGGAGGTCCTGTATCCTCTTTACCCAGCTTCCCTCAATGGTTATATTTTACCTATTATAATATCAAAACCAGGAAACTGTTGTTGGTACAATGTGTATGTACAGTTTTATGTCATTTTACCACATGTACCGATTTTGTATAACCACCAATAATATTTCTTTTAATTTAGTCTCTCTACGGTTTGTTGCTAGGATATGTCTGAAAAAGTTCAAACAATGGTAGCTAGGAAAGTGACTGATAGAACGGTTTTGTCAGAAGATTTTTTCAAAAAGTTCTATCAGATTGTTGATTTTATTCATAAAACGACTGGTCCAAAAAACATGTTTACTCAATCACCAAGTTCCCAGAATTCTGGAAATATGTGCTCAAAAGGGGAGAAAAATAAAAAATGCAAAATATGCACCAAACGTATACCTTTTATTCTTGACTTTTAGAAAATATAGATGAAATTCAATTTGAAGGCATAAATATCATGTGGTAGCTCATAAGCTCTTTAGGGCTGATCCTCCTCTAATAGAAATATTTGTTAGCCTAACAGCTCCTCCAATTTTTGGTTTCCTGATTAACCACTGGCCAGTCAGAAGCATTGAGACTGTAATCCTTACTTTCACTTAAAAAAACAGAGGGTGTCCTCACTTGCTTATAAAACAAGATAAATGAGCCAACCCTTTGGGAGTTAGAGTTAGGATGAAGCCAGATTAAGACAATCTATTATTATATCTTATTCATAAGGAAATTATGATTATGTTGTTTTTTTTTAAAAAAAAAAAGAATCTTCATGTTTTCAAGATACTGACTTAAAATAATCAAGACTGGAGGAAGGGTGAGTGAAGAACTGTGGGAAAAGATCAAAAAGGCTAGCCATGTACTGATTGCTGAAGTTTGGTATTGGTTCATTATACTGATTCTACTTTTGTAATCATGCTTCATAAAAAGTTTAAAAGCATTTTATTCAAAATTTCAAATTTTTAGATTCAAACTATCACTGAAAATCTAGTATGTAACAGTAAAATCTGTAGAGTGACTCACCGGACATTTTCTGGTCTGAGTTTATCGAGAACCATCTCTATTAAATCTGGTCTAAATTCTTCCAGTAAATATTCAGCTGTGAGCACTTCTTCTAGGGGATAATACTTTTTAAAAGGAAAATAAATACAAAAGTAAAACGTGTAAGGCTATGATACAGTTTAATTTATTAAAGCAAACAGATCTTTAACACATAAAATCCTCTATTTTACACCCCCCTCTTCCCTCCAATTAAATTTTATTTCATTGTAAAGATTTCTGAATCTTTTCTCTTTCTTACCACACTTTAAGCAATTTCATATTGTGGGATAATTTTACAGTTAATCCCCAAATAATTTACATTACAGAGAACAAAAGTACATTTTTTCAGGGAACAACTAATACCTCTAGCTAAAAATTGAGTGTTGATTAAAAGAAATTTGGTGATTAAATGCTGGCATCTATAGGATTCTTAATATAAAGTATATATATTTTAATAGAATTTTTTCTTTAACTTCTATGAATGAAATCAGACAAGCATTTACAAAGTTGTTATGGAGGAAAAATGGCTTATATTTTTAGTTACTAAAGAAAAATAATGTGGAAGAAGCTTTTTAGTAAGGGGAACTTACTGAGACAGACTGATTCATTCATTCAACAAGTATGTAATGAACACCCTACTCCGTGCCAGGCACTGTTCTAGGTGCTGCTGTGGGTACAATGGTAGGTAAGATAGATGACGTCCCTGTTCTATAAAGAGCTCATGTTCTAACTGGGAGGAAAGTGATGTCGCTCAGTCTTGTCCGACTCTTTGCAACCCCATGGACTGCAGCCTACCAGGCTCCTCTGTCTATGGGATTTTCCAGGCAAGAATACTGGAGCGGGTTGCCATTTCCTTTTCCAGGAGATCTTCCTAACCCAGGGATTGAACCCAGGTTTCCTGCATTGTAGGCAGACGCTTTACTGTCTGAGCTACCAGGGAAGTCCTCTAACTGGGAGGGAGGTGGACAATAAACAAACAAATACTGTCATTATACTGATAAGATGCTATAAAGAAAATTTAAAAGGGGCAGGGTCATGATTGAGAGGTCAGGGAAGGTGTCTCTAAAGCAGAGACATCTGAGTGGAGACCCAAACGAGAAGAACCTAGCCATGCAAAGACTGTAAGTGTTCCAGGCAGAAAAAAACAGCAAATGACAGGGCCCTGAGAGGGAAGAAAAAACTAAACGCTTAAAGATTAGACAAAGAGCCAGGATAGCTGGAGTGGAATGGGAATGAGAGAGGTGGGAGGGGGAGTGATATGGAATTCTGTCAGAGAGAGGCTGGAGTCAGATGTCATTATGGGTCAGGTAAAAATTTAGATCTATTTCAACTCTGACGGGAAACCACTGAAAGTCTTGACACAGAGGAGTGAAATAATCTGATTTGGGTTTTCAAAAGATCATTGAGGCAGGGAAAAAACACTAAAGCTAGGGA
Source organism: Bos indicus (assembly GCF_029378745.1). Lineage (NCBI taxonomy): Eukaryota > Metazoa > Chordata > Mammalia > Artiodactyla > Bovidae > Bos > Bos indicus. The sequence continues at coordinate 14,016,344 of NC_091785.1, forward strand.
GACGGCAAACACGAATTCAGCTAAGAGTCTATGATGGTAATCCAGGTAAGAAATGAAGGTAGCTCATATTAGGGTGACAGCAATGGAAACAGAGAAAAGAGGGTGATTTATAGCTTTCACATAAGTAGCACATGACACATAGTAGAACTGAAAAATATTTAAAGCCAGTAAGCATGATGTCTATGTAATGAAAATATTACAGATGATGATTTTCAGGATGATGAAAATTAAGATTTTAAATATGTCTTCGCATCAGAGTTTACTAGTTGCTACAAAGTCTAAAGTTTTACACTGTAGCTTCAATTTTTATGATTTGTATAGTACTGAAAGTAACATATACAGGATCACTGAAACACTCCATGTGCCAAAGTATAGAGTAAAATAACAATAAACTTACATGTAATATTCCTGCAATCTTAGAGGTATAACCCCGTGGTCTCTCTTTATCTTTAAACCTAAAAGCAACAGCATTCAAGTCCTAAAATGAAAAATTAATCCAATTAGATATAAGTTACCTGTTATTTAGAAATACTTTTTTCCTTGGCGGTGGGGGTTGGCTTGCCTCCTATTTTCCTCCATATATAACTATCACTTTCTGAAAAAATGGCTATGCTTGATTTAGAAATGTACAGAACACAAATGAAAATAACAAATATAGAATATGATTCTATAGGCTAAACTGTTGAAACTATTAGTCAAAGAATCAGGAAAACTGTGAAGGAATCCTGTGAGATTCATCAGTTGCATAGATGATGATTTTACTGACCCTTTCAGAGAACTGTAGCCTGATTAGAAGTTACTGTCCTAAGTTTCACAGAGATTATACCTTTAAACAAAATACATTTCAGTCTTGAATAGATCTTAAAGCAGATGTTTAAAAAAAAACTCTTAAAAGAAGCCTTTAAAAATTTAAAAGACAAATACCTTTTGTTTTATGCAAAAAAAGAAAGAAAAGGACAGGCTTTTCCCTACATACAACAATAAAATCACTTTTAAGAACACAATAATATATATAACAATTCACTGTTTCTTTGAGAGTTCAATACAAATTTTAGATACAGCTTCAGACAGAGAACTGGAGTAAACACTGATACATAAAAGCTCAAGAAACTCCTGGCTTTCTTCTCAGGGACAGAAAATCAATCTATTTGTTTCTTTCCTTTTCCTCCTAAAAAGAGGCTACTTGATGCCTTAACCTTTAATTGTGCGTCAGGTAACCAATCAGACTAGTTAAGACTAGGCCTTAACTAAAGCTACTATGCATTTCAAAATTTTAGAGTTTAAATTAGGAACAATAAAAACTTAAAAAATTTCACTGGGCCTTAAACTCACACATACTTGTTTCTTGAAAACTTTCCATAAGAGAAATTTTGGTGAAAGAAAGTACCTTGCACTCTTGGAAAACCCATTCTTGAGGTCCTTCTGCTCGTAACTTCTGAATGTATTGAAACATGTGCAAAATTATATCCTCAACATGTACTGGAAAAAAAGTGCACACTTAAAAAACATTCAGTCTTCAAATCCTTCAAAGCAAGGAGCTTATTCCTAAGTTAAGTCAGGTAAGGAGAAATGGTCCCCCTTAGAAATGGACTTCTCACCTCCCTGTGACTAGGTTTAGGGTCCCACATACATGGCCTTCCAAGATCTGGGATTTGTGACAGAAGGGACTTTGGGGTAATAAATGAGTAACTAAAAAGTCAAGTACACATTTTATAAGTGCAACATAATGATTAGTTGTTAAGGAGGGAAAAATCACCCATGAAATGGAGGCCAAGTTACAACAGATAAAACGGTATAAATTAAAGTCTTTATAGCTTTACAACAAAAAAACAGATCCAGAGCATAAATAAGTTAATAAAAGTTAATCATAAAAAATCAATTTTCATTCAAAAATGGCCAATACTTACATAATCCTTCCTCAGTCAAGTCCACATTAATGATAAAAAACATAAAACCTCGGGCTCCTTCCTTTTGCCCACCAACAAGAGTATTTACCCAGCCTGTAACATTCAAAGGAAATCAACGTGATTGCTTGTGTCTTCTTTTAAGACAAGGAATTTTATTTTAAAAATTAATTCCATATATTCCCAAGAGACTAGAAGGGCATTCTGCAGAAAAGACTGGGCAAAAATCAGTTCAGAAAAGCAGTTTCAGGCACTGCAAAAGATTCAAGGAATTTTTGGGGTTGGGAGTTTTCCTTGGGACTCCTCAAATCATTTCCCAAATCAAGAGTAGACTACTGTGCTTAAGTGCTATATACAGAGTCTAAGTGGAGAGGAACCTTGGCAATCTACTGACTGATCCTAGTATTAATACACCCTTTGATGGATTTGATGGATAAGAGTAGATAAATGTTTCAGCTCATTTCATAGAGATGGTAAATAATATACAATATGAGATTTACTTTTTTTAACCTCTATCTTATTTAAAACATGGGCCAAAATATCTTTTGAAATATTTAAACTTCACTGCTCAATACCAAAAAGGTAAAACAAATTATGAAAAAAGACAAAAACAAAAACCCCAAAGAAAAAACAAAAGCATATTAACAACCATCACCTCACTCTCCCATAAACTCTAGTCTCATCTGAAAATATCCCTTCACAGGGAAATATTTAGGAGAAGTGAGAGCCAGAGTAAAAAAAAAAAAATGATGGAGATGGGGTACTACCCTCATAAGCTGGGACCCAAGAGACTCACCCTTTGATTTAAGTTCTGATAACAGACTTCCAGGACCTTCATGCCCAATGAGATGACCGAGATAATGACCGGGATTTGATTTGTAGTATTTCTGAAGGTCAGGTATGGGAAATGTCACATAAAGATTCCTAATATCCTTAATGGGTACTATTTTGTAAAGTTGCTGGGGCGGAAAAAAACAAACCACAAAAGATTAGCTATGTATAAATCCTACTGAAAAGAAAAAAATTTACAAACTATTTAGAATACTGATTTAAAACAAACAACAACAACCCTGATTTTCACAGAGGAATCCCAAATTGAGGAGAGAATCAATTGCCAGAGAAAATCATACTGACCAAACAGAAATAAACGACCGGGCTCTTTCTTAGTGCGATTTCATCACAGGTATGCGGCCCATGTTTGGTCCCCTGGACCATGCGGCTCGGTACTTTTGGACGCTTGCCTTCTGGCACTGCTTAACAGCTTCTACAGTCTGCCAAGGTTATAGCTACCAAAACTACTTTTAGCATGAACAGATCAGAACATATTGTTACCTTTTTGGTGATACATGTCTCTAGTATATGTGAAACTGATTTCATTTGACTACCCAGACAAATATAAAAAACCATATAAATAATGAAACCTCTAAAATGTTCTATGTACTCTTTGGCAAACTAGGCATATGTTATGTCCATAAATTTAAAACAGAAAAAAAAAATACTAGCAATACATGCACTTACTTTAAGATGTTCTTCTTGGAAAGGATGTTCAGGAAATTCTGGCAACGGGACATTTTTGTTCTCTACTTCAGAAAATAACTTTACCACCAGATTAGTCAAATCATCCAAAGATTCTACAAGAAAACAGACAACAGAAACAGAACTTAAACTAATCATAACACCTAGTGGGTAGTATTTAAAACCTTAGGATTATACATGTACCTATATAAAATCATTATGTTGTATACCTTAAATTTATACAATGTTATATTTTAATTATATCTCAATAACACTGATGGGGAGGACCTTAGGATTTCCTGAAAAATTTCAGGACTACTAAAAGGAAAGCCTAGGAATTCTTTAAAAACTCCATCTGATAAGTTGAAGCATTCAGTTAAACCCTACCAGAACCTGTATAACTTCTGTAGCTATGCAATATTGATAACGATTATACCTCACAAATGTCTGCCTCTTTATAGTTTAAAAAACTATTTTACAAATATTATCTTGAAATAATTTAAAAATAAACATTAGAAACAATAATAGAATAATTAGTGGCATTTGGAAACTGACTATTTTATCTACAATTTCCAACAGAAACATACTAAACCACTGGCTGATAGACAATAACATTAACTTTTCAACAGTCTAAACCTATTATTAAAAGTCAAATGTTAGCATCTGTAAGTAACTGATTTTGTGGGAAAATAGTATAAAATGGTGAGAAGAATCCTGGGTCAGGGGATCAGAGGACTTTGATTCTAACCCAACTCTAACACCAACAAATTACGTCAAAAGAGCATTTAGACAAACTGGTTAAGCACTCCAGATTCTATGAAACATGAAAGCTGGAGAGGGTGACCACAAGTTTCTTCCAAGGTCTAACATTATATGATCTGTATCACACTCTGTCAAACTCAAGCAAAGATTTGTAATTGTTGGTAAGATTATACAGCCATGTGTATGAAATTCTTCTACGTTATCATCTATCTATATTTTTTATAGAGAACTGTATTTGCAAAGTTTATAAAGTTATATAGATGAGATGTTCACTGCAGTATCGTTTTTATAAAAACAATAAAAACTGCAAGTGACTGAAGCATCTATCAATGTGTACATGCTATAAGACATCTCTACATTGGAATTTTAGGTAGTCATCAATGACAGGGAGATGTGTATGGGCTGATATGAAAATATCTCAAATTTCTGTTAAGTGAAAACTACAGATTTCAATGTCATGTAGTATAATCTCATTTAATTTTTAACAGATATACATCAATCTAAACCTATTAATGAAATTCTACTTTTAGAAGTATAACAAAAAATGATTTAGTTGACTATCTTTGAAGAGGGCACAGTGCTCATAAAGTGGGATGAGGAAGAAGAATTGATTTCCATTTTTATATATTTCTGTATGGGACAAATTTTCTTCTATGCATACGTGTTACTATTATTCTAAAAAGAAAAAAAGTGGAAAAGGTTATCTTTTTATAAACAAGATAACCACTCACCTTGCTTCTGTCTCCTCAAAAATAGGTTATTTATAAATGGTATAAACATTCATCACTTATTACTGTCAGAAAGCATTTGAATCAAATAAGAAATTTCCCTTGATATTCTATGACCCGTTTTGAACTTCTCCATGAACTCTGTTAAAAAACACTTAATCACTATTTGACAATTGTATGTATGTGTATATATATATATATATATATATATAGTGTGTGAAGTTCTCTTTTAGGTCTATGAATGTGGGTATGTGCACTTTATTTATAAAACATACACATTTTTACTTCAATTTTTTGGACTTCTATGAAGAACTTTAACATGTCCAAAGCCAAATAAAAGGCCCAGCCTGTGGCTGCCTGTTACATGACAAGTGAACTCAGGAGTGAAGTGGGTGTATCTTGAGTGAAAGATGTCAGAGACATCTGACATAAAGAGACAGACAGATGGGACATGTAACTGGAAACAAGCAGGGTGGCCAACAATGATTTGTCAACCTGAAATGCTGACGACAGTGGGGCCCTTTACAGCAAGATTCTACTAGAGAATGCCTTTCCTTTTCAAAGCACAAATTCACTGTGCAGCTTTTTAAAGGTAAGGCAATTGTACCATAAAGCAACGTCTGTCTTCACCATTAGGCTGTGAGCTACCAGAAATCAGGGAACTGAGTCCCATTCATCTTTACACTACCAGGACTTGGCCATCCTAGGGTCTCCACTTGACAGCTACCTATTTGTCAAGTGTCCAGGAAATTGGTGCTGCCACAACTAGAGAGATGGAGGAGGAAATGGCAACCCACTCCAGTGTCCTTGCCTGGAGAATCCCATGGACGGAGAAGCCTGGTAGGCTGCAGTCCATGGGGTCGCACAGAGTCAGACACCACTGAAGCGACTTAGCAGCAGCAGCAGCAACTAGAGAGAGGGCCTCATGGGAAAACAGAAAAACTTTTTTGTCCCTTTGTGACAGAGATTCTGCCACCTGGTTACTCTTCCTTTTCCCTCCTCCTAGAAGAAGGAGCAGACTATCTATTAATCCTCTAAGAGATCCTGTTTCTTCCACACACCCCTGTACTATAAGGACACCTCTCCCAGACCTGTCATCAAATCCACTCAGCTGAGCACAGAACTCAGGTCACACAGGGAGACCAAACTGGAACAAAGAAACTCTTTGTTTCTTTCAGATGCTCGTTCTGTCACTTCCACTAAACCAAGAACACTGAGGGCAGGGTTCATGTCTGAGTCATCTGTTGTCATTATCACTTGCCCAGTAAGTGCTTACTGAAACCATGTGTTTTATCTCAGGAGGACATGAACAAAAATACGTTTAGAAACCTATTCCTAGGACTAGGCTCTAAATACCAAGTGATTTTTTTGTTTTTACACTCCACAGACTTACCTACCTTTAGAAAGAACCCAGAACACACACTTTTTTTTTTTAGCCTTTTCCTTGGACCCATTTTATATTCTCATTCTATTATCAAGTTAAAATAAACATAGGCGCTTATTTTCTACCTACAAAAGTAACGGTTGCCAATTTAGAAAACTTAGAAAAACAAAAGAAGGAAAAAAAAAAAAAAGAAAACAAAAGTCTCCTACAATCTCATGATTATGGAATGCTACAAACAGCTACCATTTATGGAGTATTTGGGGTGTCACCAGGTACTATGCACTTTTTCTGCATTATCTCAATTAAACCTCACAACAGATATGAGGTACCACTTCCGTCTTAACAATGCAAAAACTGAAGAGCAGGGAACAGAAGTAACTTTGTTAGCTCACAGCCACACCTTGGGTAGGTGGTTGTGTTAGGAATTCAAACCCAAGCTCTCAGACTCTAGAGCATGAACTCTTAACTACTATAGCACATTATTACATTTCTGGTATGTTCTTCTACATTGTCTTATGTCTCCCATTTACGTCTATTAGAGTTTTTAAGAAATCCCCAAATGGGATCATATAGCATATAGCATTTTTATAGAGTGCTTTTGTTTTCTATTTAATACATTAAGAATATTTCCCATGCTATTAATACACTGTCATAAAACTATTTATTCATTCAATATTTATTTACTGAGTACCTATGATGTACCAAGCACTAACCCAGACAAATCAGTGAACAAAACAGTTTCTCTTCTCAAGTGACATATTCTGGCACAGCAGACAATAAAGAATGTTTAATATTTCTTTAAATATTAAATATGTGATAATTTTTAAAGATAAATGTTTGATAAATGTTTTAAAGAACAATAAAGCAGCTGGGAGGTGAGAAAGTGAGAGAAGGGATGCTATTCTGTAAGATGTTCTATGATATAGCTATAAGATCACTAGTAATCTCCTATTAATGAACATTTAGCTTGCATCTAACTTTTTACTAATAAATACTATACTGAAACATCCTTGTACATCACCTGTTTGAACAAATCTGATGATTTCCTTAGACTGCACTTCTAGACGTAAAAATGTATTTTTTAAGGGTGATGCATCTTAAACTCTCCTCTGTAAAGTGTGGAGGAATTGCATCAATTGTATACACAACAAACACAAAAGAATACCTCTCTTCATAACAGGTATTAGTTAAAACAAAATCCAAACCAAGATTATGGTAATTTAATAGGGGAAACAACATATTATCATTAATTTGCACTTTTAGAATCAAACCTTTGTTGCTTTCTCATAGTTTTCCTAGTTTATAATCATCTGCCTTTTGATTTTTTAGTTTTCTGAATTTTAGAAGGTCAAATCTCTCAATCTTGTCCTTTATACTTCCTTTTCTCGCCTTTGTATGTGTAGAGCACCAAAAAAAGTGAAAGTGCAGTCGCTCAGTCGCGTCCAACTCTTTGCAGCCCCATGGACTGTAGCCCACCAGGCTCCTCTGTCCATGGGGTTTTCCAGGCAAGAGTACTGGAGTGGGCTGCCATTTCCTTCCCCAGGGGATCTTCCCAACCCAGGGATCAAACCTGGGACTCCTGCATTGCAGGCAGGCGCTTTACCATCTGAGTCACCAGGGAAGCTTCAACTTCCAACGATTGATATTAATCTGTATTTTCCTCAGGTCTCCATTTAAAATCTCCTAAGCTGAAGCTCCAATACTCTGACCACCTGATGAGAAGAGCCAATTCATTAGAAAAGACCCTGTTGCTGGGAAAGATTGAAGGCAGGAGAATATGGGGATGGCAGAGGATGAGATGGTTGGATGGCATCACTGACTCAATGGACTGAGTTTGAGCAAGCTCTGGGAGATGAAGGACAGGGAAGCCTGGCATGCTGCAATCCATGGGGTCGCAAAGAGTCAGACACAACTGAGCAACTGAACAACAAGCTTCTTTTTAGAACATAGTGAGTTAAAAACAAATTCCCCTCCACATTTTCTCCAAGAAGATCATCTGCAAAGCCTCTAAACAGATAATAGGAAATATCTTATATTTTTCTTCCAATACTTTGAAAAAGTCAAAATGGAAAATCAGATAATCCAATTCTATGAAAAAATTTTAAAATTTCTTACCTCGACCTAAAACACAAATAGCCATTAAGTTCGATGAATAATAAGTAGAATGGAATTTCAGGAGCTCTTGTCTTACATCAATGCCTTCTTGGTTCGGTCTAGTCTCTAGAGTATATTTGTTACCTAAAAGGAATGAAAAACATTTCTAAGAAAAAGCAAAATATGTGAATTTTAAAGCTTCATAATTATTACTAACATTGCTTTAAGGTAAACTTAAAAAACAGAGTCCAAACAAACACATTCATAATGATTAGTCAGTATGTTTGACCATAACCTGGATAAACAGGACAGTATAGAACAAACTAGTAAAATTTTATCTTAGAGCTTTCCCTCTGGAACTTGAAGCGCTTTATAAAAATTATAGTTCTTAAAATTCCTATGAGGTGGTAGGTATCATGAGCACTTACAAGACAAAAATGAGGTCCACATGGCCTCCATTCACACTTACTTTAATTTCCAATTCCCTAGGTAGCTCCAAAATTAATTGAACATAGTCACGGAGGGATCTTTTCAGAACTTGCCAAGTTACTTGTGGAAAGAAATGTACTATTCTTGGCTGAAGCATTAAATTTGTGATGTGAATTCTCATGAATTTGATCTAGACTGGTAAAAATAGGATGCAATGCTATTCTTATAAGTCTCAAGCGATGTATACAGAGTACCACAATGAGATCTATTATGAAATTTAATAACTAATTCAATTAGGATAAAATGTGCATGTCAAGAGCAAATAGTCAAACTCTCTAAGTACTACATTTCTAATAAAGATCTTGCCATTTAAAGGCTGGGAGGTGGAATTTCAGTAATTGGTATCTCTCTAAAAATGGCATCTTGACTAGAAATACCTTAAAATCTAGTATAGTAACTTCTATTGTTCCCACTTATACTACTAAATGGGCTCCTGGCAGAACATATTCTCGACGTGTTTTCCCCTCCCTGGGTTATTATAATGGCTGATGAACTGGCATTTAGAGAATCTCTCTTTCACTAAACTAGGATCCAGAGAGAGCCACCAGATGGCGTTCTCAGATCCAGTCTTTATCCTTGAAGAGCTGCATTGTACTCTTAGCCAAGATTCATGTCCTGAATGCTTCAATCAACAGATCTAGTGGAGTGTGCAAGAAAAAGTCCAGCAAGTACTCAGTAACCTTTTTATAGTCAGAAAGCAATCAAATGTACTCATATTCACTGGCAGCAGCCTGCTAAAATCAAATTTACAGGTTCTTCTCAGTTTCAAGGAAGATCCAGTTCCACTCCAGATCTGCTCTACTTGAGGTCCTAAAACATCACCTTATTCTACCTGAGGGATCCAGATGATCTAAAAAGTATCCAGAGTCATAACTCCTCAGAGAAAGACAGAAAGAAAAGGACAACAACAACAACAACAACAAGCTCCTTTTCTGGGTAATGGTTAAAAGTTCTCTCATATTAAGGTGAAATTTGAGTATATGCCTCCCTTTTTTACTAAAATGAAGGTTCTAGAGGTATCAGTTACAGAAGGACTAGGCCCTAGAGCTTCATTACTCATTTACACTGCAAAGCACAGATTCTTACAATATGTGCATTAAAATCGACCCAAGCTTGGAGAAATCACGTTTTATCTCAAGACTGTAAGTGTGATAGCGTTAGACAGAAATCACATTTTCAGTGTCAAGTGTGATCCGATGTGCCTATTCACAATCTGGTCAATATATTGTTTTTAAAACAAAACTTCAAATCAAAATATGTAAAGACAAAGGGTATGGCCTCTGTCTAGAACTTAAAATTCTTTCAGGTTAACTTGATTTTAGCTCATTCTGCTTTGATTTTAATATATCTGAATATCTTACCATTCTAATCCCTACCCTTTATCTTTAGGTTCATTTAAGAACACAGAGATAGGGACTTTCCTGTCAGTCCAGTGGCTAAGACTCTGTGCTCAAAATGCAGGGGGCCTAGGTTCAATCCTGGGTCAGGGAACTAGATCCCACATGCCACAATGAAGATCTAAGACCCTGCATGCCACAACTGAAACCCAGCACAGCCAAATAAATAAATGTTTTAAAAATAAAAACAGATTAAAAAAAAACAAAAACCAACACAAAGATGAACCACAAACATACCCTGAATACACTAATAAGATATGTATCACTGGAAAAATACTTACAATGCCATAGTAAAAAGAGCCAGAGGACCACAACAGAATACTATACTGTGAAAAGAATGAATAACCCACTGTTCATATGCAACAGTGTGGAGGAACTTCACAACTTTCAGGTTTAATGCGAGAAGCCAGACACAAGACACGGAAACACTGTATTATTTATATAAAACATAAAAACAGGCTGAACTAATCTTAGCCATAAAAAGTCAGAATAGACGTGATCCTTGGGTAGGTGGATAATGACTACCGATAGGTACAAAAAGGTGTTGGTAATCTGTTTCTTGACTGGTGCAGTCTGCTGAGGTTTTTGAAAATTCAATGAGCTGTATATAAATAAGAGCAGCATATTTATTCAATAGATTTTTCAAATAGCAGCAAAAGTAAAATAACCACAATAATTTATCAGAGCCACACACACTTTTCAGTATATTTATTATATTAATATTTCAACAACAAATTAAAAGAAAAATGAGCCAAAGGGGCTATGTTGTAAACACAACCTGGCTCACCTAAGGCACAAAAATCTAGTGATTCTGCATCTCTGGCCAAATGGCTAAATAGAGACTCAATCACATTTGCTCTGAAAAGTGGCTTTTAGCCACAAAGATTCCATTCTGTGAAATCCACATATTCATTTATTTGCTACCTAGATGTTTCCAGGCTTTCTATTATGTAATGATAGAAGGGAACTCTGGTCCATTTGGGAACACAGCCCAGAATGCCAGTCCTGTATCCTAAGACGCTCCTGAATTAGAAAGAGGAAATGGTCTCCGCTATGACTCTCTTGGGGTCAGACAGTAAGCTCTTAATACATTGACAGAAAAACATGAATACTAGGAGTAAATGGGCCAAAGAGTCAGGCTAGTTATTAAGTTGATTAACCCTTTTATTAAATCTTTTAAAAAAGTTTTTTAAAAACAAGAAGGCTAGCTAGTGGAAGTTCTCAAGAAATAGTTGAGGAAATGAACAGAAAAGCAGGACATAACACAGAGAATACTTAAATTACTGAGCAGACTCTGTTGCTATCAGAGCCATCATCCCCACGTAGGGAGGTGCAGATGAACAAGCGCTGCTTTGGTGTGAGCAGAGCTATCAGCTAATCCAGGGTCAATCGTCTTCTGGTTACATGACCTTGAACAAGACTTCCTTAGGCTCAATCTGCTGTCCCAACATTGGTAGACATACACCAAATTAAAAAAAAAAAAAGGTGTAAAAAAGTGTAAGACTAATATTTAACAACCAGTTAATAGAATAAAAGTCTGATGATACCAAGCATTGTGGTGAAACGAGAACTCAGATGCTGCATAAGGGAGTGCAAACTGGATCAACTACTATAAGAAACAATTTGGCAATATCTGTGCAATCTAAAGATGTACATATCCTAATACACAGTAATTCTACTCCCAGAGTTTCACTCCTAGAACCCTAGAGAACTCTGTGTACAAGAAAACATGTGTAAGAATGTTTATAGCAGCACTATTGAATCAATAGGAAAAAGGATAAAGAATAGTAATGTATTCAATACATTTTTCAGAAAGCAGCAAAAAAAATTTATCAGAAACACATTCACCAATATGGATAACTCCTACAAATATACATTAAATGAAAAAATACAAGTGGTAGAGATTAGTTACAAAATACCGTTTTTATAAAACTAAAAAACTATACAACACATTGCTTAGAAATAAATGCATGACTTAGCAATGTTATCACTTGGGAGCAGGGAGGAAAATGCAATTAGGGAATTGTGCAACAGACGCTCAACTGTACTTGAAACGTTCTGTTTCTTCAAGTAGTGTGTAAAGAATGACCTGGGCCAAGCTTTTGTACTAATCTCTTTTATGACAAATAATAAATCTGTAAAAACATTAAAGAAATGAATATAATACTTGATGTATAGAAGAAAATAGACAACCAGTTGAAGCTACTTTTATTATGATTTGAATTGTAGGAGGTCCTGGCTTCTGAATATAGCATAGGATCCGTGTCATTAAACTAGGGAAGAAAGCTCTGTAAATGGTCCAGATAACCTTCCTCTGCCTAAGAATCTGTATGTGGACAGCAATGTGAATATGGCTGGGATAACAAATACCAGTTCAGTCTCTACACATATATTGTCCTCATTTAGCACTAAGTCAGCAGGGACACTTCTATCAAATTAAAATGCTGCTACATAAATCTTGAATCCTACCTTTCTGGCTCTGTCACCATAAGAGTAAGCTCCAGCAGAAGACTGAGGCTGTCAGGGTTGCTGACTCACTGGGACCTTCCACTCTGGGCCTGCTAGGAGAGAGCACTGGCTTGGAGATTGGGAGATTCAGGGTTTCTCATCCTGACTCCATCATCTTCTAATTAAGCAACCCTGGAAAAGTCTACAAATATCTCAACATGGATACATGCCCAGTTGTTAAGAAAAAGGGTCAAACCCTGACCCTAGCTGTGAGGCACAGGCAAGTTTCTTTACCTCTCTAAGCTCCACTTTTCTTACTCATAAATAAGAATCATGAGAACCAATCTCACAGGATTGCTATGAGGATTAAATGAATTATCTGTGCTAAGGCTCAGCATAGCATCTATCAGACAATAATTACTTAACAGGAACTTGGGTTGCTATGAAATTTATGAAAAGTGATTAACGGATATTGAAGAGGGTTTTGTATATTGTAAGATCAGTAAATTTTATTCTATATTTTCATTACAAGAACTATGTGTGCTCACTCACTCAGTTGTGTTTGACTGCAACTCCATGGACTATGACCCACCAGGTTCCTCTGTCCATGGGATTTCCCAGGCAAGAATAATGGAGTAAGTTGCCATTTCCTTCTCCAGTTCTTCACATGAACTATAAATCCTATTTTTTAAAAAAAGGCTTACAAACTCAGTACTAATGTCTATGAGTGCTGATTTTCAAGTAAACAGAATGTATTTTCCTGGAAAATTCTAAAGCCAGCCAAATAATTCTTATACTCTGTGGGAAAGACTGAGTTTGAAGTTTTAGAAATATGTTTGAGAAATCAAAGTTGTCTCCAACTATCTGTCTGATAGGTTCTCAAGGAAAAGTCTATTTGTTAATTATAACCATGAAACTCTGAACTGTTCTCTGAAAACCCAAGATCCTGAAGGTTAGTTTAATATATCTATAGTTAGTTACTTGGAATTATTATAAGCTTTTTTTTTTTTTTTAAAGATTAAAAAAAAATCTCTTTCTTCTTGCTATAGAAATCTTCTAAAAATCCTGAAAGAAACCAAAGTCTTTGGATATCTATGAATTTTCCTAAAAAATTAAAAAGGATAATTCTTCTGCATCTGGATAAGGACATGCAAGTGTGAGACATGAGTTACTAAAGAAAGGGGACTTGAAGTGAAAGCCTCTTAAATGCCACAATAAAGCAACTGTACACTTAAATTTCTAGTTTTCCATAGACACATTTCCTATGGGGGGAAAAAAAGGTACTAACAAAAGCCATGGAAAAACCTGGAGAATAATAAATGACTAAGCGGTCTAAACCATATCAAATATTTTTATATCTATGAATTATCATGATACTAAAAAAAAAAAATAAATTAGTCATCAGTCAAAGATGCCAGGGACCCAACTCAATATTTTGAAAACTGGTAAATAAAGGGAATGAATCAAACATTTATCTTGCTTTTTTCTATAACTGTACCGCTGGGGAGCCAAATAGCAGAAAAGGAGATTTTCTTTTTATAGTAGTACTCAAGCAAATCAATATGAGAAAAAGTAACAGAATTAAAATTACAGGGGTGATGCATTTGAGGACGGTTGTTATCAACATAAACAGAGAGCAAACTAGACATTACATGCCCCCCAACGAAAGAACACATCACCATCTATGAAGCCTTCTTCAAAAACAGATAAACATGAATCTAATCAGGCCTCTATATCCAACTGCCAACTTGTGGGAATACAGAAGAAAGAGGAATATATTAAACTATGTTGCTGGGAATGCAATCAGCAAAAGCTAGGCTATGAAAAGTCCTACATAACAAACATCCTGATTTTCAATAAATAAATTCCAGGGAGTCAAAGGGAGGGAGTGGAGGAGAGAGATGACTATTTGAAACTAATAGACTATTTGAAACTTAAGTGGATCCTAATTCAAATAAATTTTAAAAATTAAAACTTTCATTAGACAACTAGAAATTTGAACACTACCTGCATAGTTGGTGATATTAATGATAATGGTACTTTTACCATGTTTTTTAAAGAGTCATTATCTTTACAGACATATATTGAAATATGTGTGATGATATGATGTCTGGGATCTCTTCAAAATAATGTAAGATGGTGACTGGGAATGTGGGTCAGACAGGACTGGCCAGGGGCAAAGTGATGTATACGCAGGGTTCTTAACAATATTTTGTCTACTTTTATATGTTCCAAATTGTTCACTTAGAAAGGAATGGAGAGGTCCAGCACCAGTGGGTGGGTTGACCTGCACGTGCGGCGCGGCTTGGAACTGGGGAGCCGCGCAGGATTTAAAAAAAAAAGAAAGGAATGGAGAGACGAAATGGAGAAAAAAGTAAGTAACTTTTACTGGGGTCTAAATTTTGTGTCATTATCATCATCCCAGTGTATCATGAGGTGTTCAACTACCTTCTGGCTGATATTTCACAATATTTTTTGGTTCTAATCTATTTCCCTACTCCTTCCTACAAAAGCATTCTTTATTATGGCCAAACTTCTCTAACTCAGGTTCTCCAAACGACACTGGGCTCACTCCTTGGTCTTTGTCTCTCATCATGATTTTGGGGGTCAACCTAACATCTTGATTCCTGGGTTGGGAAGATCCGCTGGAGAAGGGATAGACTACCCACTGCAGTATTCTTGGGCTTCCCTTGTGGCTCTGCTGGTAAAGAATCCATCTGCAATGTGGGAGACCTGGGTTCGATCCCTGCGTTGCAAAGATCCCCTGGAGAAGGGAAAGGTTACCCACTCCAGTATTCTGGCCTGGAGAATTTCATGGACTGTACAGTCCATGGGGTCGCCAAGAATCGGACGCGACTGAGCGACTTTCACTTTCACTACCATTATCATAAGAAACACAGACTTGAAGTTCAGGCTGACCTGATACTGAATCCCATAACCTACAGACACTTCTACTACCAGCCTCCCTCTTTTCCCTCCGCCCTGTATCCCCCACAAGCCTATGAAACTTTGGTCTACTTATTCTGTCAGCATTAATTTTGGCATCTGTCAAATGGATGATGAAAATTTCAGTATTGTGGTGAAGGTTAAGTGAAATCATATTAGGTAAAACGTCTGCCCAGTGGGTGGCACTTAATGCTCATACAATAAATAATAGTTCCTTTTCTTCTAAGAGTGACTCTTCCTCTTCTTAAGACAATCCTACCCACCCTTCACGAAAATTCAACTTGCACCTCCTCTGAGATCCTGGAGAATTTATTTCTAGGCAATCATAAAGCAGGAGGAATAGTACAGTGGTTAAGGGCACCAGACCTGGCTCTAGCAATCAAAAGCTGAGTGACCCTAAGCAATTTAATTACCTCTCTAAAGTCTTAGTTCACTCATCTATAAGATAGAAATAATAAGGGCATGTACCTACTGGGGATATTGTGAGAATTAAGTTAAATAATCCAGGCAAAGTGCTTAGTGCAGCAATCAGTAAAAATTGGCAAGGAGGAAAAAAGAGAAAATCAAGTCTGAGATTATACTCCAGTGAAATTCTGAGTTTGACTTGCCTCTCCAACTAAACTAAAAGTATCTTTAGTGCAAAGACATTAATTTACACTTCTTTGCATTTTCTAATGCACTTTACATGTAGAAGACCTTTAAAAAATTACTTGTCAACAGAGAAAGAGAGAATCTGAGCGTATGTATAATACCGTACTCAGATTTCTATAATCCTTTGTGGTATGTGCTACAAAGCATAACTGTCACGTAACAATTAAGACAGAAAAACATCACCTGTATCTAAGTACAGCCCCACCCTCTGTTTCCAGGTGCCCTCCCACTTTGTCTTTCTTTCCATTAAGGAGTGCCTGTTTTGTTTCCCTCACCCACATCCTGATTTTTTTCTATTTCCTTTGCTGACTGACTAAACCCAGTTGCTCCCACAGTGTCTGCTGGGTTAGGTTTAGAGAAACAGATCACTAAGAATAATCAGAACTAAATTTTTCCTTTCCTGTTCCAAACAACTTTAAAAAATTCAACTGCTTCTGCTTTTATTTCATGGAGAGGCAGAGAAAAAAAAATTTTTTTAAGGCAACAGGGCAGAGAAAAGGCATAAAATTTATCAGCAACTGTGGAACTATAACTAAAGGTGTATGTGAGTGACCAGTGAAGGGGCAAAGGGAATGTTATCACCAACCAGTGGTTCAGCTTAAAAAGAGAACAGGAGAACGTTTCCCTAATAACACTGTCCTACAATCACTGCATCAAACCCACGCATCAAGCTGTGGTTGCCCCTCACAACTTCATGGCAAAGACTTTTTAAAATTTTGCTATTCTTCACAGCTGTGTGTGTGTGCTCTGTCGCTCAGTCATGTTTGACTCTTTATGACCCCATGGACTTGTAGCCCACCAAGCTCCTCTGTCCATGGGATTCTTTTTGGCAAGATTACTGGAGTGGGTTGCCATTTCCTCCTCCAAGGGGATCTTCCTGACCCAGCAATTGAACCTGCATCTCCTACATTGGCAGGAGGATTCTTTACCACTATGTCACTGATCCTCTATCATACTGTAATTATAGAACCTCTCATTTACTGAGTACTATTAGGACCAGACTTTTGGCTAACCACTTTATACCAACCAGACATGGGAGGAAACTGAGGCTTACAGAAGTTAAGAAACTGGCCTACTCTTGGCTGGTCAGTGGTAGAACAATGATTCAACCTCAGCACAGCTCGCCATCAGAGAACAAGCTTTACATCACAGAGGAATCTGCTACTGGGAGGTGGGATTCCTGGCTGAAGTCTGAGGCTAGAGAGATCACATAGGGAGTTAATGAGACACGTGTGTGGAGACAGATTTAGCACATAACTACAAAAATGGCTTTCAAACAAAGGAACTGACTCTAAATAGCCTTTGCCTATTTCTCTTTCTCTAATGAACTGCTTTTATCTTTCACTTACTTACTTACAGAAGTTTTTATCTTTTACTTACTTCCTTACAGACGTTCTTATCTGCTATACTGCTTTGCAAACATTTTCACTTTGTCTTTTTTGTGTCTGTACTGAACAGAAATTTTAAGTTTTAATGTAATCAAATTTATATTTAAATATATGCTTTACCATTAAAAATATGGTTTGTGATATGTATGCTTGAGAACACTTTTCCTAGCTTAATATTTTTTAAAAAATATTTTCTTCTAAAAGTTATATAAAGTTTTTTTCTATAATTAGGTCCAATCAACCTAGAATTTATTTTTGTGCATGGTGTGAGAGGAGATCTAATTTTATTCATCTCTACCAGTCATTGAAAGGTCCACCCTTTCCTTACTCATTTGTCATGTGCCTCTGTCTTATGTCTAAGTTTCCAAACATTTGTGGATATGCTTCTAGGGTTCATAACCTGTTCTACTGTTATCTTCAGGTACTTTTGCATCAATTTCATTGCTTTAACAACTAAAGTCTTGCTACCTGGTAGAAGTAGTGTCTTCTTTGTTGTTCTTCAAAATTATCTTAGTTATTCTTGGCCCTTTACTCTTTCATATTAATTTATAATCAGATTATAAGATTATTAAAAAGAAAAAAACAAAAAAAACCTCATGCTTTCAAATGGCACAATACTGAATTTAGATAAATTCAGGGTGAAATGTATCTTGTAATATTGAGTTTACCCATCCATGAACATGGTTTATCTTCTCATTTACTCAGGCATTCTTTTACATCCATTATATATTTCTTGCTCCTCTGTTAGTGTTATTTTTAAATACCTTATAGCTATTTTTATATTATGAATGAAGTATTTCCTGTAGTATTTTTCTAATTGCTTACTATCGATACAAGAAAAGGGGTCACCCAGGTGGCGCTAGTGGTAAAGAATTTGCCTGCTAATACAGGAGACTCAAGAGACTCAGGTTCAATCTGGAGAAGGCCATGGTAACCCACTCCAGTATTTTTGCCTGGAGAAGCCCATGGACAGAAGAGCCTGGCAGGCTACAGTCCAAGGGGTCATAAAAGAGTCAGACACAACTGAAGCAACTGAGCACACACGCAAAATACAAGAATGCAATTTTAGCGCTTCTCTTCTTTTGACAACAGTGGTGAATTATCTTATTTTTGATGATTAATCTGAAGATCTTGAATTTTTTATGCAATCATATCATATGGAAGCAAGAAGTTTTCTCTTTCTTCCTTTCAACCTCTTACTTATCACTTGTTTTTTCCCTTGACTTCCTGTAATGACTGGCACCTATAGCAGAGCTGAACAAAAAAAAGTGATTAGAAGGTATTCTTCTTTGTTTTTGTCTTTCAACAGAAATCTCTTTGAAACTTCAGAATTAATCATGTTTGACATAAGCCTTTATCAACTCAAAAAGAGTTTTTTTGTTGTTTTGTTCATGAATGAGTGCTTTTTTGTTGCTTTGTTCATGAAGGTGTTTTAACAAATGCTTTTCTTGAGTCTACTGAAATGACTGCCTATCACTTTGAATTACTTAAATTGTGGAACCCACTCGATTGTGAGGAAATAAATTTAACGTATTGAAAGATCTAAATTAAAAAATATATATATATAACAGAGGGTACCAGACTACACCTGAAAATATAAGATAGGTAATGTTTGGTAAAACTTTTGTTCCAGTGGCTTACATGTGCCGTGAATAAAATGTACTGTGGGTTGTATAAAGAAAAGTTTGAAAGCCACTGACCACTTTTTCAGTACATGAAAAAGTACTGTTAAGGACAAGCATTTTATTGTAAGGTTTTCTTAAAACCACACAATGCTTGATCTTTGCTCATTTAAAAACACCTAGCTTTAAAGTATTATTAATATTAAAATAAACCACATTCCCTAGATGGACAAAATGGGCCACATTCATAGAATCATCTGAAGTTACTAAAAAATAATAATAAAAGTAACTTTAGTATGATTTCTGACAAGGTTTGTTCTGCAAGAATAACTTTAAGTAAGGGTATTTATTACAGCTTTTATCACATTTTCAAACTTGTCTGTGACCTTAACAATAGACAGAACCTCTACTCCAAAAAAGCTCAACATTAGTTTATATTTCTAAAATCAACAGGTAACTTAGTGTTTGCATTCCTTACATCACACTTTCTGTACTTTTGTACCAAGTCTGGCTAACTCACCTCTCAGCTGTTTATATTACTTCATACTTTGTTGACTAACTGCCTAGCCTTGTCAGAGGTTATGAAAACAAATATGCTCCTAAATTCCACCTCTACATAATTGACCATTCAATGTTTTTCTTCACTTATCACTCCTGATACCTTAAGATATCTTACGATTGTTTTGTGTTTGTGACCAGAGGCAATACCGCTCACCTTATTCACTGGATTTATTTCTGGAAGATCTGTGGCTGCTTCCTGATTATGCTGACTGTGATTTATCACCAGTGAGACCATTTTAAAGGAGGCAACTCCCAAAACAGAGTTCTAACACGTTCTGACAATAGCAGCACTCTTGGTGGAGGCACCTAACCTGCCAAAGGGACTATTTAAAGGACAACAGTCACTGGATGTAGTGATTTTGAAATTTGGTTTTTAAATTCATATTCCCTCGATATACCATGTATGCTCATGTCCTCTATAAAAGCCACTTTTCAGAAAATTAATCATTACATAGACATTTTAAGGACCACAATATTCACCTTAGCAAAGATACAAGGTGCCAAGTGTTACAAGTCTAAAGAATACAGTATCGCTGCTTCTAATTGGAGTTTTTATAGACTCCTATTTTGCTATGCTAATTCCCTGGTTGCTGCTGGATATATTGGAATGGTATTCAAACTGAAAGAAGGCTGGCTTCATAGTCTTTTTCAAAAGTCCCCAAAATAAACTTATAAGCATAAATTTAAGTATGCTAAACAATCTATTTTTTTTATGCTATTTTATAATCCCCAAAGCAGTGTTTTAAAAATCATAGCAACCTTTCACAATGATTACATCTGGTAAAGTGGGAATGGCAACAGTCAATAAAGAAAAGGGCAACTTTTTGTTTTTGCTTTTTTTAAAACATACTTTTGTATTATTTAAATATTTTAGCTGTACTTTTTAATGAAAAACTGAATAAAGAAAAAGGGTACAATTACAAAATCAGGTATCTTCAAATTTATTTTATGCTACTCCCTGTCATCCCATCTCTAATCTTCTACTAGGATGTTGCAGCACTTTGACAGCAGGGACCTTGTATATCTTCTACAGTCAGGCCTGGAGCAGACGCCATGCATTTACCTATCTATAGATAGTAGAGGCGGAGGCAATGGGAGTAGGGGATTCAATAACCCTTGAAGTAGACATCCTATTTATTCAGAATAAAGAGCTCTATTATCTCCTCTCCTTGAAATGCTGGTTAATATCTATTCACAACTCTTAACTGCTCTGCTCCTGAAATAGCTAGACTCCTATTTGTATGGGATGGCCAGGGGTACCCTCTAGAGGGCTAAATAACTGGTTAGGCCACTGTTATTACAATTTTGAGAATATCATTTCATATATTACATTCAAAGTCCAATGCCAGAATCCTTCTGTTGTGCACCTTAAAATTACATAATATTGTACACTGACTACACTTCAATTAAAAAAAAACATCCAATGCCAAGAGCCCAACTCTTATTGACATCTTTTTTTTTGAACTACTAGCCAAAATGTTACTCATCCGTTAAAAGAATGATTGCCACTTCATTCTTACTATTTCTAAAATCTAAATTTAATTTTATATCTTGTTATCCAATAAACTTGTTTCGTATTTTGTTACTCTTCCTTATCATTAACCTATCACCTTCTGCACAAAGCTCAAATACCTAAGCTTTAACCCTTTTTTTAGGTCAAATATAGGTGTTTCCCCAAAGACCTGCCAAACAACATACATGAAGGGGTATGGTTTAAGAAATATCAGGGCAGGACTTCCCTAGTGGCCCAGGGGCTAACAATCCGCCTTGCAATGCAGGGGACGCAGGTTTGACCCTGGTCAGGGAACCAAGACCCCACGTGCCACAGAGCAACAAAGTCTCTGTGCTTCAGAGTCGACTCACCACAACTAAAGTCTGTTTGCTGCAACAAAAGATCCTCATGCATGATGCAACTAAGACCCGACACAAGCAAATAAACAATTATTTAAAAAAAAAAAAAAGAAAGACCAGGGAGGAACAATGATATAACAACCACTTATCAGCTCCAAACTCTAAGGAGTTCTGCAATCTTCTATCCTAAGCTGTAAAATACAATACTGGGCAAAGAGGCCATGGTTTAAATGAGGTTAAGGAGAACTAATGCATTAAAGCCGCTGGTGACAAACCTGTTCCAAATTTACTGAAGGGATGTTTGGGATTCCCTGTAGCTTTTTCCAGCTGAAAGAGTCTCCAGGCATCGTTCATCACATTCTTCTCATGTTCTGAATCAACTGCATTCACCTCTCTGTCTTTGCAGCTCTCATCAAACAAGGGGCACAGGAAAAACTGTGCAAATCTAAGGGTGTGAAACATAATTAACAATTTGAAAGTTGTTATTTTAAGAGTGGCCTCAGAAAAATGTTTTAAAAAAATGTTTGAAACTTAGGAAATAGGAATTCTACAGAATCAGAGAAAACTAAAACTGCTACAAAGAGAAAAGGAACATAAGTTCTAAGTAATATAAGAAAAAAATAATATTATACATATGTAAATTCAGAGAACTCTACCCCAGATATGTCACCTAATTAGTGAAAATATAAAAAGATTAACCTCTGATTTTGACAATTCCCATGTGTTGTTACCGTATCACCTAGCAATTCACCAGTTGGGTATCCTAAAATTCAACTCAATTGATATCATGAGATCTCACAGGTCCTACAAGACTAATCCCTCCCTCTCACCCCTTCCTCTCTGTCCCCAACTTCAAACACCAACCACAGGTCCAGGTTGTCACCTGGGCTTCTGACCAACCGCTACAGATCACAGATCAGAGGCTCCCACAACCACCTCCTTGGGTGCAATTAATATTCTAGATCAGCTACAGGACTCAGAGAAACATTTTACTTACTAGATTACTGAATTTATTATAAAAGGATATGATTCAAGAACAGCTAGATGAAAGAGATGTGTAAAGCAAAGTATGTGGGAAGGGTACAGAGCTTCTATGCCCTCTGGGTAGGCCACTCTCCCCACATCTTCACTTGTTCACCAATCTGTAGGCTCTCCAAACTTCAAAAGAATTGAGTAAATCACGGGCATTGGTGTCTGAAATCAACCTCCAGCTTGTGGACTGAAAGTTCCAACCTTCTAAATACAGGGCTGGTTCCCCTGGCAACCAACACTTAGCCTCAAATTATCAAGGGACTTTCCTAAAGTCACTTCATTAAAATAACAAAATGCAACTTTATGGCTCTCAACACTAAGGAAATTCCAAGAGTTTCAGGAGCTATGGTCTAGGATAAGGGACAAAGGCCAAATATATATTTCCTAATATAAATCACAATACGACAATAAAAAGTCAGGGCAGACTTGCAAAACAGTGGGGCAGATTTATAAGACAACAGCAATCTAATCTATCTATTTAAGATTTGCAATTTGGGATGTTTATAAAAATCTCTGTTGTACATGGCTAATTCTCCAAGAAAGGAAAACGCTGCTGATAGTTCTCAGGCAATAAATATTAAATTTAGTTTTAAGTGCCATTTCACTAAGACTCAGGCATTTTAGGACAAACTAAGTGACCTATTTAAAAGGCTCTATTTGAATATTTTTCCTTCTTAAGAACTTTATAATTAGTGAAAAAAATAATAGTATAAAAAACATATGACAGTGGTTTGACTAAGATATAATCATGTACTTTTATGAAATATTAAGAGAATTTTTAAAATTTAAAAGCAGTGGTTTGACAAATAAAATGGTGTGTAACTTTAACATAAGTAACCTATATTTTTCTTGAGGTTGTTCTTTAATAGTACTACCAAAGCTGAACTAAGATTCCTTTAGTTAATAAATTAACTCTTTTACACCAGGTTGCAATTTAAATCATGATTTCATATAGTAATTCTTAAATTTAGACCCCATCTTATAAAAAAAAAACATCCAGAATTCAGATAAAGCTGAGAGCAGAGACTGTCTGAACAGGACTGCTATTCAGTGGGCCCAGAGACTCCTGGGTTTACAAACATCTCAGCAATTGCACCTCACAGGGCAGCCATCAAAGACACTGTTCCCACTACTTGGTATTATTTTAAGAACACAGTGAATACAGTCCTGTGCTAAGTACTGTACACATACCAGCCCGAAGGGAAACTCTATCTGGAGCCTATAATTAATGATATACGGAAACAGATAATTCTGGACATATAACCACTTTCACCTACCTCAATACACTCAGGCTGGGAAAAGTACCTAATAGCTACATACCATAGCTGGACAAAGCCACATAAAGGGTCATAATTCTGACACAGTATAATCAGTACTTTTAAAAGATGCCCTATACAAGCTGCTTTTTTTTTTTTCACTCTGATCCAAGTAACAGACATCCTCCATCATACAGAGATCTATTATATGAACATCTGCTGAGGCATTTGTAAAGCAGGAAATTAAATTCGGTGTATGATCCCAAGGAACTCATTAATGGAAGTCTTCTGGGGATACATACAAAAGATGATTACATCTCAAAGCTGCTGCCTAAAGACTGAAACATAAGCTAGAGTAAGTAAGAGACTACTCTGACCCAGTCCTGTATCCTGAAACCATGCCTTTGTTCTTCTGTTAATGTTCTTTGTGCTACAGAACAAATTCAAACTATTAGGTTTGGGGGAAAAAATGACTATTAATTTAAATAAGCAATTAAAGCTGAGAATTAAAAACTGTGAAATCAAACTTCATTATAGATCCATCAAAATCACTGCAGAATTACACCTTCTTGGTAACACAGAGAACTATAAAAATTCACCAAGGGAAAAATTACACTTTGAACAAACAATGAATCAAATCACTGATATAATGAAAAATTAGATACTGTTAGCTGCTTAGAAAATTGACCAAGAAATTTAATTAGCCTAATGGAGGCTGCTCCAGAAAATACTTTCACAAAATATCCCCAGGGTTGAAACAGCAGGTCAAAACATTCTGTATCCATTAAATATCCTTGAGGACTGAGGAAATAAAGGAGAACAGAATATTTAAGTTCTTGTATTCTGGAACAGAAATATGTTTGAAAAGATATCCATGACACGAGTACAGTTTATTCTTCATCATATGCCTCATATGCAATACCAGTTAGAATGGGAAAGGCTGGTGAAAATTTTATAGGTCAAAAAAACATTTTGTAGTCCTGAAAGCTGATTTAAAGTCAAGTCATTATTTCTCCTCTACTACAAAGTAAATATATAACATCACTCATTATTTTCTGTTTATAAAACCCAGGGGTCAAAAAGTACTGGTTAAAACAACAACAACAACAACAAAATACTGGTTAAAATATCTTGTTTAAGCTATAAAGCTGTGAAGACATTTTTGTAAAAATAGTAAGTACTGTTATTAACATGATAATTCAACAAAGTGAGATAATTCACAGGGTATTTTCAGCATTACCTGTCTAGCGCACCTTCTAGGTGTTCATGAGAAACATCAAAATAGTAATTGGTATGCTCTCCACTAGTGAAGGCGTTTGAACTTCCTGCATGCTCACTGAGAAACTGGCTGTATTCATTTTCTTTAGGGTATTTCTTTGTTCCCAAAAATAACATATGCTCACAAAAATGACTTAAGCCAGCAATATTTGGAGGATCTGACAATGAACCTGAAAGAGAAGGGAAAATATATATATAATAAATCATTTGTTTATATGTTGAAAGATACCAAGGACAGATGAATCACAGGTGATTTGGAACTTCTGTTAGCAATGGCAACTCCAACCATAATCACAGAAGTTAGGTACAAGCTACTCTAAATGGTACAACTTACATTCTAGCCCTAGCTTTTGACATCAGTTTGTTGTCGCTGTTCAGCTGCTCAGTTGTGTCTGACTCTTTGCGACCCTATGGATTACGCATGCCAGGCTCCCCTCTCCCCTTCACTATCTCCTAGAGTTTGCTCAAATTCATGGCCATTGCATCGGTGATGCTATCTAACCATCTTATCCTCTGCTGCCCCCTCCTCCTTTTGCCTTCAATCTTTTCCAGCATCAGGGTCTTTTCTAATGAGCTGGCTCTTTGCATCACGTAACCAAAGTATTGGAGCTTCAGCAACAGTCCTTCCAACAAATATTCAGGGTTGATTTCCTTTAGGATTGATCTCCTTGCTGTCCAAGGGACTCTCACGAGTCTTCTCCAGCACCACAATTCGAAAGCATCAATTCTTCAGCACTCAGGCTTCTTTATGGTCCAACTCTAATATCCATACATGACTACTAGAAAAACCAAAGCTTTGACTATCTGGACTATATGGACCTTTGTCAGCAAAGTGATATCCCTGCTTTTTAATATGCTATCGAGGTTTGTCATTGCTTTCCTATCAAGAAGCAAGTGTCTTTCAATTTCATGGCTGCAGTCACTGTCCACAGTGATTCTGGAGCCCAAGAAATTAAAATCTGTCATCATCAGATTGACATCAGTTACTTGGTGACTTTCAGCAGATACTTAGCCTCTCTGGACAGTAGTGTCCTCACACATCACACTGAGAGAAAGAGATGAATTCACTGTATTTTAAGAGCTAGAAAATTCTAGCTTTTATATTTTATTGAAGGAGACAATATAAGGTGGTGCTAAGAGCGCAAGTTAGCAGGTCTACTAGCTGGGAAACATTGAGCAAAACATTTTGTTTCAGTCACTTTTTGTATATATACTTGACTTAAGAGAGTTGAGCAACTTCAAATTAGATGACAATTTGCAAGGCACACTGAATTGTGCGTGGCAATAATCATCTGTCCAACTTACGATGGTTATTATCTTATTTCCCCAATTCTAAAATGCCATTGAATTAAAAAAAAGTTTTTCAGAGAGGGAAAAAACTAAATGTACATATAGATTAGAAGTAACTCGATTAAAGCAGCATTAAATGTGGAAGAAAAGCGCACACAAGAATATAGGAAATATGCTACTCCTAGTGTATCAAGTGTATGTGAAAGTAAAGGCAGTGGAACTGTTACCATAAAGGATAGGAATGAATTTCCTTGCTGCTAAGTCACTTTTGCTGGAAACCTAATATGACACTCCTGGTAAAGGTGTGTGTGTGCTTAGTCGCTCAGTAGAGTCCGACTCTTTGTGACCCTGTGGACTGTAGCCCATCAGGCTCTTCTGTCCATGGGGATTCTCCAGACAAGAATACTGAACTGGGTTGCCAAGCCTCCTCCAAGGGGATCTTCCCAGCCTGCGATCAAACCCAGGTCTTCCGCATTGTAGGTGGATTCTTTACCATGTGAGCCACCAAGGAAGCCTGGTAAAGGCAGGGTGATTTAACATAGACAACTGTAGAATACCAACAGCTGTACAGGGCTACTGCACACACATACATCAAACTGGTAACTGCCAGGCTTCCATTGCATAAATATGGAGAGTCCAAATAACTATAAACATGAGGTCAATGAAGCTGAACAAAGCTTAATTCACAATTTTAAATTGTACCTATGTGTACATCAAGTGCTGCTGATGATTTATCTGTTGTTGGATCACTGACAAGAAGTACTTTGATCCCATTGGCCAGCTCAAGTCCGCGGTACTCTCGCTTGTCTTCATGAGACTTGATGATATGATGTCCTATTCTCTTGATTGCTGGATTATTCATTTTGCTGTAAGTCTTTTTTTGGAAACTGAAAAGAAAAAAACTTATTAATTGTTGGATTGTGGTTTCTTTTTGTTTTAATGATCAAGGAGTAACAAGCAAACACATATATTATCAGAGTAAAAAATGTGTACAACGAAGCACACCTGGCATACAATACTAGTGTCAGGTGCACAACAGTGATTCGTTACACACTGATCACACAGCAAGTCTAGTCACCGTCTGTCACAAGACGAAGTTCTTAAAATGTTACTGACTACATTCCACACATTCCCATTGACTTATTTATGACTGGAAATTTATACCTCTTAATCACCTTCACCAATTTTGCCCAACTCCCTCTCCATTCTTTCCGCTAGAAACCAAGGATTTTCCCTCTGCATCTATGAGGCTGTTTTGTTGGTTCACTTGACTTGTTTTTAGATTCCACATATAAATGAAATCATATGGTATCGTCTTTCTCTGACTTATTTCACTTAGCATAATACACCTGCAGGTCCATCCATGCTGCACACACCTCACACACATACACACACAGGAATATATTCATCCATCAAACACTTAGGTTACTTCCATATCTTAGTTACTAAAATAATGCCACAACGAACATAGGACTGCCAATATTTTTCAAATCAGTGTTCTCACACTCTTTAGATAAATACCCAGAATCTGCTAGACTGCATGGTAGTTCTACTTTTAATTTTTTTGAGACACTTCCATGCTCTTCCTCGTAGTGCATGCTCCAATTTATAGCCCACCAAAGGATTCCCTTTTCTCCACATCTTCACCAACATTTCTTTGTTGTTGTTTTTTGCTCACATTTCTTTGTACCTGTCTTGTGATGATTGGCACTTCTTACATTGATTCATTAGTATTTCTTATTTCATGGTTTCACTTCTCAAGATTCAGTTATAAATTCATATTCCAAAAGTTACACTAAGATCCAAATATAAAATGAACAATTCTAGCTTTCAATGCAGAAAAAAAAAGTTCGAATTGCTTTTTTAACTTACAGTAACAATGGTTCTTATTTTCTCTATACAGTACAATACAATGGGCTTCCCAGGTGGTGCTAGTGGTAGAGAACTTGCCTGCCAGTGCAGGAGACATGAGAGACTTGGGTTCCATCCCTGGGTCGGGAAGATCCCCTGGAGAAGGGAATGGCAACCCACTCCAGTATTCTTGCCTGGAGAATCCCATAGACAGAGGAGCCTAGAGGGCTACAGTCTACAGGGTTGCAAAGAGTTGGACACGACCGAAGCAGCTCAGCATGCACACTGTAAAGTACACAAAAGCAAAACCACTTGTAGAGGATACAAACATGTGACAGTGTAAACCAGGCCTGTGAACTAACTTACGTGATTGTATATGCGAATGCACGTTCACATCTTTGAAAGCTGGAAACTTAACTAAATGTTCGTATGTAGGGGACTTACTGTAATGTCTTTTTTTTTGTCTTTTGTAACAGTCTTTGTTTCAAAACCTATTTTGTCTACTGTAAGTTTTGCTAATCCAGCTTTCTTACATTTCTATTTGCATAAAATCTTTTTCCATCCCTTCACTTTCAGTCTGTGTATATAAATCTGAAGTGAGTCTCTTGCAGGCAGCATATAAATGGGGTCTTTTTTTATATCCACTTAGCCATCCTATGTCTTTTGATTAGAGCATTTAGTTCATTTACATTTAAAAAAATTATTTTTAGCAATATACTAATTGCCATTTTGTTAACTGTTTTCTGGTTGTTTTTGTAATTCTTCTCTGTTCCTTTCTTATTCTCATATTCCTTTCCCTTGTGATTTAATGACTTTCTTTAGGGTTATGTTTGTATTCCTTTCTCTTTATTTTTTGTGTATCTATTATACTATAGGTTTTTGTTTGTGGCTACCATGGGGTTCAGTTCAGTTCAGTCGTAGTATATAACAGATCTGAAAATCTGTCTTGCTAGTCCTTAGGTCATTCTCAAAGATAGTTGTTCCACATGTAGTTGCAGTTTTGGTGTGTCCATGGGAGGAGGTGTGCTCAAGATATTCCTACTCTGCCATTTGATCCAGACTCTAGAGGAAACATTTTATAGCCATAGAGTATAATCATTGACTCCTCCATCTTAACCATCATTCTTTCAGATAAATGATAAAAGTATTGCTTTTGTTGAGCTGTATTTGTACCTAGAACACATCAATGGGGATTTGTGACAGGATTGGGCCATAAGTTGATTACTGTGCTGACCTAGAAGAGTTTTAAAATACCAATAACTGCTTTCCAACATACTTCAGGGGTATCTATGAGAGTAAGTGAGGTGATAAATTGAGAAAGTATTATTATTGGGTCAACCAAAACACTGCTCAAACTTATGATATTCAGAGACAGGGTAGATCTGGAACTCACGGGTCTGATACTTGCTCAGAACCTAGGGAGCAACACTACTGAGGGAAAAACCCTCTGAAGGCCTAATAAAAAGAAGAGACCTGGGTTGTCTTATGAAGGCAGCAAAAGTAAACACACAAAAACAAACGAAAAGCTGGAAGGACCCCAAGAAATTTCTGTAATCTGGTGAAGAGTTGAATGCCACAGTAGGAACAGTTCAATGATCGTAACAGACATGTTAGATGATTTCTCTTACAAAGAACTTCCCTTTCGCTGCTAGTCCTCTCCTTTCTTCTAGACGAAGGCTGGAGTTACAGTGATGGGAAGGGACCCATCCCTTCTCTGCACCCACAAGTTCGTATGAGTGCAGTGAAGGGGTTTTCCAAATTTGCAATATGTACGTTTTTGAGACTAAGAATAAACACTATTTTTGTCTATGCTGGGGACTGCTTAAGAGACCAAAATTGAGCAGGTCAAAATACAAATCAGATGAAGCAAAAAGATTTTCCAAAACTACAGAGGAAAAAAATGATCCTGTGCTAACATATTTGCTTTTCACCTGGAACACAAAAGAAATGGATCTAACTGCCCCTTAACAACTGACAGACATCCAGATTTAAAGGTAAATCAGGCCTTCCCTGTTTGTCTAGTGGTTAAGGATCCACCTGCTAATGCAAAGGACTTGGGTTCCATCCCTGGTCCGGGAAGATCCCATGTGCCTTGGGGCAGCTAAGCCTGTGTGCCACAACTACTGCGCCCACGTTCTAGAGACTGTGCTCCACAACAAGGGAAGCCCAGCTAGAGAGTGGCCCCCACTCTCTGCAACTAGAGAAATCCTGCTCGTAGCAACAAAGAACCTGTGAGCCACAACATGACCCAGCACAGCCAAAACTAAATTAAAAAAATAAAATTTCTAAAAAAATTATAAAGGTAAAGCAAAGGGGAGATAAACAGGCATGCAACTAATTTTGGATAAAATTTCTTCTTTTTTTTTTTTTTTGGCATTAGAAATCTCTGGAGATTAAGGAAGGGAAAATCCAGTTTGCTTTTATCAGAATATCTTTTTCTATAAAATCATCAGTAACTAGTCTTCTGGGTAACAACTGATAAACCAAAGAGGTTCACTCTTATTAAGAATGTC
Organism: Bos indicus; assembly: GCF_029378745.1. Taxonomy (NCBI): domain Eukaryota; kingdom Metazoa; phylum Chordata; class Mammalia; order Artiodactyla; family Bovidae; genus Bos; species Bos indicus. Next base: position 14,047,304 of record NC_091785.1, read on the forward strand.
CCCTAACCTATGGTATAGCACAGGGAACTAAGTGCTTTGTAACAACCTATATGGGAAAAGGATCTGAAAAAGAATAGATATATGTATATGTATAACTGAATCACTGCTGTATACCTGAAACTAACACAACACTGCAAATCAACTATGCTGCTGCTGCTAAGTCACTTCAGTCGTGTCCGACTCTGTGCGACCCCATAGACGGCAGCCCACCAGGCTCCCCCATCCCTGGGATTCTCCAGAGAAGAACACTGGAGTGGGCTGCCATTTCCTTCTCCAATGCATGAAAGTGAAAAGTGAAAGTGAAGTTGCTCAGTCGTGTCCGACCCTTAGCATGGACTGCAGCCCACCAGGCTCCTTCGTCCATGGGATTTTCCATGCAAGAGTACTGGAGTGGGGTGCCATTGCCGTCTCCACAAATCAACTATACTCCAATATAAAAAATGTTTTAAAGTCCCCTAGATCTTCTATTTGGAATTCTGGAGCTCCATACTATACATCATCAGCTCAGTTCAGTTTAGTCACTCAGTCATGTCTGACTCTTTGCAACCCCATGGACTTCAGCACACCAGGCTTTCCTGTCTACCCCCAATTCCCAGAGCCTACTCAAACTCATGTCCATCATGTGGTGATGCCATCTACCATCTCATTCTCTGTCGTCCCCTTCTCCTCCCACCTTCAATCTTTCCCAGCATCAGGGTCTTTTTCAATGGGTCAGTTCTTCGTGTGAGGTGGCCAAAGTATTGGAGTTTCAGCTTCAGCATCAATCTTTCCAATGAATATTCAGGACTGATTTCCTTTAGGATTGACAGGTTGGATCTCCTTGCAGTCCAAGGGACTTTCAAGAGTCTTCTCCAACACCACAGTTCAAAAGCATCAATTCTTCGTCACTCAGCTTTCTTTACATTCCAACTCTCACATCCATACATGACTACCGGAAAAACCATAGCTTTGACTAGATGAACCTTTGTTGGCAAAGTAATGTCTCTGCTTTTTCACATGCTGTCTAGGTTGGTCATAGCTTTTGTTCCAAGGAGAAAACGTCTTTTAATTTCATGGCTGCAGTCACCATCTGCAGTGATTTTGTAGCCCCCCAAAATAAAGTCTCTCACTGTTTCCATTGTTTCCCCATCTACTTGCCATGAAGTGATGGGACTCGATGCATGATCTTAGTTTTCTAAATGTTGAGTTTTAAGCCAACTTTTTCACTCTCCTCTTTCACTTTATATATAAAAATATAATACTGATTAATACTCAGCCATTAAAAAGAATACATTTGAATCAATTCTAATGAGGTGGATGAAACTGGAGCCTATTATACAGAGTGAAGTAAGCCAGAAAGAAAAACACCAATACAGTATACTGATGCATATATATGGAATTTAGAAAGAAGGTAACTATAATCCTGTATGCGAGACAGCAAAAGAGACACAGATGTATTGAACAGTCTTTTGGACTCTGTGGGAGAGGGCGAGGGCAGGATGATATGGGAGAATGGCACTGAAATATGTAAATTATCATATGTGAAATGAATCACCAGTCCAGGTTTGATGCATGATACAGGGTGCTCAGGGCTGGTGCACTGAGATGACCCAGAGGGATGGGATGGGGAGGGAGGTGGGAAGGGGGTTCAGGATGGGGGACACATGTACACTCATGGTGGATTCAAGTCAATGTATGGCAAAACCAATACAATACTGTAAAGTAAAATTAATTAATTAAAAAATATATAATACTGATTTTTTAAAAAGTACTTTATAGTATTAATAATCTTGCCATATTTTACAGTAAAAAGCAGTTTCTTTAAAAACAAAACATAAAATATAATACGAACATTTTGGAGTCATAAAGCCACCATGAAAAATTCAAAAGCAATTTGGAAGTGAAAAGGTATAATATTATATATGTAATATATTATATTTATATTAGATTATCTATTACATATAGTATATCATATTATATATTATATTATATATTTATATTATATATTACATATATTATATAATAGTAACATATATATTGCATATATTATACAATATAAACATATTATATATTACATATATTATACAGTATTAACATATTATATATTACATATATTATATCATATTAACATATTATATACTACATAATAATATTAAATAACTCCTTTCTATTTCATTAGCCATAAGCTATTTAAATTCAATACCAAAGACAAATTAAAATGTCTAAATGTAAAGTCTTTAAAAATGGTTTTGTGTTGTTAAAAGAAATTCTCAGGGTAAAAAAAATGTTCTATCTAGAGCCTCCAAAGAGGGTCACAACAATAATAATCCTGGTTAAGGTATTTCCCAAAAGACAATCTGTTTGGACTGCAGCAAATACCTCTGGTTCACAGCTGGCTTCAAAAACTTCAATTTGGGTTCAACATACATTACAACCTCAAAAATGTGTTCCAACCTAGCAGCAACATTAAGATTAAATAAGCCATGAGGCAACCTCCATTAAGACCCCCAGCCAAAAGGACAGCATTAAAAGGCAACAGTAAAAAAAGCTCCACATGCACGACAGAGAAGGCCTAAGCTCCTTCCTATAAAGCCCCACCAGGAGGAGGAAGAGGGCTGGAATTCCAGGAGCAAAAACCAAAGCCTATTCATTTTGGTTTCACTGCCACTGCTTACACCCAAATCCCTCTACTGTGCTAGTCCCAGCTAGTTAGGTTTAGGGGAACCAAGGGTCACAAATGATTAAAATGCAATGATGAGGGTGATAAATAAGCTCTAAAACTTTGTCCAATCCGCAGCCATGGGTAGGAAATGAAATACAAGTTACTTTGGTAGGAAAAATTGTCTTATTCTGTAGGAGGTGAAAATTTCATCATAATTGAGATACCCACCCTCAATTATATGCTACATTCTGTACTTTTCTCAGGGTTTAATTTCTCTTGTCCAGATTTTCATTTTGTTAGAGGGGGAAAAAGTGATCAGAGTCCATCCCAGGCACATACATAACTCATTTGGACACTGAAACTATGCCTGTTTAATACTCCTGGTGTGGAAGAGGTGGAGTTTTTTCTGTAAATCAAAAATAAAAATTAATCCAACTACTTTTCAACATCTGTACATGAGATCAACAGAGCTATAAACTTCTAAGCTGGCAATGCTCCCAAGTCAAATATCTGACTTCTTGAGGAAGTTACACTCAAAAGAAACAGTAGCCATGTTTTCAAACAAGCCCCATCCCCAGCAATCCATATTCAATCGACACAATCTGCCTTTTACCTATAGCATTTCTATCAATATGTCTTACAATAATTTGATCCTCACCTTCTGGAGAACTAAAGGAAATGATCAGGAACTCCTCCTCTGATGATGAATTCCTCAACAGCTTGCCTGTCTCTGTATTTATACTCAGGAGGTCACATGTCTACCCATTTCAGCTCCCTCATTAGCATTTTATTTATTGCAAATGTTCTCCAATACGCATCAGAGAGCAAACAAGCAAGTATCGACATTTAGATGACAAGCTAGTGCTAACTCAAATGCTTTTCCAGACATCTATTTGATATTTTTAACCTGTCAAAGTCAAAATCTTGGGAGTAGTAAAATTACCTTCAATTTTAGAGACATTGTCTTACAACTTCATAATAAGGCACAGAATTGTCAGTGTTTTGCATTCTGATAAACTGGAGATGGACAGATGTTTAATAATTATAGCATATCTAGCAATTCTGTTCAGAATTTAAAACAATGACTAAAATTACAGATGGTAAAAGCTGGAAAAGCCATTAAATGTTGTCTAGTTTTCTGTAGTTCTTGAACTGGCAGCACTAGCTCTTCTTGGGCGCTTGTTAAAGTGCAAAATTTTGGAAACCACCAGAGACCTACTGAGCCAGAATCTGCATCTTAACAAGATAAAAAGATGAGCCACTTGTAAGGAAATTGAAGATCACTTGTCCAAGATCATAGGGCAAAAAGTTACAACTAGGACTTAGCTCTTAACTCCCAGTCCTCTCCCACCTCAGTGGCCTGACGTCCAGTTAAGGTCCAGACATCACACCATATATGCTGGCTACAAAGATGATACCACAGCCCTTGCTCTAAAGGAACCCAGATTTATGACAAAGATGAAAACAAGTCATTATTTTTTTAGTGTGGACTAAGTTATCCCCAGGCACTATGGGAATAATAAAAGGGGCATCTAACCCTTTCTAGGATGGAAGACAGGAAAGAGAGGAGGTGAGTAGAAGCATGCCAAATAAGAGGAACAGAATACCTGAGCAAGAGAATGGTGCTGAAGAAAAAACGTGAGGCATTCAACAACTGTTGATGTTAACAGAACTATAATCAGGACTTCCACTGCAAGATCATGGACTATTATGTAGTCCTAAATTGCAGGTTTGCAAAAAATAAATTCCCAAATATAATAGATCAATTAAAAATCCCTATACCAAAAGAAAAACTTTTATGCAAATAATCTTTTCAAATGACCCTTTAAAGCCTTTTCTCTCATATCTCTATGTGTTTCACAGCCAATTTAATAGAAGATTGAGCAATTTTACTTTGCTGTTTGCTCCCTACCCAGTCCCATAGACCCAGACATATTTAAAATTAGACCTGATCCATTTCTAACTTCTAAATGGATGACCTATAAACCTGAACAAGTAAATGACTGGGCTAACAGATTATAAATCAAAACCTCCCTTCTGTGGAATCCATCCACCCACTCCCAAAACCATAGGCGGAAATGAAGCTTACCTTTGGCTCTCCTGAATGTGGAGGAGGTGCCCAGAGAGAAGATGTCTGGAATCAGAACCATCCCACAAACACCCTTTCTTCCCCATTCAAGGCAGAGGTTAGTAAGACAGAATTTCAAGCCAGTGATGGTATGAGTCTTTGATGTCTCACTATAAGACCACATATCCCCCCAACACTATTCATGTTACTTGATATAAAAAATAAAGTCTCAGGGAACCATCCATGGCTCTTCAGTTACAGGACCAGTGTATCTTACTTCATGCATCTGAGAGATCATAAACCTGGGTATAAACTAAAATCCTGTTAATGAATCTTCAGTTTTGTTCAGTTCAGTCACTCAGTCACGTCTGACTCTGCAACCCCATGAACTCAACACTCAGGGCTTCCCTGTCCATCACCAGCTTCCAGAGCTTACTCAAACTCATGTCCATGGAGTTGGTGGTGCCATCCAACCATCTCATCCTCTGTCATCCCCTTCTCCCCCCGCCTTCAATCTTTCCCAGCATCCCAGTCTTTTCCAGTGAGTCACCTCTTTGCATCAGGTGGCCAAAGTACTGGAGCTTCATTCAGCATGAGCATCAGTCCATCCAGTGAACATTCAGGGTTGATTTCCTTTAGGATTGACTGGTTTGATCTCCTTGCAGTCCAAGGGACTCTCAAGAGTCTTCTCCAGCACCACAATTTGAAAGTATCGATTCTTCAGTGCTCAGCCTTCTGTATGGTCCAACTCCCACATCTGTACATGACTACTAGAAAATGACTATATGGACCTTTGTGAGCAAAGTGATGTCTCTGCTTTTTAATACATGGTGTTTAGGTTTGTCATACCTTTCCTTACAAGGAGCAAGTTTTGATACATACATATCAATGGTTGTTCATTCCAAAAGTGACAAGCTAATAGAGAGTTTATGAAGGTTTAAGCAAATGAACAAAACCTCCATTTAATACCTCTTGCCACAGTGAACTACAGGTTTCTTACAGTTGTAGTTTGGGGACCTAGGGTGTTACAAGTATCCTTCTTTCAACAGGTAGCTTTCACGTTGTTAGAAAATGTGAGATAGATGCCACTGTACAAAACTAATCCTAACAACCACTCACATTTTGTAAGTGTTATATGCTTTATAAACTGCTCATTGAATCTTTCCTTTCTCCCTAAGTGGCAGATCACAGCAGCTGTGCACGGCCTTTCTCTTCGATCCCAGATGAGGAAACAAAAACTCAGTGATTAAGTGACTTGCCCAAGGGGATTCACACAATTGATTTGTGGCAAAGTTGTAACTTTAAAGAGGGAGCGTGGGAAGGGGAGGAGCAGATGGTGGTGCTTAAGGAAATCCTAAGGAGTTTTCTTGCCCAGCTCCCAGTTACCACCCACTCAGCCCCTCCCTGACCCTATTCTCCTCCCTTAAAATCCAAATAATAAAAACAAGGAAATAAAAATTAAAACAGATCAAAATAATGCTTTAAGGAAAATTTTCAGTTTTTCACTCATTCTTCCCTGTATAAAACAGAGATAGGTAGTGGTGGGAGCCTGAAAGAATGTTTCCAATCTGTCAAAGTGGTCTCTGGGCTGAGAACCATGTTATCTGCTTTGCTAATGAAAAATAAAATGGAAGATGTATGGTAGGCTTAAATGTACAGCAGGTTTAAAGAGAGCTGTCTCTCTGAATAGAATTGTCTCATGGATGAAAGGGAATATGAAGATAATATTACAGTAGATGTGGTAAGGTTATGGGTAACTTATTTTTCAGAAGCATACATTCAGCCATGGGAATAGGGGGAAAAAAGGAGAAAATCATGTAATCATCTCGGTAGAAGCAGAAAAAGTATTCAATAGCCATCATGTATTTTTTTTTAAATGTCAGCAAACTAGAAATAGAAGAGAATCCCTTCATCTTAAAAAAAAAAAATCAAGAAAAACTACAGTAATTATCATACTCAATGGTAAAATAATGTATTCATTTTCCATCCCTACAATAAGACGCCACTATCACCTCATCTATTAAACACTGTACCAGTAATTATGACCAGTCTGATAATGCAAGGGGGGGAAAAAAAGATGAGAAAGGAAGGGGCAAAAAAACTAACATTACAGGTGACATGGTTGAGCACACAGAAAATCCCAAGAACCTACTGACAGTTTCCATTTCTGGGTAGGATATTATAGGTCACGGCAAACTGATTCAGCTTCAGTAACTACAAAAAGCCACAAAAACTACAAAATCATATTTCCAAAGATGTTAGAGAGTTGTGGAAGCAGAGAGGATTGGCTGAACTGCAGTTCCAGAGGCGAGGGCCCTCTGAGGTAAGCAGAGCATCCTCACCTTTCTTCTCTGGAGGTATTTGCTAATTCTGAGGACAGTCTAAAGATCATGCTTGACTCAAGAAGGACTCTACTTGGGGAAGAGAAACAAACGAGGCTCTGGGATGTGCATGAGCTCGGTTTGATATATTAAAGCTTCAAGATGCCTCAAATTCACAGCTGATTTTTGCCAGAGGAAATTTTCTAAGATAACACTACATACCAACCAGAATGGCTAAAATGAAAAGAGTTAAAAAATACCAGTGACAGAGAAGTCAGAGGGTAATCCAAACTCTTGAACGCTACCAGTGGGGATGCAAATTGGCACAACCATTTTCAAAGAATGGTGTAGTATATACTGACAATATGACCTAACAATTCATGTATTCGATATATGCCCCCAAAGAAATGCATGTATATGTTCATGGCAATACTACCTGTAAGAGCCAAAACTGGAAAAGATCAAATGTCCATCAGTGATGAACAGATAAACTGTGGTATGTTCACACAATAGCATACAACAGTGAAAACGAATAATCTAGAATGAAGAACAAAAATGTAAGAATAAATCTCACTAATGTAAGGTTGGGCTTCCCGGATGGCACAGTGGTAAAATGTCCACCTGCCAATGCAGGAGACACAGGAGACATGGATTCTATTCCTGGGTCGGGAATATCCTCTGGAGAAGCAAATGGTAACCTACTCCAGTATTGTTGCCTGGAAAATCCCATGGACAGAGGAGCCTGGCAGGTTACATACAGTCCACGGGTTGTAAAGGTCAGAAACAACTGAGCAACTAGCACACAATGCAAAGTTGAGTGAATTAAGTTAGATGCTAAAGAGTAAATACCTTTTTCTCCCACTTAAAGTGCAAGAAGTAAAATCAAGCTATGCCTTTATGTCAGGATGGTGGCTGCCCTTGAAGGTAAGGGGTAGTGAATAGAAGAAAAAATGAGTGGGGCTTCAGAGATGCTGATCATGTTGGTTATACAGGTATATTCAGTTTGTTAAAATTCATCAAGCTGAACACTTATGATATATTTCTATTAAAAGCTAAAATAGAATTTTTTAAAATATCATAAAACAGTAAAATAAAAGAGAACGGAGATACGTGAATCACTCAAGGCTGGAAAGATCACCAAAAGTCCTCTTGGAAATAGTACCACTTGAGACTGAGAAGTAGCTCTCCATATCGAACAGGTGCTAAACTAAGAAGGCCCATAAGAAATAATAGTTCAATTAACATAATAATTACCTAAACCTTCTCAGGTGTGTCCTGAGACAATTATTTCTGTTGATGTCATCTAGGCCACAACAACCAGGAGATCCAGGTAAAGCACAACATCAGTTAACAGAGTCAACAATATATTAAATTTTTTAACAAATGCTTACTCACTATGTCTGCTTTGAAAGCTAGCTTTTGGTAATTACTTTAGACCCCAGAGAAGATTTAAAAATAAAATTTGACACTCCCAATAATGAGTAGTGACAAACAGTAAGTGCAATCCAAATAAAAGCAAAATGATTAAACTTTGAATAAATAAATTTTATTATCAATAATTTTCAACATTTATACTGAATAACAACTTCGAATGCTGGGTTTGAAGTAGATGGGTTCTTTAATTTAAAACAAACAGAAAAGGATACTGTATAAAGCGAACATTTCTTCAAACTCAGAATTAATCTTACGTATGGATCATCCTCCTCAGAAAAGGACGGACAGCTCAGAGATTCCTACATCTTCTCTAAAGATGAATTCAAATCAGTCAGGAAGAGCTATAACCTGTAACTAACTAATTCTCTCAAGACAGCCCTCCGAGGAAAGCAAACTACAAACACTCACATTCTACAGAGTGGTGTATCTCATGGGGACTCAATTCCACCAAGATGTACACCCTGAATCTGACAGAAGGACAGTCCTGCCTTCTTCAGATAATGCTGGTTCAGAAAGCTCCACCTGTCCTCTGCCTCTGTATGATTCTCTATGCTTATACTGACTCAGTGACCACTTCCAGACAGTGTTCAATAATTATATACCCTCACCTTTACCAAATGACCCCTTCGCTGCTCAGATCCTGGATCCGACTGCACTTTATTGGTCAAACAGGTCTTCGGGGCCTCATCTGGTACTGCCAGTCAAGGGGCATGTGAAATGTTCATGTGGGTGCACTAACTTGACAGAGGCCCCTAAAGCTGCATCAGCCTTGGACAGCCTTTAGAGCTTTTCTCCTGTACAACAGATATAAACAAATGACTCTCAGGCAGTGTCTGGTACACAGTAGACACCCAAAACGGTAACCTTATAATCACCATTACTGTGTTCCTAGGGTGGTAAGAAGCTAATAGACCACCATGTTATTATTAACATTCTTAACAGATGTTCATGCAAATTCCAGTTGTATATTGTCATCTCCCTGACAGCCTGGTAAGAGGATGTCACCTTATAAGACCACCAGAAAAACAGGTAAATAATTATCCCTTTATAATCACTATAGGCGAGCCACTGTTTATAATCAATGGTTCTCAACAGAACCACTTGCTCACCAAGGAGACATCCAGCAATGTGTCATAACTGAACTGTCACAGTGGAAGGGTGCAACTGGCAACTAGTGAACAGCGGCCAGGGATGCTGCCGAGTACTCCACAATGTACAGGACAATGCTCACGTCCAAACTACCCCACTCAAATGTCAACAGTGCTAAGGATGAAAGACCCGAGTTCATAGTTCTGACCTGATCATCCAAAAACAATGTGTAACTGCAACCAATTTAATCCAGGAGACAACCTCATCAAAACACAAAAAACTCTATGCATTAAACTCTCACATACTTATTTTTAAAGGTCTAAATCAGAAAGGGCTTAAATGAAGAGAGGGGGGAAACTGATTATGAAGGAGAAAGACAGAAGTCTGTAGAAACCTTGTCCTTGAGTGAGCAATCCAGTGTACAAGTAATTCAGTTCAGTCACTCAGTTGTGTCTGACTCTTTGTGAACCCATGGACTGCAGCACGCCAGGCTTCCCTGTCCATCACCAACTCCCAGGGCTTACTCAAACTCATGTCCATCGAGTCGGTGATGCCATCCAGCCATCTCATCCTCTATTATCCCTTTTTCCTCCCACCTTCAATCTTTCCCAGCATCAGGGTCTTTTCCAGTGAGTCAGTTCTTCACATCAGGTGACCAAAGTATTGGAGTTTCAGCTTCAACATCAGTCCTTCCAATGAATATTCAGGACTGATCTCCTTTAGGATGGACTGGTTGGATCTCCTTGCAGTCCAAGGAACTCTCAAGAGTCTTCTCCAACACCACAGTTCAAAAGCATCAATTCTTTGGCGCTCAGCTTTCTTTATAGTCCAACTCTCACATCCATACATGACCACTGGAAAAACCATAGCCTTGACTAGACGGACCTTTGTTGGCAAAGTAATGTCTCTGCTTTTTCATATGCTGTCTAGGTTGGTCATAGCTTTTCTTCCAAGGAGTAAGTGTCTTTTAATTTCATGGCTGCAGTCATCATCTGCAGTGATTTTGGAGCCCCCCAAATAAAGTCTCTCACTGTTCCCATTGTTTCCCCATCTATTTGCTATGAAGTGATGGGACGGGATGCCATGGTCTAGTTTTCTGAATGTTGAGCTTTAAGCCAACTTTTTCACTCTCCTCTTTCACCTTCATCAAGAGGCTTTTTAGTTCTTTGCTTTCTGCCATAAGGGTGGTGTCATCTGCATATCTGATGTTACTGATATCTCTCCCAGCAATCTTGATTCCAGCTTGTGCTTCATCCAGCCCAGCATTTCGCATGATGTACTCTGCACAGAAGTTAAATAAGCAGGGTGACAACATACAGCCTTGACGTACTCCTTTCCCGATTTGAACCCAATGAACACTATGAAAAGGCACAAGTAATAGGATCTGCCTTAAAAGGAGCACAGCCAGGGCACTGGGACAGTCTCTTCCTGATGCTCAGTCAATATTTTACACAGTACAAATTCTTTATGGGAATTATACCTTTAACAAACCCCTTAGATAGACCCCATTATTCACATTATTTGGCTAGGGCCACACAGTTTTTGCCTGGAGAATCCCAGTGATGGGAGAGCCAGGTGGGCTGCCGTCTATGGGGTCGCACAGAGTCAGACACGACTGAAGCGACTTAGCAGCAGCAGTAGCAGCAACACAGTCATTAAATTAAAAAACCAAGATTCAAACCCAAGTCTTTAGACATCAAAACACCATGCTCTTCTCAACCACTCCATTAAGTTAAAACGCTTATGTACAGTGACTAAATCCCTGGAATGATACCCATAGAAACGTTCAGTAAGGTTATCTATGGATGTGCTTAGTCTCAGTCGTGTCCGACTCTGCGACCCCACGGACTGCAGCCTGCCAGGCTCCTCTATCCATGGGGATTCTCCAGGCAAGAATACTGGATTGGATGCCATGCCCTCCTCCAGGGCATCTTCCCAAACCCAGGGATTGAACCATCTCCTGCATTGCAGGTGGATTCTTTACCATCTGCGCTACCAGGGAAGTCCTATCTCTGGATAGTAGACTATTAAGTCGTCTTTATTCTTTGTATTGAATACTTTTCAGCTCAGTAAAGAAAGAATCTTTGAAGAGATAAAACTCAGTGGACTTGAATGGGTTTGCTGTTGATGCTCAGTCGCTAAGTCATGTCTGACCCGTTGTGACCCCATGGACTATAGCCCGGCAGGCTCCCCTGTCCTTCACTATCTCCTTAAGTCTGATCAAATTCATGTCCATTGAATCAGTGATGCTATCTAATCTTATCCTCTGCCGCTCCTTCTCATTTTGCCTTCAATCTTTTCCAGCATCAAGGCCTTTTCCAGTGAGTCGCCTCTTCACATCAGGTAGCCAAAGTATTGGAGCTTCAGCATCAGTCCTTCCAATGAATATTCAGGGTTGACGTCCTGTAGGATTGACTGGTTTGATCCTGCAGCCCAAAGGACTCTCAAGAGTCTTCTGTGGCACCACAACTTGAAAGCATCAATTCTTCAGTTCTCAGCCTTTTATATGGCCCAGCCGTCACATCCACACACGACTACTGGGAAAACCATAGCTTTGACAATATGGACTTTTGTGTGCAAAGTGATGTCTCTGTTTTTTAATACACTGATTCTATTTAGATACAGACTTAAAAAAAGACTTCTCCGTCAAGCCCCATCTAGGTGGCTGCCTACAACTTTGAAATTATAGCCCTGCTGTTGCATTCAAAAATAAAATAAATACATAACACTTGTGCTCTTCATAGCACTGGTTGCATTGTTATTGTCATTAGTTTGTGTGCACTGAACACTTAACTATATGATGAAGACATACACACTACATGCATTTCCTCATCTCACTCTCACCACAAACTTGTGAGATAAATATTATTATTGTCCTCATTCTGCTGCTGAGGAAAAGTGCTTGAATAGGCAATAATGATTACCAGGTCACACAGAGGTAAATGGCAGAGTCCAGGTCTTGTGGCTCCAGAATCCCAAAAGCAACGCAAGCCAAAGAATAATTATCTGCATTCTCGCCCAGTCCCCAAGGATCTGTATCAGAATGGACTCTTTCACAATACCATCACCAGTCCATAAAAGCAATGTTCAAATACTCAAGGCTGTTAGGAAAACGAGTGAACCCACATTGTGCTGCCTCAGCAGGCAAAACTAAGTCTAATGGTGGAAGGCCTAAGGACAGTTACCAACGCTTATGTAACTAATGAACAGTCAGAACATGTTCACTCACTCACTAGGTCCTGTTAGAAGTACCTGATCACCAAGTATTAAAATAGAGGCTTGAAAAAATAAATAAATAAATAAAATAAAATAGAGGCTTGAATACTATTCATAATGTGATTCTTAAACTATTTTTAAAAAAATACGCTTTCCTCTACTGAAATATTATAGATACAGAATTCATAAAACAAAATTACCCTGGTTCAAGAGGAGCAGAGAAGTCAAGAGTCCCCGTCTCAGGGCCCCTTAGTGGCAGTGATAGTATCAAGAATTTCCTCTTGATATTATCAAGAGGGACTTGTCAGAGTACAGTTTACACAATCTCAACATGAATGAATCTTAAAGACGTTATGTTAAGTGAAGCAAACTAGTCACAAAAAGACAAAGACTGTCTGATTCCACTTACATGTGATATAGTTAGAGGCAGAGACAGAAGTCAGAATCATGGTCACCAGGGGCTGAAGGGAAGGGGGAATTGTGAGTTTGTCGGATAGAATTTCAGTTTGGGAAAATGAAAAAGTTCTGGAGATGGAGGGTTGTGATGGTTGCAAACAAAGTAATTACACTGATGTGATACAGTTAGTGCCACTGAACTGCACACTTAAAAATGGTTAAAATGGTAAGTCATAATATATATATTTTGCAATAAAAACAATAAAAACAAGCCATTAAATCAGTCAATGTGAATGTGCAAAATAGTAATACTAAATAAAATAAAATAAAAATACTAACGAGAGAAACTAGCTGTATAAGAAATTAACATAATTATACTGAAAAGGGTGGGAAAGAAATAAACTAACAACTAATTGGGAAATAGTATTTTGATTGGATACAAATAGAAAGAACTGTATGTAAATGTTATGATACAGTTATCAAAAGTGTTTCCTACAGAGGTATGGGTTAGCCATTATGAAAGTACCTTGTATGTATACCAGAACTGATCAAATAAGTAAACAAATTGTAGATAATGAAATTCAGTATACTTAATGTCAGAAGAAGAAATTCTAAATAAGGAAAAAGAAAAGACTAAAATAAGCTTTGTAATACTAAATCAGAATCAGAGATATCAACACAAACTCATGACTTTGGATACTAACAGCTTTAGAAATATAAATATGTGTATGTATGGGGGTAGCTAGACTATAAACTAAAAGCAATAACACCTCAGTGACTGTGACTACATCTAATGCCCAGATCGTGATCCTTAAACATCATTTTCCAACAAAAGGAAACAAGCGGTTGACCTCAGGGCTAGGGCAAAGAAAATACAAGATGAGCCTGAAACATCTTGTGGAGCCAGAAGTAAAGAAGTTCTCTAAAAAAGATGGGAGCTTATTGAAAGTACACAGTAGCCAACCCAAAGATGCTCCTAATGGCCAAAGCTAGAACAATTTGTGTAACAAATAATGGGAGCAGTGAATGTTAACCACTAGAACAAATATCTGTGAATCTGTACTGATAAAAATGAATAAATAAGTGAACAAAGGAGGGAGAAAGTTATTTCTCACACAATTTTAATTAATAAATAAAGAGGGAAATAATTACCATTAACTACAGTAATACGTGTTGCAAAGATCCCCTGGTGGATGCTAAAAGTGCCTACACCAATTTCATTTCCGCCAACCGTGTACGAGGGGTCTTTTCTCCACATCCTAACATTTTTTATTGTCTTTCTGATAACAGTCATCTTGACAGATCTGAGGTGATATCTCGCTGTGGTTCTGATTTGCATTCCTGATGATTAGTGACAATGAGCATCTTTTCATGTGCCTCTTGGCCATCTTTGTGTCTTCTTTGGAAAAGTATCTATTAGATTCTCTGCCCATTTTTTGATCAGGTTGTATATTTTGATGTTGAGTTGTATGAGTTCTTTCTACATTTTGGATAGTAATCCCTTATTGAATGTATCATTTCATTATAAAACAATTTACAATAGCCAAGTTATGAAGTAATCTAAGTACACATCAATAGATGAATAAAGAAGATATGAGAAATAAATGTATATGTGTGTGTATATCCCACACAATGGAATATCACTCAACTATATAAAAAAGAATAAAATCGTGTCATTTGCAACAACATGGGTGGACCTAGACAGTATTACATTAAGCAAAATTAAGTCAGAGAGAAAGACAAATACTATATGATCTCACTTGGATGTGGAATCTTAAAAACAAAACAAATGAACAATCAGAAACAGAATCACAGATATAGAGAACAAACAGGTCGGTAGTGAAAAGAGAGATAAGTGAGGGAGATTTAAGAGGCACATATTCCCAGTTGTAAAATAAATGAGTCATGGGTATGTAATGTACAGTGTGGGGAATATACTCAATAATTATATACTATCTTTGTATAATGAGAGATGGTAACTACACTTACTGTGATGATCATTTAAAATGTATAGAATTATCAATTTATAATGTTGAGAAACAGCAACTAACACTGTTGGAGATCAATTACATTTCAAAAACAAACTTATAGATAAGGAGATCAGATTTGTGGTAAATAGAGGCAGAAGGATGGGGGAAGGGGGAATTGTATGAAGATAGTCAAAAGGTACACATTCCAGTTATGAGATAAATGGGTACTAGGAGTATAATTTACAGCATGATAAATATAATTAACACTGTTCTATGCTACACATGAACATCACCAGATGGTCAACACTGAAATCAGACTGATTATATCCTTTGCAGCCAAAGATGGAGAAGCTCTACACAGTCAGCAAAAATAAGACCAGGAGCGAACTATGACTCAGAGCATAAACTCCTTATTGCCAAATTCAGACTTAAATTTAAGAAAGTGGGGAAAACCACATTCAGGTAGGACCTAAATCAAATCCCTTATGACTATACAGTGGAAGTGAGAAATAGATTTAAGGGACTAGATCTAATAGATAGAGTGCCTGATGAACTATGGATGGAGGTTTGTGACATTGTACAGGAGACGGGGAGCAAGACCATCCCAAGAAAAAGAAACAAAAAAGCAAAATGGCTGTCTGAAGAGGCCCTACCAACAGCTGTGAAAAGAAGAGAAGCAAAAAGCAAAGGAGAAAAGGAAAGATATACCCATTTGAATGCAGAGTTTCAAAGAATAGCAAGGAGAAATAAGAAAGCCTTCCTCAGCAATCAATGCAAAGAAATAGAGGAAAACAATAGAATGGGAAAGACTAGAGATCTCTTCAAGAAAATTAGAGATACCAAGGGAACATTTCATGCAAACATGGGTTCAATAAAGGACAGAAATGGTATGGACCTAACAGAAGCAGAAGATATTAAGAAGAGGTGGCAAGAATACACAGAACAACTTTACAAAAAAGATCTTCACGACCCAGATAATCACGATGGTGTGATCACTCACTCACACTCACCTAGAGCCGGACATCCTGGAATGTAAAGTTGGGTGGGCCTTAGGAAGCATATCACTACAAACAAAGCTAGTGGAGGTGATGGAATTCCAGTTCAGCTATTTCAAATCCTGAAAGACGATGCTATGAAAGTGCTGCACTCAATATGCCAGCAAATTTGGAAAACTCAGCAGTGGCCACAGGACTGGAAAAGGTCAGTTTTCATTCCAATCCCAAGGAAAGGCAATACCAAAGAATCCTCAAACTACCGCACAATTGCACTCATCTCACACGCTAATAAGGTAATGCTCAAAATTCTCCAAGCCAGGCTTCAGCAATATGTGAACCGTGAACTTCCAGATGCTCAAGCTGGTTTTAGAAAAGGCAGAGGAACCAGAGCTCAAATCGTCAACTTCCGCTGGATCATCGAAAAAGCAAGAGAGTTCCAGAAAAACATCTATTTCTGCTTTATTGACTATGCCAAAGCCTTTGACTGTGTGGATCACAATAAACTGTGGAAAATTCTGAAAGAGATGGGCATACCAGACCACCTGACCTGCCTCTTGAGAAACCTGTATGCAGGTCAGGAAGCAACAACAGTTAGAACTGGACATGGAACAACAGACTGGTTCCAAATAGGAAAAGGAGTACGTCAGGACTGTATATTGTCATCCTGCTTATTTAACGTATACACAGAGTACATCAGGAGAAATGCTGGGCTGGAGGAAGCACAAGCTGTAATCAAGACTGCTGGGAGAAATATCAATAACGTCAGATATGCAGATGACACCACCCTTATGGCAGAAAGTGAAGAGGAACTAAAGAGCCTCTTGATGAAAGTGAAGGAAGAGAATGAAAAAGTTGGCTTAAAGCTCAACATTCAGAAAACTAAGATCGTGGCATCCGATCCCATCACTTTATGGCAAATAGATGGGAAAACAGTGGCTGACTTTATTTTTCTGGGCTCCAAAATCACTGCGGATGGTGATTGCAGCCATGAAATTAACAGACGCTTGCTCCTTGGAAGGAAAGTTATGACCAACCTAGATAGCATATTAAAAGGCAGAGACATTACTTTGCCAACAAAGGTCCGTCTAGTCAAGGCTATGGTTTTTCCAGTAGTCATGTATGGATGTGAGAGTTGGACTATAAAGAAACCTGAGCACCAAAGAATTGATGCTTTTGAACTGTGGTGTTGGAGAAGACTCTTGAGAGTCCCTTGGATTGCAAGGAGATCCAACCAGTCCATCCTAAAGGAGATCAGGCCTGGGTGTTCATTGGAGGGACTGATGTTGAAGATGAAACTCCAATACTTGGGCCACCTGATGTGGAGAGCTGACTCATTGGAAAAGACCCTGATGCTGGGAAAGATTGAGGGCAGGAGGAGAAGGGGACAACAGAGGATGAGATGGTTGGATGGCATCACCAACACAATGGACATGGGTTTCGGCAGACTCTGGGAGTTGGTGATAGACAGGGAGGCCTGGCAAGCTGCGGTTCATGGGGTTGCAAAGAGTCAGACACAACTGAACGACTGAACTTAACTGAATGCTATATGTGAAAGTTTTAAGAGTAAACCCTAAGCATTCACATCACAAGGAAAAATATTCTTTCCTATTTCTTTAATTTTGTATTTATATGAAATGATGGATGTTCAGTAAACTTACTGTAGTAATCATTTAAAGATATATGTAAGTCAAATCATTATGCTGTATACCTAAGACTTACACCATTCTGTATGTTAATTATATCTCAAAAAGCTGAAAAAAAAATAAATATAGTGGGAGTCTGCAAAGAACAATTGAAAGAACAGAGAAAAAAAGAACTTTCACGTCTTTTCTTGTCAAAGTTCCACAAAGGGTCGCTTCAAAAATTTTTTGCTTTAATCATTTGCTAAATAATCTGTAAAATCATTTAATTCTCAAGTATTCAGAATTCTACAACTCTAGAGCCAGATGGAAGAGTGAAAGCCATTCACATCCTCTCTCTCATCTCTGTAGATTTATTCTACAGATATGTAGATTCATACTAAAACTCAGATCAATGCTTTTCAGTTTAGGAAATCATTAGATCTTTTAAAATGTTATCTTGTACATGCTCTCTTTCTCAAGTAGTTACTAGAATACATGTTTCAAATACTCCAGGTATCTTTTGAATGAAGGAGCAAACCAAGACAGAACAAATTATGAGATTCAGGAAATAGATACCGTACAGGAGAGAAACAAAGGTAAATTCCAGGCAACCACTTTGCTAAAGGCCTGGAGCAAAACTAGTCCAGACTGCCACTGAAGGGAAAGTGTCTGGAAGGAAAGCCTCCAAAGGAAAAACATGGAATCAATAGATCATTTAATAAGTTTGGTCATGTAGGAAATTGTACTAAGTGGCTGTGGGAGCAACTGGGAAGCAGGAATATTATAGGTAAACAAAAAATGACAAAAGGTAAAGACAAAAAATATGAACAAGAAGAAGAATTTAACACTATTTAGCCTGGTAGTGAATAATATTTGCAAAGTCATAATAATGTAAATACAGAAGGCTACTATATCCAAAATTTGTGATATAACTTGTCAGAAGGATGGATAAGGGAAGAGAGTTAAATCTTGATCTAGGGAATTCCCTGGCAGTCCAGTGGTTAGGACTCTGCGCTTTCACTGACAAGGGCCCAAGTTCAATCTCTGGTTGGGGAACTAAGATCCTACAAGCTTCAGGGTGAGGCCAAAAAAAAAAATTAAATCTCCATCTATTGTAAAACAAATCAATAGATAATTTCTAAAATTAAGCAAAGAATAACAGTATTAGCATTATTTGAAAATATTAAAATAAATTTCAAAAAAAAAAAATAAATTTCAAAATAAAAAGCTTAAAGAGTTGAATGTGGTTGCCTATGGGGAGCAGAAATTAAGGGCCAGGGTAAGAGAAGGGAACTGCTAATTTTTGCTGTAAACGTTTTAGTACTATCGAACTCTTAAAAACTGCCTGTATTACTTCAATAAATATAAAATTTTTTAAACTAGCTATGTATTAAATAGATTCGTTATGTTCGTCCTTAAAAGCCAGGATGTTTGATGTTTAACATGCATGTAGTATGTCATGTGCTCCTCAAAAAGAAAAAGAAATCAACAGTTCAAGTACTGAATCCAGAAGCTCATTCCTTAAGAAAGTCAGTTATACGCTAGGCTTGCCCCACAAGTCATTTTCTTTTGTAGACAGAAAAAAAAAAAAATGAGTTGCAGGGTCCATTATGCTGGCCACTGAATTGCTGGACATTTTTTATCCAGTTACTATTGCAAGTGAACTCGGATTTCTGTGACAGAAATCTCCAAAATAAGAAGTATTATCTGTAAAGCAACTACACTTCAATAAAAATTTTAAAAATAAAATAAATTACATACAAAAAAAGGCATTATTACCTTCCTCATAAACTGATCTTGAGACTTTACTGTTATACTACAAAGGAAACTAGAGATACTTTTAAAACAATTAAGAGCACCAATTGATTACAAATGCTGATACATATGAGTTGTCAAAGGAATATTATTTATTATATATCACTTCATAAAACAATACAATCTCTACTGCCAGCAATTCAATTATACCAGCATCATGATTTCAAATGATTATGAGAACCTGCTTATTCTCAGATCCAAGGCACAGCTAGCTGCTGCTGCTGCTAAGTCGCTTCAGTCGTTTCCGACTCTGTGCGACCCCATAGACGGCAGCCCACCAGGCTCCTCCGTCCCTAGGATTCTCCAGGCAAGAACACTGGAGTGGGTTGCCATTGCCTTCTCCAAGGCACGGCTAGAGAGCAAGGCAAAATTCCTTCTGAGGTTCTAACAGAGATTAGAGCTTTTATCAACATGAGGTCTCAGATTCATGGAGTTAGCAGGAACTTTAAAGATGATCAGGTCCAACCCACAATCACACAGCCAAGCTCATGGCAAACCGAGACTAGAATCCAGTTGAATTAAGCCTTTGTAGGTAGAGCTCTTTTCCACCACACTGTGCTGTCTCATGGAGAAGGCAATGGCACCCCACTCCAGTACTCCTGCCTGGAAAATCCCATGGACAGAGGAGCCAGGTAGGCTGCAGTCCATGGGGTCGCGAAGAGTCGGACACAACTGAGCAACTTCACTTTCACGCATTGGAGAAGGAAATGGCAACCCACTCCAGTGTTCTTGCCTGGAGAATCCCAGGGACAGGGGAGCCTGGTAGGCTGCCGTCTATGGGGTCGCACAGAGTTGGACACGACTGAAGTGACTTAGCAGCAGCAGCAGCAGTGCTGTCTCCTGTCCTATATCTTTTGAAGCCAACTTTGTCCCTTTGAGTAACTCAGACCAGGAAGAAATCTTGGAAATACACTACAGCCTCTAATTTCTTAATAATAAGAAACACACACACACACAAATACTAGTTACTGGCTACACTGACATTTAGAGTACAGAAATGGCGAATTGTAAGCAAAAGCTGAATTACATTTATCACTGCTGCTGCTGCTGCTGCTAAGTCTCTCTTCAGACTCTGTGCGACCCCATAGATGGCAGCCCACCAGGCTCCCCTGTCCCTGGGATTCTCCAGGCAAGAACACTGGAGTGGGTTGCCATTTCCGTCTCCAATGTGTGAAAGTGAAAAGTGAAAGTGAAGTTGCTCAGTCGTGTCTGACTCTTAGCGACCCCATGGACTGCAGCCTACCAGGCTCCTCTGCCCATGGGATTTTCCAGGCAAGAGTACTGGAGTAGGGTGCCATTGCCTTCTCCAACATTTATCACTAGGGCTTCCTATTTCCAGAAGCCCAGGTCCCTGTCAAATTCATCCAACAAATAAATGGTTGTTTAGTTGCTAAGTCACGTCCGACTCTTTGGGACCCCATGGACTGTAGCCCATCAGGTTCCTCCGTCCATGGGATTCTCTAGGCAAGAATACTGGAGTGGGTTGTCATTTCCTTTTCCAGGGGATCTTCCTGACACAACGATCAAACCTGCATCTTCTAGTTGGCAGGCAGATTCTTTACTGCTGAGCCACCTGGGAAGCCCCACTCAGGTGGTGCTAGTGGTAAAGAACCTGCTGCCAGTGCAGGAGACATAAGAGACACGGGTTCGATCCCTGGGACGGGAAGATCCCTTGGAGGAGGGTGTAGCAATCCACTCCAGTATTCTTGCCTGGAGAATTCCATGAGCAGAGGAGCCTGGCAGGCTACAGTTGGAGTTGCAAAGAGCTGGACACAACTGAAGTGACTTAGCATGTATGGTGCTCCCTCCTAGCTAATTTCAAAGTTACTCAGGCCTAAGTTCTTAGGCCTCTTTGATTTCTCCATCTCCTCCCATACCCAATCAAAGTTGCTGCATCTTCTTTCACATGTATCTTCTGCAGACACTCTCCTTTCCTTGTTATTTGCACTACTTCTTTATCCTTTGTCGATCTCTGCCTGCATTTCAACTGTGCTTCCCAAAACAGCCAGATTAATCATCCAAAAACACAGCTTACATATGTCACTCTACTATTCAAAAGGATCTGAAGCTCTCTATTTCCTTTAGGATAAAATCTCATCGTCCCTTGATTATACCGTGAAATGGACAATATACTTCTGAGCCTCTGCTAATACCATTCCTTCTATCTAAAATATTCTCTCTCTTTCCCTTCTCTGTTCATCCAAATTTTATATTTCCTTCCAAGACATTTGCTCAAATACCTTTTTCTCTGTGAAGCCCACTGTCATCTCACTGGTACACGAGCATTCTGGGCAGGACAACAGTGCAAATAATCTGAGCAAGATGGAGTGAAGCAAGGAGGCTGGTGTGACTGGATGAGGTGAGAGCTATATTCCCTAGCAAAGATATATGACTTGGCAGAAAGATCATGCTGCCAGTGGTGACAAGAGCAGGCTACATGTAGAATGGCAAGTGCAGAAGCAAGGAAACTAGTTAAGAGGCTATTATAGTAATTTGGGTAAAAGGGTGCAGGCAGTGAGAAGAGTCTGAATATGGATATACAGGCTGACTGGATGAGGGACATGGGAACAAAGAAGTAGTTAAGGATGATTCCAAGTTGCTGGTCCTAAACAAGTGGAAGAGCAGAGATGTCTTTAACTGAGATAAGGGAGAGGACTGTGGCAGGAGCAGGTTTTGAGGTAGAAGATTTGGAGACAGGTTTGGGGTATGATCAGTTTAGGATGTATATCAGACATCCAAAGGAAAATGTCAAGCGGGAAATTTATTACCTCAATCTGAAATTCAGGGGAGAGGTTCTGGCTAGAGATATATATTTGACAATTGTCCAAATACACATCAGGCCAGTTTCATCAAACTTCTGTGATGATGGGTATGTTCCATATCTGCACTGCTCCATATGACACCCACAAGACATTTATGACTTGAAATGTGGACAGGGTGATTAAGGAACAGAATTGTTAATTTTAGTTAATTTACATTTAAATAAGCACATGTGGTTAGCGGCCACAAATGGGAATAAAGCATGTACATGTGACTGGATGAGCATCCTAGTGAATGTAGGTAGAGAGGACTAGGCACTGGGTTAAGCCTACCACATATTGTGATAGGAAATGTAAAAAAAAGAAACAACCCAAATCTCCATCAACAACAGAATAGAAAAATAATTAGTGACATATTCACATAAGATTGTCTTTCAACACTGAACACGTAAATCTCAGAAACAAGGTTAAATGAAAAGAAGTAACTCAGAGAAGAAAATTTTCCATAAAGGTCAAAAGCAGACAAAACGAAACAATGCACTGTTTAGGGATATATTAAAATTACTAAAACAATAAAGAAAAATCAAGGAATGATCATCCAAATATAGGACAACATCATCCCTTCATGGGAGTTGAGCACAGAGGGCTTCAAAGTTACTGAAATCTCCTTAACTGGATGGTGAGTACACAGGTATTCATTTTGTTGTTCTTTTTCATCCTATATACTCTGACATGTATAATATTAAATAATTAAAAGAGTATATAAATGAGGCAGTATATGGTTAAATGTCAAATGAATATTTCAAAACATCTTAAAATCATTAAGTTCAGAAAAAGGAAAGATAACTATGTGACCTCTATAGTGTCTAAAAAGGAGGAGAGATTTAGTCATATAAAGAAAAGAGGGAAGGGCATTCTAGAATAGTTATGAACATGTCACGTCCAAGAATCAGTGAATTAGTGAGTCTGACTGGAGACGAGTGAAGTTAGGTGGAAAAGCTGGGCTAAAGCCAGCTTATGAGATGCCTGAATGCTGGGTCAGGAAGTTTGGATTTAAAGCAAAAAAAAGAAGTTTGGACTTCATCTTGAAATAGGGCAGAACCACTGGTGGTGTCTAAACAAGTCAATAGCATGGGAAAAGTGGTATATTAGTAGGACTAATATGATGATAAGGATCAACTAATAGACAGGAGGCTGGGAAAAAAGTCAGTTATAAAACCTGTAGCTGTGAGACGTCACAGAAGATTTAGTATGGCCTGAACTATGATTCTGATGGATAATAAAGTTTACTCCAAGATACTTTAGGATGAAAGATTCGAGAGTCTGATCTTGGGAACAGGCAGTGAAGGGGAAAGAGATTCAAAGATTACTCCAATTTTCAAGCTAAACTAGGGAAATGATGACACCAACATATGCAAAACTAGGAAAATCAATAGAGAAAACCAGTTTTGAAGGACGACCACTGATTCATTCATGGAATAAAAGTCAGGCAGTGTGATAGCTTCCCCTCAGGGAACAGCTTGTTGAGTCACACTTCTTTTTAAGTAACATATTCTTAATAGGCAAAGAGAAAATATTTAATACATAGTTCTTTGGGAGGAATAAAAGCTGTTATAGCTTTTAACTCTACAAGAATTTTACAAGCACCATTTTAAAAGAATACTGTTATAGTAATACTGAGTTGCTTTTCAAAATAAACTGAAAGAAGGAACAGAATACAAAAGTAGAGATGTTCTGTAAAATGTCAGAGGTGAAGGAGTGAAACTACTCAATCCAATTTGACCGAACGCTCTTTGAGGACAGAATTTATCAGCTGTCCCTGATCCCCACAGCACTGAGCACAATGAATGATCACTACAGAATATTGATACTTAAGTAAGGCTGAATGAACAGACAGAAAAGAGTGAGGGCAAAAACAAGCTAATTAGGAATATCCTACCCAAGCCTCCAGAACCCAGCATACCTTAAAGGAGCTAACGTTATGGAAGGAGAGTGCTTTAGCCTTATCATCCTGGCTGAAAGGTAGGTTGAGCCTGTGGTACCTGGTTTAGGAGACTAAAATACCAAACAAAAAATGGAAAGGATGCCAATTCTCAAGGAAACATATACTGAGTTTCTGCTCCCCACATTACTACCTAATGAGACTGTCCCCAACTCTAACCTTTAAGGCAGACAGTAGAATGTAACTTTTTAAGTGTGTGGCTAAAGATATTCAAGGGCATCCTGTCCTTTTAAACTGTTAAAAAGCCATTGTTTTGGTTGAAAGTGGTTTAAAAGTCTGTTTCTTAAGCCTTTAGAACAAAGAAATGCAAATAGAGCTACAGGTAAAGTGAGATGATTGATGCCCAGGTGTTTCAAGAGGTTGCCAGTGACTGGGCTAAGACCTGCAGGTTCTCCCAGGTTAAGATGATCTGGCAGAGTCCCAACTTATCCAATATGGCTACAAAAGGAACAATGAGGCTGCTTTCTAAATGAATTGATCTTATACAAATGCCTTAAGACCACCTCTTTCTAAAGAGGTTAGAACAGAAAAGAAATGGCCAAACATTGGCAACTGTTGTTCAGTCGCTAAGTAGTGTCCGACTCTGAGACCACAAGGACTGCAGCACACCAGGCTTCCCTGTCCTTCACTACCTCCTGGAGTTTGGTCAAACTCATGTCCATTAAGTCAATGCTGCCATCCAACCATCTCCTCCTCTGTCGCCCCCTTCTCCACCTGCCTTCAATCTTTCCCAGCATCAGGGTCTTCTCCAATGAGTCAGTTCTTCGCATCAGGTGGCCAAAGTATTGGAGCTTCAGCTTCAGCATCAATCCTTCCAAGGAATATTCAGGGTTGATTTCCTTTAGGATTGACTGGTTTGATCTGCCTGCTGTCCAAGGGACTCTGAAGAGTTTTCTCCAATACTACAGTTCAGAGGCAGAATAAAATAACAGTTCAGAGCTCATGCTCTGGCACCATACAGACATGGGTTAAATCCCAATTCTTCCAGGAAACAGCTACATAACCATATCTTTTAACACATTCCTATTATGCAAAGTAGGATTGATTACCTTCCTTAAGATTTAAATATATGATAACTTCAGATGCTAGTATGTTCCTTCCTAAAACTACACCATGACCCCTTTGATTGGACCTGCATTTTCCTTACTAGCCTCAGCCAGTAATTTTTAGTGAAGAGCTTTCTAGATGGATGATCTCAATTATTGTGCTTTGAATCTCCAATTTCCCTCTCTGAAAAACCACTTCATTTTGAAGTTCTGGTTCTTCAACCCATGCCCTGGGCTTCATCAGTGAAAGTGAAGAACAGGAGGAGAAAAAACAAAGAAAATCGAATTATAAGTAGAACTTACAAACTTTGTAGTTGTGTAAACTTAAAATTGATGCTTTCTTTAAAAATCACAAATTCTGTAGAACCTATTAGCAATAATTTTAAGAAGTGTTCTTACACATAGGAGGCCCAGGGAGGTACCCTGCCTATGTTCAGCACCCCCACTTCCCTCTCTCAACTCAGGGATCTTTCTGTTTGTTGTACTGGAATCTGTGGTGTAGTGGGAAACAGAAGAGGGAAAAGTTCCACAGATTCTTCATTTGCATTTGGCCTCCTTTAGAACCATTACAGCTCTCCTAGTTCAGGCAGTAAAGACTAAGTCCCAACCAGTTTCAACTCCCTTACGATCCTGCACACAGCCACCAAATTAAATCCTAAACTAGCAGTCTTCATGAAGATCCCTTCCCACATCAAAAACTCTTAAGGGCTCCCTACCTTTTATTCGCTAGAAAGAGCCCAACTCAAATCCAAAGGCCAGGCTAACATCATTCTACTTTTATAGCACAGTACTTGTTTCCTCCCAATTCCCCGAAGGAAATTCTTTAAGGCTCTGACTAATCTGCTCATTGCGCTCCCAACACAGACAAACCTGCACGCCCAGGAAAGATTACACCCATCCCCACGCACCTTTCCTTCAAAGGCCAGCCCAGACCGCCCCATCTTTGCCCCGCAACCGTGCTCCTCAAACACACTGCCCAGTCTTCTGACCCTCTCAAGTACACCCCTTTTTACTGGCTATACTCTCGTGGCATCTCAATCCTTTCCAACCACTTTGAAGGCAGGCCACGTTCATTACACAGAGGATCATCAATGTGCCCTGCACTTAGTAGATTCAGGGTATTTTTTAAACCAGAGGAGGAGTTCAAATAGTGTATCTAGGGCAAGACAATACTGCCCATCTTTGGCAATTCCCCTTTAGTCACAGTAAAGGGTATTATTCAGCGTTTGCTACAACGCTGAAAATTTCTAGTATACACAGAACAGTCATGTGGAGAGAGCACGCCACCGGATGGCAGAAACCTGCGTCCCAGTCCTGGTTTTTGCCACATGCTCTGCATCTGTGGGGAAATCACACAATCTCTCTGGGCCTCGGTGGTCTCAGGTGTAAAGCGGGAGAGCCACTGTAAAGGCTTCCAGGGTGTCTCTCGGCTCCCATAGTCCCACCACAGGAAAGCCAACACTCGGCTGCTCGCTAAGGCGGAGGCAGGCAAACTTTTACACTTGCCAGGGCTGGCATTTCCAAACGGGAGTGGAAACTCAGTCCGCACAGGAAAAAGCGGCGCTGAGAGGAAGGTGAGAAGCGGTGTCTCCGGACTCGGATCCTTTACCCCATGGCCAGGAACAGTCCGCCTTGGGTTCCTGTCCCCTCACAGGCAGACTTCCCCCGAGAGTGGCCCGGCCCGGTGCGGCTCCCGGGAGCGGGCCGAGGTGACTGTCCGCGCCCGTGCCCCGCGCCCCCCGCACTTGTGACACACGCGGGGTGACCCGGGTCACAGCCTCCGTCCGTCCTCACCGCCTGAGGGACGCCCTTCTCTCCCGGGCAAGGCTCCTCGCGCCGCCCCGCGAGCCGCCCTTCCGGGCCCCGGGCGGCCTCTGCGCTGCCGCCCGGGCCCCAGGCCGCCGGGACCCGCGGCGTGAAGGGAGGCGGCAGCAGCGGCTTTAAGTGCTGAATCACCACTTTGCAACCCGAGCTCCAAACCACCGTGACCTGCGGGCCCCGAGGGCCCGGGCGCTCCGCTCGGCTTACCCACAGAGGCGCTCCGAGGGCGGCAGGCGGGCGCCGAGGACCGAGCGGAAGGTGCTGGGCAGCGCGGAATGCAGCAGCCACGCTAGCCGGTACCGCATACCCCAGCGAAGCCGCCGGGATCACAGCGAACGCTTCCTCCTTGTGCCGAGCCGGCCTCGCTCACTGCGCATGCTCAGCCTGCCGCGCTGCGCCGCCTCCCGAGAGCCTCGGAGCGGCCGCCTCTCCGGGTTTTCTCTGGAGCCCGATAAGGCGTGGAACGGCGGGCGGCCAAGACACCGGCTGACCGGAGGGACGGAATGTAGCCGGGGAGCTGCGGGAGCCGGGCCACCAGGCCTCCCCGGGCGAGGAGGGACCCTCCTGGGTCACGCCGGATTCACGCGTGAGGGCGGCTGTGTATCTGGTCTGTGTTAGCCGGGGGCAGGGGACGCACGAATACTGTGAGGGCACAAGGGGCCATGTTTGCGAAGGCGCCCCCATTGGCTGTCGGTCCCGGCGGTGCAGGTGTTGGTACAAGGTCCGCCGGCGAGGCGACCTCCCACAAAATGAATCGGCGACTGGCGCGCGGCCCTCGGGCTCCCTCTAGAGCGCGATGGGGACGTGGACGGTGGGGTAGGGGACTGGGGAGAAATTAAACGCGAGAGTCCCCGAGAGAGGCCGGGACCTGGGGGGAGTTTCCACCCTGGGAAACTAGCAACCTTTCCAAGACCTAGGTGGACGTGGGACCGGCCACGGCAAAACAAGGCCTTCCTGGATTTACAAATCCAGAATAAAAACTACCACTCTGTACTACTACTACATTAAAAAAAAAAAGTATGGGTAGTACTACTAGTATTCAGTGTATTTCAGGCACTATTTGTAAGACTTTTTTCTCCATGGCTTTATGATGTTTTGCATCTAAGAACAAGGTAATTGTTGTTATGAATTTAACTTTCCTTTACGTTATTTTACAGGGTTTTTGTTTGTTTGTTTTTAAGAAAAGCGCGATTAGGGTTAGCAATTCCCTAACTTGGGGCTTCCCAGGTGTCCCAGTGGCAAAGAATCGCCTGCCAATGCAGGAGAAATGGGTTCGATCGCTGATGGGAGAAGATCACGAATATTGGGGCGCAACTAATCCCTAGTGTCACAACTATTGAGCCTGTGCTCTAGAGCCGGGGAATGGCAACTCCTGAGCCCACGGTGCCCTAGACCCCTTGCTCTGCATCAAGAGAAGCCACTGCAGTAAGACCGCAGAATGCAACTAGAGGGTAGCGCCTCCCCCTACCCCACCCAGAGAAAAGCTGGTTCAGCTGTGAAGACCCAGCACAGAGCACCCCCCTAACTCCCCCCACCCCCGCCCCACCCCCGGCAAAAGAAAGAATCCTGACAGTTCAGGAGCTGTAGGAGAGGTGGGGAGGATCTTCCCCTGGGGAAGATCCCCTGGAGGAGGTAAGGATAGCCTGCTCCAGAATTCTTGCCTGGAAAAATTCCATGGACAGAGGAGCCTAGTCGGGTAGAGTCCTTGGGATCACAAAGAGTTGGAAGCGACTGAGAGACTGAAACACAAACACAGACACTTCCCTAACTTAAGTGCTTTTAGGTTCCTGATGTGGCAGACCTGAGACTGCAGCCAAAAACAGTGTTCTGAATCCTATTATTGCTTCTAAGGGGAATCGGGAGAAGGATCCCTTAAGTGGATAGTTCATCAGTGAGGTTCTTGGGGATCTTTTTTTACCATATAGTTTCAGCTAAAGGTAAACCCGGGAGGGATGAAAACAGGTAGCAGAAAGGAGGAAGCCCTCCTAGTGCTGTAAGGTACAATTTCACAATGTTACATTCTCCTTCCAGCCCATCTGTTTTAGTTTCTGGTGGCTGCCATAACAAATTACCACCAATTTAGTGGCTTAAAACAACAGAAATTTATTCTTTCACAGTCTGGAGGCCAGAAGGCCAAAATTAAGATGTTGGCAGGGTGGCACTCCCTACAGACAGTCTTAGGGGAGAATCTGTTCTTTGCTTCTTTCAACCTCCTTGGCTTCAGGCCCTGTTACTCCAATAAGCATCTTTACATTGCCTTCTCCTCTGTGTGTCTTTTCTTTGGTCTCTTAATAGGACATTCGTCATTGGATTTAGGGCACAGCAAGGTAATCCAGGATGATCCTATCTCATCCTTAACTTAATTACATCTGCAAAGACACTTTTTTACAAATAATGTTAACATTTACAGGCTACTGGGTTTAGGACACAGCCATGTCTTTTGGCCTCAAAATAAAGAGAGGAAGGAGAACCCCTGCCTGTTCACCAACTCCAAATCACACAACTGTCACAGGTAACTGATGCTTTGTTGTTGTTTAGTTGCTCGGTTGTGTCCGACTGTTTTGCAGCCACATGGACTGTAGCCCAGCAGGCTCCTCTGTCCATGGGATTTCTCAGGCAAGAATGCTGGAGTGGGCTGTTGCCATTTCCTTCTCCAGGGGATCTTCCCAACCCAAGGATCGAACTCCCATCTCCTGCATTGGCAGGCAGATTCTTTACCACTGAGTCACCTGGGAGACCCCCAGCTGATGCTTACAACAATATAAACTTGTCAGTGCTCTTTCAACCCCTGCTGAAAAGGCATTGCCTTTACAAAACTTTCCTTCAGTTCTATTCTTCACATACCCTACTGGAAATAACCACTCCCCAAGGGCACTTACTTGAATCTTAATCTTCCGCATGTGTAAGAAGCAAAAGATTGGGAATGATTTCTTAGTCATTTTTGTATCTCGCCTGGCAGCAAGCACATCCTTACACAATGTTTGTCAAATGCATGTTTGCTGAATCTTATTAAGCCTCTAGGTGTAACTACAATTTATAGGAAATACAGGGGACAAATCTGTTAAATCACACCATAAAGATACAATTGGCAAACTTTAGAATGTTTGTAACATCACAAAGTGTCAGACTTTATTTTTTGGGGCTCCAAAATCACAGCAGATGGTGACTGCAGCCATGAAATTAAAAGACACTTACTCCTTGGAAGGAAAGTTATGACCAACCTAGATAGCATATTCAAAAGCAGAGACATTACTTTGCCAACAAAGGTCCGTCTAGTCAAGGCTATGGTTTTTCTAGTGGTCATGTATGGATGTAAGAGTTGGACTGTGAAGAAAGCTGAGGGCTGAAGAATTGATGCTTTTGAACTGTGGTGTTGGAGAAGACTCTTGAGAGTCCCTTGGACTGCAAGGAGATCCAGCCAGTCCATTCTGAAGATCAGCCCTGGGATTTCTTTGGAAGGAAAGATGCTAAAGCTGAAACTCCAGTACTCTGGCCACCTCATGTGAAGAGTTGACTCATTGGAAAAGACTCTGATGCTGGGAGGGATTGGGGGCAGGAGGAGAAGGGGACGACAGAGGATGAGATGGCTGGATGGCATCACTGACTCGATGGCTGTGAGTCTGAGTGACCTCCAGGAGTTGGTGATGGGCATGGAGGCCTGGCATGCTGCGATTCATAGGGTCGCAAAGAGTCAGACACAACTGAGCAACTGAACTGAACTGAACATCACACAACAAATGATTTATTTCTTCTACAAATAAATTGCAAAATAAAGAGAGGAAGGAGAAGCCTGTGAATTAAAAGGGAGTTGGAATTGGTGAGCTATGACAAGCTGTTATAAAATTTAAATGAAAATGCAAAGGGCCAGGAAGACCCAAGGCAATCTTAAAACAGAATCTGGAACATTTACACTACCAAATTTTTTATTTTCTTCTTCTTGTTTTTTTTTTTTTTTTCCTGCTGTACCACAAGGCTTGTGGAATCTTAGTTCTTTGACCAGGGATTGAACCCAGGCCCTCAGCAGTGAGAGTACAGAGTCCTAATGTCTGGACTGTCAGGAAATTCCCACTACCAAATATTAAAAGTTACTATTAAGCTTTAGTAATTGAGATAATATGTTAATGGTATGAGGGCAGACAAATAGGCATGGAAAACCATTTACTAGTATCTACAAAAGCTACACATATGTGTATGTTATGACCCAGCAATTCCAGCTTTAGCTGTATACTCATCAGAAATGTGAACGTATATCCATGAAGATGCATGTGCTAGAATATTCATAGTAGCATAAGTATTAACAGTCCCCAACTGGGAGCAATCCAAGTGCCATCAACAGTAAAATGCATAGAAAAATAAACTGCAGAATAGTCACACTTTGGAATACTGGATGATATGAATGAATTTCACAAACCTGATGAAAGAAGTAAGACCCAAAAGAGTATAAACTATATGAGTCCATGCTTTTTCAAGCCCTGTTGAAAACCAGACAAAACTAATCTATAATATTAGAAATCAGGTTAGTGGTTGCTCTGTGGTCTGCAGTGACTGAAAGAGAATGCTAGGAACTTGTGGGGTGTGTTTTACATGAGTGTGTTCAGTTTTTAAAAATTAATTTAGCTTATGATTTATATACTTCAATAATTCAATAAAATCTTCAAAAATGGAAAGCAAAAATAAATAAATTTTTTAAAAAATGAAAAGCAAGAAGAGGCATATTAACCAAATGAAATACTTGGTTCTTGTTTAAATCCTGATTTGAACAAACCCACTGTGAAAAATAAGTGCTTATGAGATAATCAGAAAATTAAGAACACTGACTAGATTGTTCATGATATTAAATAATTTACTTTGGGGCTATGTTAGTGGCTGGTCACAGCAGCTTTTTTTTTTTAATAGAGTCTTTTGAGATTCATACTGAAATAATATATGCCTAGGATTTGGTTCAGAATAATTCCATCTTCAGTGAAGGATGAGGGAAGTGGGGAAATATCTGTCAGGAACTGATAATTATGGAAACAAGATAATAGTGAAAGGTTGTTGCTGAACCATGCAAAGATGCCAGGATTCTTGGCCTCCGGAGGAGAAGAATTCAATCCGGGGCTAGAGATGAGGCTTGATCGCTCAGAGCTTTTGTATAATAAAGTTCTATTAAAGTACAAAGGAGATAGAGAAAGCTTCTGACATAGGCGTCAGAAGGGGGCAGAAGGAGTACCCCCTTGCTAGTGTTAGCGCTGGAGTTACGTACTCTCCAGTGAATCCAAAGAATGTCTGGAGGTTGTAAAGACCTCACCAGACCTACTCCCATAATTTACATTTTAAGATAACAGAGTTAGCCAGAATGTTTAATCCAGAGACTGTCCTCAGGAAGGATACATTCAGTTCAGTTCAGTTCAGTCGCTCAGTCATGTCCGACTCTTTGCAACTCCATGAATTGCAGCACTCCAGGCATCCCTGTCCATCACCAACTCCCGGAGTTCACTCAAACTCATGTCCATCGAGTCGGTGATGCCATCTAGCCATCTCATCCTCTATCGTCCCCTTCTCCTCCTGCCCCCAATCCCTCCCAGCATCAGAGTCTTTTCCAGTGAGTCAGCTCTTCACATGAGGTGGCCAGAGTACTGGAGTTTCAGCTTTAGTATCATTCCTTCCAAAGAACACCCAGGACTGATCTCCTTTAGAATGGACTGGTTGGATCTCCTTGCAGTCCAAGGGACTCTCAAGAGTCTTCTCCAACACCACAGTTCAAAAGCATCAATTCTTCAGCGCTCAGCTTTCTTCACAGTTCAACTCTCACATCCATACATGACCACTGGAAAAACCATAGCTTTGACTAGATGGACCTTTGTTGGCAAAGTAATGTCTCTGCTTTTGAATATGCTATCTAGGTTGGTCATAACTTTCCTTCCAAGGAGTAAGCGTCTTTTAATTTCATGGCTGCAGTCACCATCTACAGTGATTTTGGAGCCCCCCAAAATAAAGTCTGACAGTTCAGTCTGAGCGACTGAACTGAATGAACTGACTGGGAGCCCCCCAAAATAAAGTCAGCCACTGTTTCCACTGTTTCCCCATCTATTTGCCATGAAGTGATGGGACCGGATGCCGTGATCTTAGTTTTCTGAATGTTGAGCTTTAAGCCAACTTTTTCACCCTCCTCTTTCACCTTCATTGAGAGGCTTTTTAGTTCTTCTTCACTTTCTGCCATAAGGGTGGTGTTATCTGCGTATCTGAGGTTATTGATATTTCTCCCAGCAATCTTGATTCCAGCTTGTGCTTCTTCCAGCCCAGCGTTTCTCATGATGTACTCTGCATATAAGTTAAATAAGCAGAGTGACAAAATACAGCTTCAACATACTCCTTTTCCTATTTGGAACCAGTCTGCTGTTCCATGTCCAGTTCTAACTGTTGCTTCCTGACCTGCATATAGTTTTCTCAAGAGGCAGGTCAGGCGGTCTGGTATTCCCATCTCTTTCAGAATTTTCCACAGTTTATTGTGATCCACACAGTCAAAGGCTTTGGCATAGTCAATAAAGCAGAAATCGTTGTTTTTCTGGAATTCTCTTGCTTTTTTGATGATCCAGCGGATGTTGACAATTTGATCCCTGGTTCCTCTGCCTTTTCTAAAACCAGCTTGAACATCTGGAAGTTCACGGTTCACGTATTGCTGAAGCCTGGCTTGGAGAATTCTGAGCATTACTTTACTAGCGTGTGAGATGAGTGCTATTGTGCAGTAGTTTGAGCATTCTTTGGCATTGCCTTTCTTTGGGATTGGAATGAAAACTGACCTTTTCCAGTCCTGTGGCCACTCCTGAGTTTCCAAACGTGCTGGCATATTGAGTGCAACACTTTCACAGCATCATCTTTCAGGATTTGAAATAGCTCAACTGGAATTCCATCACCTCCACTAGCTTTGTTCGTAGTGATGCTTTCTAAGGCCCACTTGACTTCACATTCCAGGATGTCTGGCTCTAGGTCAGTGATCACACCATCGTGATCATCTGGGTCGTGAAGATCTTTTTTGTAGTTCTGTGTATTCTTGCCATCTCTTCTTAATATCTTCTGCTTCTGTTATGTCCATACCATTTCTGTCCTTTATCGAGCCCATGTTTGCATGAAATGTTCCCTTGGGATCTTTAATTTTCTTGAAGAGATCTCTAGTCTTTCCCATTCGGTTGTTTTCCTCTATTTCTTTGCATTGATCGCTGAGGAAGTCTTTCTTATCTCTTCTTGCTATTCTTTGGAACTCTGCATTCAGATAGAAGACCTCATTATACTGTTACAAACATAAGGCAAAATAGTCATTAAACCAGTTAAAAATGAAATGTCACATTATGTCCATAGTTACATCAATCCATCTTAAGGTTGTTAGATGTCATCAGTTTAAGAAGACGCATCACAAGATTGTTGTTGAAGGTATTCGCAGACTTGGAGAAAGTCTTTTCCTCGAAGTGGAGATGTCCACCATGGGAAGCCTTCCACT
The DNA here is from genome assembly GCF_029378745.1 of Bos indicus. NCBI lineage: Eukaryota > Metazoa > Chordata > Mammalia > Artiodactyla > Bovidae > Bos > Bos indicus. Next base: position 14,081,976 of record NC_091785.1, read on the forward strand.
GATGAAGAGGGGAGCGCTCTGCAGACCCAGCAGTTACCTGATTGTGGAATTCAGCGTAGGAGTGAGCCCAGGACAGGAGGACATTGTGTTGAGGATCAAAGGGCAAACTCAGGATTTTTGGAGTCAGCAGAAGTAGGTTCACAAAGATTATCAGGCCTGTCTTTTGGCTCGTCCAGACAGTCCCATTATGGAAGCGGATCAGGAAGAAAGTGGGCCAGGGGCTTCAGTAAGCACGGAATAAGTTGCCCCAGTATCTAAAAGGAAATCGACAGATTGCCCCCTCCCCCCCAGTCATTAATACCCAGAGTTCCTCAGATGTAATTAGGACTGGAGCTTGTGTGGGGACCCCCGGGCACATTCAGTCCTGATTATCTTGAGAGTCCGACCCCTAAAACCTATGCCTCTGGGGGCAGTCTCTCTTCCAGTGTGGTCTTTTGCAGACATGGAGCCGGGGGGCGCTTAGATGCCTGAGGGCAATTCCGCTTGAAGTGTCCCTCCTTTCCACAGTAATAGCAAGCCCATCCCTTTTCACCTGGGTCCCTCTGGGCATTTTTCTCAGGCTGTTTAAGAACATTTCTCATAGCCATTGAGAGGGCTTCCGCCTGTTCCTTTGTCTTTTTTCTGCCTTTCTTTCTTTTCCTCATATTCCCTACCATAATAAACTGTCTGAGCCAGTCGTAACAGATTATCTAAAGACTGATTTGGTCCATACGCCCATTTTAATAGCTTTTGGTGGAATCCCATGGACGGAGGAGCCTGGTGGGCTACAGTCCACGTGGTCGCAAAGAGTCGGACACGACTGAGCAACTTCACTTCACTTCACTCACTTCACAGTGGATATCTGGAGCTGACTAAGTGAGAAATCTATCCTTTAAGATCACTTTTCCCTCTTCACATTCAGTCGGGATCAATCTCAGTGAATCTGCAAAGGGCTTCTCTCAGTCTATCTAGGAATTTACCAGGAGCTTCCTTCTCCTCCTGTTCTATGTTTGCCAATTTGCCATAGTTTAAAGGACAAAATGACTCTGATCCCATCTTCCTTTAGCTGTGTTGTAGTCCCAGTCTGGTTCTATAGTTGGCACCGCCTGATTCCCAGTGGGGAGGGCAGTTATCTCATCCTCCCTCTTCCCTACTGATTCATTACCAAACCATTCATCTCCATAAGCAACCACTTTTCCCAAAACTCAAGTTTTTGAGTCGGGAGTCAGCATTTGTCCCAAGATATACATCACATCCTTCCAAGTAAGGTCATAAAGCAGAGTAACACCTTTAAAAGCTCTAATACATTTTTCTGGGTCCTTTAAATAGACTCCCAGATCCTCCTTGATTTTTTGTATTTCTTGATAAGAAAAAGGCTTATTAACTCTCATAGACTCTCATAGCACCCGGTGGATGCTTCATGAAGAGGCAACAGCTTGTGTGGCTGTTCCTCAGTCTCTCTGGCTGCTCTGCGTGTATGATCCCAGGGATAGATTGGAGAAACCTGGTTTTCTTTATCTCTTTGTCTCCTGTCCTCCATCTCATCTCATTGGCAAAGTAGGACAGGAGGGAGCTGAGGGACTCACACCCAAATCTATACCCTTAGGACACAAGTCTGGCATATTTCGCAGAGAGAAAAAGGGCAACACATAGGCTACTTCTACCCATTTCCCTTGTTTTCTACAGAACCGGTCTAATTGTAAAACAGTATTATACTTAAGAGACCCTCCAACTGGCCACCAACACCATCCTCCAATGGATACCGTGACCATGCAGTATCACATAGGAAGACCAGGTGTGTCTTCTTTAAGCCCTGGGGATCAAATCTATCTGTTTTTCAGGATACAGTTCAAAGGAGTGAGGCTGGAATTGTTAGCTCCCATCTGTAAGAGAGAAGAAAAAAAGCGACCAGCACCATCTTTCTACTGGAGGCGTCCCTCCCTGCTGTAGATGGGGGTGTAGACAGACTTTACACCAAAGCTTTCCTTCCCTGGTTGGACTTCGTCTGTCCCTTACCAATGCAGGCCACCTACTCGTCCCTCCCGGTTCTACCACCGAGATGGGGTGGAGATGCACCAGGGGTAGACCTGATGGCATCTCTTTCTGACATCCAGCTCCTCACCATCAAAACCTTGCTTGCCTCTGATGCCGCCCAGGGTGTGATTAGAGTAACCTTCTGGAATGCCTCCCAGGCTAAGACTGTTGGGGGAAACATTTGTCACCTGAGTGCCTGTGCACGACCCTGAGTATATACCTGACCACAATAAGACTGATAAGAACATAAAGCTGAGATGTTCCTTCCAAGCGTCACCACACCAGTATAAGAACCTCTTCTGGTCCACTAAGAGCCAGCATTACCAAAGGAAAAAAACCCATTGTAGTTCCAATCTGAGTAACCTTTAACCTCAAAAATGCTCTTGTAGCTAAAGCTCCATCTAACTTCCAAACTTTTGATTCTTAGCAAGGCTAGGTGCTTCCTGACTACCAGTCCAAGTTTGGGACCTAAGTCACAGTACACAGTAACAGCACAGACCACAAGTCCCTTGAAAGTCTATGATATGACAGATTAGGTTTGTACTTCTAATTTTCAAAGAGTTATGAAATCGTCAAAGAGACCGAAAAGTTTGACCAAGAAAGGAAAGTTCAGTCCACAGGCTTTGCCCATTTCTGGTCGGTCCCCAAAGGAGATGTTGAATGCCTCTTGGCATTGGCAGGTTGGTATAAACCCCCGACAAGTTTCTGCCATAAGCCGTATGAGGTCACTGCGGAACCACAGAGCAGGACTCCTCACTTGCTTCAAGCAGGGTGTTTCATTCATTCACACAAGCACACTGTAAAGTTAGTAAAGTACAGCAGAAAATGTGTTTGCTAGGAAAACAAAGAACTAGAGCTCCAAGCATCCTTACCTTGTCCTGAAGAATCTGGACAAGCCCCCAAGATGAAAGGCTGTTGCTGAACCATGCAAAGACGCCGGGATTCTTGGCCTCCAGAGGAGAAGAATTCAATCTGGAGCTAGAGACAAGGCTTGATTGCTCAGAGCTTTTGTATAGTAAAGTTCTATTAAAGTATAAAGGAGATAGAGAAAGCTTTTGACATAGGCATTAGAAGGGGGCAGAAAGAGTACCCCCTTGCTAGTGTTAGCAATAGAGTTATATACTCTCCAATGAATCCAAAGAATGTCTGCAGGTTGTAAAGACCTCACCAGGACCTACTCCCATAATTTATATTTTAAGATAACAATTAGCCAGAAGGTTTAATCCAGAGACTGTCCTCAGGCAGGATACATTATTGTTATATAATCCTAAGGAATGTAGAGGGAAAAAAAGGTTTGTCTTTTCTTCCTCCTTGAGAATTCCAGACCCCTCTCTCCTTGGGGACCCTTAGACTTCTTATCAACCTGCCTAGGAAATGATTCTCTTACTAGATGTCTGGAGGATATAATAATGCTATTCTCTTTGATTTTGTATATGTTTAAAATTTTCCATCATAAAGAGTTTCATAATGTATATTAGTTTCATAATGTATATATTAAGTGCAGTAGTATGGTAATAAAATACCTAAATGCAATATGAATTTTTAAAAATGTTTATAGATCAGTGATTTATTAATTAAAAGTTTGTTAAAAGTTTTCCTAAATGACTCCTACTTGCTAGTCCTTAATGGTAAGTTTAAGTTACTTTATGTGCAGTACTCAAAATATTAACGTAAAAATCTATGTCATATTTTCTATAGTTAAGAGTACTCTTGATTTATCCATTCAACAAATATAGGCCCAGGCTTTGCTTTAGATGTTGAGGATACCTCAGAGAAAAGAGCAGCCAGGTTTCAATTCTTTTTTTTTTTTATTTTTTTTTATTTTTAAACTTTACAATATTGTATTAGTTTTGCCAAATATCGAAATGAATCCACCACAGGTATACCTGTGTTCCCCATCCTGATCCCTCCTCCCTCCTCCCTCCCCATACCCTCCCTCTGGGTCGTCCCAGTGCACCAGCCCCAAGCATCCAGTATCGTGCATCGAACCTGGACTGGTGACTCGTTTCATACATGATATTATACATGTTTCAATGCCATTCTCCCAAATCTTCCCACCCTCTCCCTCTCCCACAGAGTCCATAAGACTGACCTATACATCAGTGTCTCTTTTGCTGTCTCGTACATAGGGTTATTGTTACCATCTTTCTAAATTCCATATATATGTGTTAGTATACTGTATTGGTGTTTTTCTTTCTGGCTTACTTCACTCTGTATAATAGGTTCCAGTTTCATCCATCTCATTAGAACTGATTCAAATGTATTCTTTTTAATGGCTGAGTAATACTCCATTGTGTATATGTACCACAGCTTTCTTATCCATTCATCTGCTGATGGACATCTAGGTTGCTTCCATGTCCTGGCTATTATAAACAGTGCTGCGATGAACATTGGGGTACACGTGTCTCTTCCAGAAAAATAAATGACCCAATCAAAAAATGGGCCAAAGAACTAAATAGACATTTCTCCAAAGAAGACATACAGATGGCTAACAAACACATGAAAAGATGCTCAACATCACTCATTATCAGAGAAATGCAAATCAAAACCACTATGAGGTACCATTTCACACCAGTCAGAATGGCTGTGATCCAAAAGTCTACAAGCAATAAATGCTGGAGAGGGTGTGGAGAAAAGGGAACCCTCTTACACTGTTGGTGGGAATGCAAACTAGTACAGCCACTATGGAGAACAGTGTGGAGATTCCTTAAAAAACTGGAAATAGAACTGCCTTATGATCCAGCAATCCCACTGCTGGGCATACACACTGAGGTTTCAATTCTTTGGGGGTTGATACAATGAAGAGAGATAAACAAGTCAACTAATACTTTATATAACTATATAATGTGATTAAAATAATGTTAGAGTAACTATGGTGGATCTTCATGCTGTCAGTGCCACCCAGATAACAGTTTTGGGACTTTCCCTCCATCATCACTACTGCCTCTCTGGGTGGAGGAAAGTAACAAACAGCTCACCATTTATATTAAGGGGGTTATGCATGTCCTGGGCTGTTGAGTGTGCACATGGGACAGTTTAGGTGGATGCTCAACAAAAGCCCAGAGCATGGGGTTCAGGGTTTGGACTACATAGGCAGCTCCATTGGAGAGCCAGCTTCTGTGGCCCTTTTCTTGGGCTAACTCTCCACCAGATTTTCTCTTGGGATTTGTGTGTGTGCATGTGTGCATGTTTTAACAGTTCCTGTCCTCCATTAGCTTCTTCCTTCTACATCCCTTTCTGTCCATCCAATGTACCACCCAGGAATTGAAAGTTGTGGAGGGGCAGTCACCTGTTTCTCTCTCTGTTACTGCCTTTCTTCTGTTTCTTCTCGGGGCCTCCCCTTAAGAGCCTAGCTTGAAAATTACACATACTGAATAATGTTTTTTCTCTTTGCATTCCCTAATTCTCTGGGACACCTTCTATCTCCAGGAAAAAAGTCCTGAGGTACAGCTGATAAACCTGGAGAAGGCAATGGCACCCCACTCCGGTACTCTTGCCTGGAAAATTCCATGGACAGAGGAGCCTGGTGGGTTGCAGTCCATGGGGTTGCTAAAAGTCGGACACGACTAAGCAACTTCACTTTCACTTTTCACTTTCATGCATTGGAGAAGGAAATGGCAACCCACTCCAGTGTTCTTGCCTGGAGAATCCCAGGGATGGGGGAGCCTGGTGGGCTATCGTCTATGGGGTCACACAGAGTCGGACACAACTGAAGTGACTTAGACTTACACTTAGACAGAACAGTTTGGGGAAAGACTCTCTGAGAAAGTGGTATTCAAGTTAAGACTTGAAAGGTAAGAGGGAGCCAATTATAGGAACAGATGAGGGAAAAGACTCTAAACAGTATAAACATAAACCACAAAGGTTCAGGACAAGAGGGGTCTGTAATATTCTGGAATTTGACAGAAAGAGTACTGGAAACTTCTTTCTCTTTCTCTTCCATCTAATCTTTGCTATTGAGATGCTACTATTAGAACACACTATAAATAGTAACCAAAATTTGGTTTGGAGACACTCAATACTTAAGCATTTCAAGACTTTTTTGTTGTTGTTCTCTTTGGCATTCATACCCCATAGACATACAATAATTAAACCTAACATGGGGGCTTTTCTGGTGATCCAGTTGTTAAGACTCCGTAATTCCACTGCAGGGGCTCAGGTAAGATCTAGTCTGCTACCAAAAAAAAAAAACCTAACATGATTCTGGCAACCATTGAAAATAATAGCTAAAGTCAATTACTCCCAAAATTATTCAGTAAAGAATAGCATAGATGTTGCTCAAGAGCCTTAAAAAGTCATACAAATAAAAATATTTATGAAGACTTTTTTAGAGCTTGGAAGAACAAGGTATGTTAAATAAAAATTCAGGATGTGAAATTACATATTTAACTATGATTTTGATTATTAAAAATATAAGTATAGATATTGGAAAAAATATATCAAAATATTAGTAGGACTTCCCTGGTGGCTCAGTGGTAAAGAATCTGCCTGCCAATGGAGGAGACAGAGGTTTGATCCCTGGTCCAGGAAGATCCCACATGCCTCAGGGCAACTAAGGCCATGCTCCACAACTACTGAAGTCCATGCATTCTAGAGCCTGTGCTCTGCTGCAAGAGAAGCCTCCGCAATGAGAAGCCCGAGCCCCATAGCTAGAGAGGCTCACCCGCTCACCACAACTAGAGAAAAGCCCTTGCAGCAACGAAGACCCAGCACATGACAGCCAAAAGTAAATAAATATTAAAAAGGAAAGAAAATCATCATTAAAAAATACTAATAGTTATCACTAGGTAATGAGAATCTATTATATGCATATAGGAATTTAAGAAAGAACAGGAAAAAAAAAAGAACAGGATTCATGTTGATGTATGGCAAAACCAATACAATATTGTAAAGTAATTAGCCTCCAATTAAAATTAAAAAATAATAAATTTTAAAAAAGAACAGGAAAAAAAAAACACACATAGTAAAAATGTTCAATGAATATGTCAAAATTATTTTCCAGAACTGAAGGAAATGAGTTGCCAGACTGAAAGGATCCACCAAATGCTCAGTTTGGTGGGTGAAAATAGACACATACCAAGTCAGATTATTGCAGAATTTCAGCACGTTGAAGCGAGAGAGCTGATTATTAAGGTTCCAGAGAGAGAGAGAAAAAAGAAGCCACCAACAAATGTTCGGGAGTCAGAATGACTTTGGACTTCTCAGCAGTAGCAGAACCTAGAAAACACTGTCTTCAAAGTTCTGGAGCAACAAAGCACTTGTCCTAATGGTGGTCCCAAAGCAGCAGAGTTCCCAGTCTTAAGAGGCAAGTTGCACAATAGACATATCAGAAGTAACTCATAAACCAAAATGTGGAGGGCTCTCCCCACGTGTTTTTCTCTGTGTGAACCCCTGGGCCTTTGCACATCCCAGAGTGTGAGTTGTGTGGTGGGACTTGCAAGAGTAATCAAGGTTGAAGTTTCCAGGTGGAAGCAGAACTCACATTTAATGTCATTTAAATAAAAATAATGTGATATTTCTTATACCACTCAAAATCATGGTTGCAAAATCTTATCTGCTATCATAGTTATTAGAGTAAAATTTAAGGACATAAAAATTATAGTAATAATCATAGGTATAAACTAATTACTATGGAAAACCAGATGTTTGTGAGCTGGTGGTTTATATAAAACTCTATAAGTTCTCCAGATTACTAATAACTTCCAACAGGTGTCACATAGAAAGTCCAAGATAGTAGCAAACACTTGCCATCCTTAAATTATTCTTCAAAAAGGCCTAGCTCCCTGCTTGGAAGAAAATACAGTGAGAACAAAACACAGACTTATATTTCAATAAAATATAATTCTGCACTAGGACAATAGGATGCCTATTTAATATGCTTTTTTTTATTTTAACGATAAAAGTAAAGCTCTGTGAAATGACCAAAGATACTTTTTTTTAAAGGTTTTGAAAACTATTCTTTGAGAGCAGTTTTAGGTTCACAAGAAAATTGAAAGGTTCTGAGTTATCCTAAACACACCCCACCTGTACATGTACATGGTCTGCCCTATTATCAACATCCCCCACAAGAAAAGTACATTTATTACAATTGATAAACCCACGTTGAAACATCACTACTACCCAAAGTCCATAGTTTACATTAGAATTCACTTTTGGTGTTGGACACCCTATGGATTTGGACAAATATAATGACATGTATCCATCATTATAGAATAATACAAAGTAGTTTCATGGCCCTAAAAGTCCTCTGTGCTCTGCCTATTCATCCTTATCTCCCCCAAACCCTGGCCAACACTGATCTTTTTACTGGCTCCATAGTTTTGCCTTTCCAGAATGTCATACAGTTGGAATTATTCAGTGTCAAGCTTTTTCAAATTGGTTTCTTTCTTTTAGAAACACATATTTAAATTTCCTCCACATCTTCTCATGGCTTGATAGCTCATTTCTTTTTACCACTGAACAGTGTTAACTTCTTTGGATACAGCAGTTACGAAAAGGACATCTTGTCAGCTTCTAAGTTCTGACAGTTTTGAATAAAGCTGGTATAAACATCCACTTGCAGGTTTCTGTGCAGATGTAAGTTTTCAATGTTTTTGGGTATATACAGTCATCCATCAGTTCTCACAGGCGTTGGTCCCAGGACTCTCATGGATATAAAAGTCTGTAGATGTTCACATTCCTTATACAAAGTGGTATGATATAGGTGGTCCTCCATATCAACGGGTTTCACATCCTTGGATTCTACAAACCATGGATCAAAAATCAATCTATAAGGAATTCCCTGGTGGTCCAGTGGTTAGGACTCCACACTTTCACTGCCAGGGGGCCGGGTTCAATCCTGGTTTGGGAACTAGAATCCCACAAGCTGTGTAGTGCAGCCAAAAAGACAAAACAAAACAAAACAAAAATCGATCTACATCTGTGATCCACAACAAATTCTTTCTTTGTGAAGTATGTAAGTCTATGTCTAGAGTCATATTTTTGCCAAAAGCACATCTTGTGTTTAAAAATTAATCACTGCAGAGAAGATGCAGAAGTACTTCTGTTGCAAATACCAAAAATCATGCTGAGGAATTTTTTTACTGAGATAAAATTCACATACCATACCATTTGCCATTTAAAGGTATATAATTTAGTGGTTTCAAGTATATTAACAAGGTTGTGCAAACATCACCACTATCTAACTCCAGAATATTTTAATCACCCCCAAAAGAAACCCAATCAGCAATCAGTACTCCACTATGTCCTCCTCCCTCAGACCCTGGTAACCACTAATATACCTTCTGTCCTTATGGATTTTCTTATTCTGAACATTTTGTATAAATGGAATCATACAAAATGTGGTCTTTTGTGTCCAGCTTCTTTCACTTAGCATAATCTTTTCAAGGTTTATCTGTATTGAAACATCTATCAGTACTTTAATCCTGTTTATTGTAGAATAGTAAATATTCCATTGTTTAGATGTACCATATTTTTTAAAAATCCATTCATCAATGGATGGACATGTGGGTTATTTACACTTTTTTTTTTTTTTTACTATTTTGAATAACACTGCAATTGAACATTTGTGTACAGTTTTACATGGACATTTGTTTTCAAATCTACTGAGTGTATACCTAGAAGTGGAATTCCTGGGTCATACAGTAACTCTGTGTGTAAACTTTTGAGGAACTGCAAGACTGTTTTGCAAAGTGGCCACACCATTTTGCATTTCTGCCAGCAGTGTATGAGGATTCCTATTTCTCCACATTCTTACAGTTGTTATTATTCATTTCTTAAAAAATATAGCCATCCTAGTATATGTGAGGTAATAGCTCCACACTGAGATTTTAAATGTATTTGTGGAACAATTACTGATTGTGGACAAAATACTGATTGTGGACAAAATACTGATTGTAGAACAAATATTGATTATTTTAATCAGCGAAAGAGCTTTTCAAAGCCCAACATTGTTATTTCTGAAGTGATTAGTGAGAATGTAATTAATGAATAATCATTATCTCCTACTCTACCCATGTTTTATGACTTCTCACAAGTATAACTCAAGTTATACAACCCAGACAATTACACAAATATTAGATGATTATGTTTGTGATGAATATAAATGGGTTATACAATAAAACCACTGACAGCTAGAGAGTCCCATATGGCAGCTCACAGAAAGAGAAATCTACTTTTGATAGAAAACAGACTATAACTACATTTAATCTTATCTGGGATCTTTGTATTGGCTAACCAAAGCTCTTTAAAAAATCCATTAGAATATAAATTCAGATTCCTCATCAGCACTAAGACATTTAACAGAACAACATCAGAATAAATAAGGGACTTTTATTATATCCTTCCTGTGGTAGGTTGAATAACTATATCCCCAAAGATATTCACATCCTAATTCTTTTGAATGTCACCTTATGAAACAAAAAAGGACTTTGCAGATGTGATTAAATTCAGGAACTTGAGATGAGGGGATCTTGGACTATTACTCAAGTAGTCCCTAAACGTAATCACATGTATCCTTATAAGAGAGAGACAGAAGGAGATTTGACATAGAGGAGAAATCATGGAAGTACTGGAGTGATGTACCACAAGCAACAGAAAGCTAGCAGCCGCCAGAAGGCTGGAAGGCAAAAGAAACAGATTCTCCCTGGAGAGTCTCCAGCAAGAGTCTGGCCCTACTGACATCTTGATTTTGACCCAGTGAAACTCTGTTCCACTTCTGGCCTCCAGAACTGTGAAAGAATGTTTCTGTTCTAAAACCAACAAGTTTGCTGTGAATTGTTACAGCAGCTATAGGAAGCTAATACACACCCTCAAAAAACAAAAAAACTTGACATAAAAGTACTTAGAATCTGGAATTCTATGCATCAGTTCAGTTCAGTCGCTCAGTCCTGTCCGACTCTTTGCGACCCCATGAATTGCAGCACGCCAGGCCTCCCTATCCATCACGAACTCCCGGAGTTCACTCAAACTCATGTCCATTGAGTCGGTGATGCCATCCAGCTATCTCATCCTCTGTCGTCCCCTTTTCCTCCTGCCCCCAATCCCTCCCAGCATCAGAGTCTTTTCCAATGAGTCAACTCTTCACATGAGGTGGCCAAAGTATTTGAGTTTCAGCTTTAGCATTAGTCCTTCCAAAGAACACCCAGGACTGATCTCCTTTAGAATGGACTGGTTGGATCTCCTTACAGTCCAAGGGACCTCAAGAGTCTTTTCCAACACCACAGTTCAAAAGCATCAATTCTTTGGTGCTCAGCTTTCTTCACAGTCCAACTCTCGCATCCATACATGATCACTGGAAAAACCATAGCCTTGACTAGACGGACCTTTGTTGGCAAAATAATGTCTCTACTTTTCAATATGCTATCTAGGTTGGTCATAACTTTTATTCCAAGGAGTAAGCATCTTTTAATTTCATGGCTGCAGTCACCATCTGCAGTGATTTTGGAGCCCAAAAAGATAAAGTCTGACACTGTTTCCACTGTTTCCCCATCTATTTCCCATGAAGCGATGGGACCAGATGCCATGATCTTGGTTTTCTGAATGTTGAGCTTTAAGCCAACTTTTTCACCCCCCTCTTTCACTTTCATCAAGAAGCTTTTTAGTTCCTCTTCACTTTCTGCCATAAGGGTGGTGTCATCTGCATATCTGACATTATTGATATTTCTCCCAGAAATCTTGATTCCAGTTTGTGCTTCTTCCAGCCCAGCGTTTCTCATGATGTACTCTGCATATAAGTTAAATAAGCAGGGTGACAAAATACAGCCTTGACGTACTCCTTTTCCTATTTGGAACCAGTCTGTTGTTCCATGTCCAGTTCCAACTGTTGCTTCCTGACCTGCATACAAATTTCTCAAGAGGCAGGTCAGGTGGTCTGGTATTCCCATCTCTTTCAGAATTTTCCACAGAAAATAATGAGTCAGAGTAGAATAAAAACATTTTCAGACAAGCAAGTTCTCAAGAAATTTATCTCTCTATACTGTTTCTCAGGAAGTTACAGGAGTAAATAAGAGAGTAAACCAAGAAAGTGTACACAGATCAGATCCAGAAACATGATCTCCAATATTTTGGTCAGCATGGCCAAAACAACAGCAACAACAAAAATAACCAAGGGAAACCCTGGCAGCCAGTACAGGCATAGACAATAATCAGCTCAGTTTGAAACTGATAGATTTCTAATGTGACTGAACTGGTGGAAAGTTTTACTGAGAGGATATAGGAAGAATTAAGAAAGCAAGGAAAGCTAATCAAACAAAATTGGGCAACGATTAACTTTAGGATAAGCAAAAAGCAATGGAAACATAATCTCACTAGATTGAAATGCTCACCTATGAATAGGCACATAAGCTAAATATGCTAACAGGTCTTTGATTTAAGAAAAATTGTAATATTGAATGTATGGCAAAGGGAAAGCAGAGGGGATGGTAAGATTCTACCTTTGTTAAGAGGAAGTCAATAAATAAAGTTGAAAATCGATTAATCAAAAGATAATAGTATATACAAATTCTTTACAGAAATGAAACACATGTAAATGCTAGAAAAGTAGTCAAGTTGAAAGTAGTTATTTCTGACATGGAGGTCTGGAGAGACTGGGGGTGAGACAAGGCAGGAAAATAGCTTTTTTATTGTCGGTGTTATAAGCCTTTTAGAAAGTATTTAACTTTTAAAATAATGTCCATGTTTTACTTTTAGAAAAATAAAATTCAATTAAAAATAATTTTTACAGGATGTATACAGACTTTTGAAAGAGAAAATATCAGGATAAGCACAAGGCCAATGATATTGCACTGGTAGAATTTATGTTAACTATTCTTGAGATCAGATCAGACCAGATCAGTCGCTCAGTCGTGTCCGACTCTTTGCGACCCCATGAATCGCAGCACTCCAGGCCTCCCTGTCCATCACAAACTCCCGAAGTTCACTCAGACTCATGTCCATCGAGTCAGTGATGCCATCCAGCCATCTCATCCTCTGTCGTCCCCTTCTCCTCCTGCCCCCAATCCCTCCCAGCATCAGAGTATTTTCCAATGAGTCAACTCTTCACATGAGGTGGCCAAAGGACTGGAGTTTCAGCTTTAGCATCATTCCTCTCAAAGAAATCCCAGGGCTGATCTCTTTCAGAATGGACTGGTTGGATCTCCTTGCAGTCCAAGGGACTCTCAAGAGTCTTCTCCAACACCACAGTTCAAAAGCATCAATTCTTCGGCGCTCAGCCTTCTTCACAGTCCAACTCTCACATCCATACACAACCACTGGAAAAACCATAGCCTTGACTAGATGGACCTTTGTTGGCAAAGTAATGTCTCTGCTTTTGAATATGCTATCTAGGTTGGTCATAACTTTCCTTCCAAGGAGTAAGCGTCTTTTAATTTCATGGCTGCAGTCACCATCTACAGTGATTTTGGAGCCCCCAAAAATAAAGTCTGACACTGTTTCCACTGTTTCCCCATCTATTTCCCATGAAGTGGTGGGACCGGATGCCATGATCTTGGTTTTCTGAATGTTGAGCTTTAAGCCAACTTTTTCACTCTCCACTTTCACTTTCATCAAGAGGCTTTTGAGTTCCTCTTCACTTTCTGCCATAAGGGTGGTGTCATCTGCATATCTGACGTTATTGATATTTCTCCAGGCAATCTTGATTCCAGTTTGTGTTTCTTCCAGCCTAGCCTTTCTCATGATGTACTCTGCATATAGGTTAAATAAACAGGGTGACAAAATACAGCCTTGACGTACTCCTTTTCCTATTTGGAACCAGTCTGTTGTTCCATGTCCAGTTCTAACTGTTGCTTCCTGATCTGCATACAGGTTTCTCAAGAGGCAGATCAGGTGGTCTGGTATTCCCATCTCTTTCAGAATTTTCCACAGTTTATTGTGATCCACACAGTCAAAGGCTTTGGCATAGTCAATAAAGCAGAAATAGATGTTTTTCTGGAACTCTCTTGCTTTTTCCATGATCCAGCGGATGTTAGCAATTTGATCTCTGGTTCCTCTGCTTCTTCTAAAACCAGCTTAAACATCAGGAAGTTCACGGTTTACATATTGCTGAAGCCTGGCTTGGAGAATTTTGAGCATTACTTTACTAGCGTGTGAGATGAGTACAATTGTGTGGTAGTTTGAGCATTGCCTTTCTTTGGGATTGGAATGAAAACTGACCTTTTCCAGTCCTGTGGCCACTCCTGAGTTTTCCAAACTTGCTGGCATATTGAGTGCAACACTTTCACAGCATCATCTTTCAGGATTTGGAATAGCTCAACTGGAATTCCATCACCTCCACTAGCTTTGTTCGTAGTGATGCTTTCTAAGGCCCACTTGACTTCACATTCCAGGATGTCTGGCTCTAGGTCAGTGATCACACCATTGTGATTATCTGGGTCGTGAAGATCCTTTTTGTACAGTTCTTCTGTGTATTCTTGCCATCTCTTCTTAATATCTTCTGCTTCTGTTAGGTCCATATCATTTTTGTCCTTTATCAAGCTCATCTTTGCATGAAATGTTCCTTTGGTATCTCTGATTTTCTTGAAGAGATCCCTAGTCTTTCCCATTCTGTTGTTTTCCTCTATTTCTTTGCATTGATCGCTGAAGAAGGCTTTCTTATCTCTTCTTGCTATTCTTTGGAACTCTGCATTCAGATGTTTATATCTTTCCTTTTCTCCTTTGGTTTTCGATTCTCTTCTTTTCACAGCTATTTGTAAGGCCTCCCCAGACAGCCATTTTGCTTTTTTGCATTTCTTTTCTATGGAATGGTCTTGATCCCTGTCTCCTGTACAATGTCACGGACCTCATTCCATAGTTCATCAGGCACTCTATCTATCAGATCTAGTCCCTTAAATCTATTTCTCACTTCCACTGTATAATCATAAGGGATATGATTTAGGTCATACCTGAATGGTCTAGTGGTTTTCCCTACTTTCGTCAATTGAAGTCTGAATCTGGCAATAAGGAGTTCATGGTCTGAGCCACAGTCAGCTCCTGGTCTTGTTTTTGCTGACTGTATAGAGCTTCTCCATCTTTGGCTGCAAAGAATATAATCAATCTGATTTCGGTGTTGACCATCTGGTGATGTCCATGTATAGAGTCTTCTCTTGTGTTGTTGGAAGAGGGTGTTTGTTATGACCAGTGCATTTTCTTGGCAAAACTCTATTAGTCTTTGCCCTGCTTCATTCCGTATTCCAAGGCCAAATTTGCCTGTTACTCCAGGTGTTTCTTGACTTCCTACTTTTGCATTCCAGTCCTCTATAATGAAAAGGACATCTTTTTTGGGTGTTAGTTCTAAAAGGTCTTGTAGGCCTTCATAGAACCATTCAACTTCAGCTTCTTCAGCATTATTGGTTGGGGCATAGACTTGGATTACTGTGATATTGAATGGTTTGCCTTGGAGACGAACAGAGATTATTCTGTCGTTTTTGAGATTGCATCCAAGTACTGCATTTTGGACTCTTTTGTTGACCATGATGGCCACTCCATTTCATCTGAGGGATTCCTGCCCGCAGTAGTAGATATAATGGTCATCTGAGTTAAATTCACCCATTCCAGTCCATTTCAGTTTGCTGATTCCTAAAATGTCGACATTCACTCTTGCCATCTCTTGTTTGATCACTTCCAATTTGCCTTGATTCATGGACCTGACATTCCAGGTTCCTATGCAATATTGCTCTTTACAGCATCGGACCTTGCTTCTATCACCAGTCACATCCACAGCTGGGTATTGTTTTTGCTTTGGCTCCATCCCTTCATTCTTTCTGGAGTTATTTCTCCACTGATCTCCAGTAGCATATTGGGTACCTACTGACCTGGGGAGTTTCTCTTTCAGTATCCTATCATTTTGCCTTTCATACTGTTCACAGGGTTCTCAAGGCAAGAATGCTGAAGTGGTTTGCCATTCCCTTCTCCAGTGGGCCACATTCTGTCAAATCTCTCCACCATGACCCACCCTTCTTGGGTTGCCCCACGGGCATGGCTTAGTTTCATTGAGTTAGACAAGGCTGTGGTCCTAGTGTGATTAGATTGACTAGTTTTCTGTGAGTATGGTTTCAGTGTGTTTGCCCTCTGATGCCCTCTTGCAACACCTACCATCTTACTTGGGTTTCTCTTACCTTGGGCGTGGGGTATCTCTTCACGGCTGCTCCAGCAAAGCGCAGCCATTGTTCCTTACCTTGGACGAGGGGTATCTCCTCACCACTGCCCTTCCTGACCTTCAACGTGGGATAGCTCCTCTAGGCCCTCCTGCGCCCGCGCAGCCACGGCTCCTTGGATGTGGGGTTGGTCCTCTCCGCCTCCGCCCTTCGCCTCGGGCTTAGGGGCATGGGGTAGCTCCTCCTGCCCGTCGCCCCTGGCCTCAAAAGCATTAAAAATAATTTCTAAACATGGGCAAATTTTCAACAGAAAGGCGTTGATTAGTTTGAGTAGGTTGAGCTCTACAGAGACAGTGTAAAATAACCTGCCTAGTGTAACAAAATTCTCACAAATGTCTGTAAGACCCCAGCCATCTCCATTAGGTTTAGTCTTGAGGGCAGGAACTACAATTCAACCTATTTCTATAATGCCTGGCTCAAAACAAGCAACTCAATAAGCATATAGTGAAAATGGGGTGCAGGGACAGTAACCACACTGACCACATGGAAAACCTAGGTGAATTAGGTGAGGGAGATAGCAGTTAACAATCTGGGATTTGGGCTCAGAATGAATTCTGAAGTCCTTCTCTGTTACTTATTAGATGTAGACTATAGAAAATATGCTAACTTGGCTTCGTTTTCATAAAATAGTGAGAAATACTAGTTTCTGCTTCAAAAAGTTGTCCTGAAGATTAAATAAGATGGTGCATACAAAGTATTTCATAGTCTGACGCATGAGAACCCTAGATAAATGTCAGCTATAACTATTACCAAATGGAGACTCTTTAATTTCTTGAATCAACTCAAATGACTGCTAGTATAAACACTGTTTTTGTTTTTGGCCATGCAGGGCAGCTTGTGAGAACTTAGTTCTGGGACCAGGTATCTAACCAGGCCTCAGCGGTAAAAATGCCCAGTCCCAACCATTGGACCACCAAGAATTCCCTAAATATTGTTTAGATGTCTACCTTTTGAACTGTGGTGTTGGAGAAGACACTTGAGAGTCCCTTGGACTGCAAGGAGATCCAACCAGTCCATCCTAAAGGAGATCAGTCCTGGGATTTCTTTGGAGGGAATGATGCTGAAGCTGAAACTCCAGTTCTTTGGCCACCTCATGCGAAGAGCTGACTCACTGGAAAAGACCCTGATGCTGGGAGGGATTGGGGGCAAGAGGAGAAAGGGACAACAGAAGATGAGATGGCTGGATGGCATCACCGACTTGATGGACATGAGTTTGGGTAAACTCTGGGAGTTGGTGATGGACAGGGAGGCCTGGTGTGCTGCGATTCATGGGATCGCAAAGAGTTAGACATGACTGAGTGACTGAACTGAACTGACTGAATGAGAAAGAAAAGGAAAAGAAATGAACAGTTTTGGCCTATCATGTGCCACGTAGTTTATATATGTTATTATTTTAATTCTTATAATAATGGTAATCATTATTATCTCCATCTTGCAGATAAGGCAACCAAGGTTGGGAGAAATTAGGCAATTTCCTTCAGGTACCCATTGGACAGAGGAGCCTGGTGGGCTACAGTCCATAGGGTCACATGGAGTCGGACATGACTGAAGTTGCATGCACACACTCATTTATTTAGTGACCACTTTGTGTAAGACTCCATTCAAGATACTGGGAAAACAATATTGAACAAAACAATCACAGAACTTACATTCTAGAAAAGTAGATAGACAATATACTGTAATGTAATTATAGATTGTAGTAAGAGTTATGAAGGAAATAAAGAGGATCTTGAGAGAGAAAATTATAGGAGAAATGTTTATATATTTAGATAGGAAAGATATATATTTAAATATAGATATATATTTAGATATATATTTAGTCAAGAAAGGCCTTTTTAAAGAGAAAGTTGACCTGAGATTTGAAAGATAAGAATGGATAAGGAATCCAAGGAGCCAAACTAGACGGCTGTAGGGAGATGGTACAGGTCTGGATGTATAGATATACACATACAAAGGTATGGCTGCAGGAAAGAACTTAGAAACTCTGGAACATGGTAGTGGCTGGAGCTGTTTGTGCAGGCCAAGGTCAGATCATGAGGGTGTGGGGGCCCATGGTAGGCTGCCCCAAAATGTATCTTGGTGCCATATTTTTAATCAATCAATTAATTAATTTTGGGGGTTGCACTGAGTCTTTGTTGGGCTTCCCAGGTGGTGCTAGTGGTAAAGAACCTGCCTGTCAAAAGAGGTGGCATAAGAGACTTGGGTTCCATCTCTGGGTTGGAAAGATCCCCTGGAGGAGGGCAGGGCAACCCACTCCAGTATTCTTGCCTGGAGAATCCCATGGACAGAGGAAGCTGGCAGGCTATAGTCCTTGGGATTGCAAAGAGTCAGACATGACTGAAGCAACTTAGCAGGCACGCGTGCACACACGGGTGTGTGCAGGGTGAAGGCTTTCTCTAGTTTCCTGGAGTGAGGGCTACTCTCTAGAGTGTGGGCTTCTCATTGAGATAGTTTCTCTTGTGTAACATAGGCTCTAGGCACATGGGCTTCAGTAGTTGTGGTCTACAGACTTATCTGCTTTGAGGCATGCGGGATCTTCCTTGACCAGGGATTGAACTTGTGTCCCCTCACTGGCAGACAGATTCTTAATCACTGTACCACCAAGTTCAGTTTAGTCCAGTCGCTCAGTCCTGTCCGACTCTTTTGTGACCCCAAGGACTACAGCACATCAGGCTTCCCTGTTCTTCACCATCTCCCAGAACTTACTCAAACTCATGTCCATTGAGTGACTGATGCCATCCAATCATCTCATCCTCTGTTGTTCCCTTCTCCTCCTGCCTTCAATCTTTCCCAGGATCAGGGCCTTTTCTAATGAGTCATTTCTTTGCATCAGATGGCCAAAGTATTGGAGTTTTGCTTCAGCATGAGTCCTTCCAACGAATATTCAGGACTGATTTCCTTTACAATTGACTGGTTTGATCTCCTTGTAGTCCAAGGGATTCTCAAGAGTCTTCTCCAACACCACAGTTCAAAAGCATCAATTCTTTGGTGCTCAGCTTTCTTTATAGTCCAACTCTCACATCCATATATGACTACTGGAAAAACCATAGCTTTGACTAGATGGACCTTTGTTGGCAAAGTAATGTCTCTGCTTTTTAATATGCTGTCTAGGTCGGTCATAGCTTTTCTTCCAAGTAGCAAGCGTCTTTTGATTTCATGGCTGCAGTTACCATCTGCAGTGATTTTGGAGCCCCCCCCCCCAAACAAAAATAAAGTCTGTCGCTGTTTCTATTGTTTCCCCATCTATTTGCCATGAAGTGATGGGACCGATGCCATGATTTTAGTTTTTCGAATGCTGAGTTTTAAGCCAACTCTTACACTCTCCTCTTTCACTTTCATTAAGAGGCTCTTTAGTTCTTGCTTTCTGCCTAAGGGTGGTCTCATTTGTGTATCTGAGGTTATTGATATTTCTCCTGGCGATCTTGATTCTAGCTTGTGCTTCATCCAACCTGGCATTTCTTATGATGTACTCTGCATATAAGTTAAATAAGCAGGGTGACAATATACAGCCTTGACGTACTCCTTTCCCAGTTTGGAACCAGTCTGTTACATGTCCGGTTCTAACTGTTGCTTCTTGACCTGCATACAGATTTCTCAGGAGCCAGTCCCTTAATGTTATTTTGATAATTTGGAATTAACGTTACTCAAGAAATGGCCAATGCTAGAGGGACTCTTTGACTCTCTGTATCCCTAGGAGCAGGAAATAATCTCTCACAGGAAAGGTGCACTCCCTGCATCTGGAGGTAAAAGGACACCCTCTGGCCAGAGACAGGGAATTCAGGCAAGAAGCCTAGTTAAACAAATCTTGTTACTTTAATTTGCTACCCCAAACCTAAACTGTTTAGATTCTTCACTAATTGAGCACCCAAAACTGAGTTTCTCTGTCTTGTCAATTTTTCACAAATTTATTGCTTCTTTGTCTAAAATTATAAACTGCCTGCTTTGCCACTTCCTAGGTCCCATTTCTATGAGACCTCCCTCTGTTTCAATTAAAATTTAGGTTGTTTTTTTTTCTCCTGTTATGGCACCCCACTCCAGTACTCTTGCCTGGAAAATCCCATGGACGGAGGAGCCTGGTAGGCTGCAGTCCATGGGGTCATTAAGAGTCAGATAGGACTGAGCGAATTCACTTTCACTTTCACTTTCATGCAATGGAGAAGGAAATGGCAACCCACTCCAGTGTTCTTGCCTGGAGAATCCCAGGGACGGGGGAGCCTGGTGGGCTGCCATCTATGGGGTCGCACAGAGTTGGACACGACTAAGTGACTTAGCAGCAGTAACCTGTATTGTGTCAATTTCATCATTAGTCCACCAGTAAGAACTCAAAATAGTTTACCTGTCCTAAAAATTCCCCCCTTCTTGACAAGGGCTATACAGGGCATGGTAAGAAGTTTGGATTCTATCCCAAGTACAATGAAAAGCTAATATAAGGTTTAAAAGTACACGAAGAGCATGATCTGTTCTGTTCTTAAAAAGTGCCTTCCCTCTGCTAAGCAAAAGAGATAGGAATGGAAAAGAACAGAAGTAGAGAAACCTGTTAAGGAGGTTATTAAGGACAGTTATTCAGGGTGGAGATAAAAGACACTTGGACTAGAGTGGTAGGCAGAAGTGATAAAACCAACAGGTCTGCATTGGTCAAGGAGAACAAAGGAATCAAAGGTCTGGTTAGAACCACGTGTCTAAACCAGAAAGATCAGGGTGGAGGTAAGGGGGGTTAGGGTGAAGAGTTTCATTTTGGATAGGTTCATTTAGGTGCTGGTGAGCCATCTAAGAGGAGATATCAGTAGACAACTGGCTATGTAGGATAAGATGACCATTCATCTAAGCTGTGAAAGTGAAAGTGAAAGTGAAGTCGCTAAGTCGTTCCCGACTCTTTGCGACCCCATGGATAGTAGCCTGCACCCAAGCTCCTCCGTCCATGGGATTTTCAAGGCAAGAGTACTGGAGTGGGTTGCCATTTCCTTCTCCAGGTAATCTTCCTAACCCAGGGATGGAACCCAGGTCTCTCACATTGTCGACAGACGCTTTACCGTCTGAGCCACCAGGAAAGGCTAAGCTGTAGATGTGTTGATTCCTTGGGGGAAGAAGGTAGGTTAATAAGCAGAGGAACACTTTAGGAGGCCTGCGAAATTTCCACCCCATCTGGCCATCATCACATCATCACTTCGGAAACTACAAAGATATCTAGGTTCCTGTGGGCTAAGGACGGTCCCAAACCGAAGTTCCCAGAGCCGAGTATAGCACAGGCCCATGATTCTTATTTCCTGGGTCTGCGACCCACATCTAATCTGGTCGAGTAACCGTAAACACTGCCAAAACGCTCCAAATACTCTTACGGAAGCCTGCGGTCACTGAGCGGCTGAGGAGCCGGGTAGCGTTGCCTGCCGGGAGTTGTAGGCTGACGGCCGTGGGCGTTTGCGCAACCTCCTTGAGATGCCTGCGGGATGCTGCGCCACGTAGATTGAGCCTGCAACAGCTACTGCAGGACAGTGGTTGGAAAACGCAAATCTGACCTTGCTTTCTTGCTTGGAATCATTTGGCGAGGACGAGTTCTCATCAATCAAAGAATAAATTCATAGTCCTAAAGTAACATTCAGTGTCTTTTCGAACCCGGGTCTCCTGCATTGTAGGCAGACGCTTTACCATCTGAGCTACCAGGGAAGCCCTTTTTAGTCTTAACATTTCCTAATTATTCTTCAAGACGATTCTGGACGCTTCCTCCGAGAAAGGGGCTTGCTTTGGACCTCTCCTTTCTGTGCTTCCACAGCACAGTCTTACAATTCTCTAATTTCATTTACAATAACCGCTAGGTTTCCCCAGCGCTTACAGGGTCTTTCTAGTCTGAACTATTTACCCTCACCAGTGAGACAGTTGCTATCAGTCCCATTCTGCAGATGAGGAAACTCTGGCCTAGAGACGTTTTGTAATTTGAGCAAGACCACGTCGACGTGTGACACTACTCACGGGGAGTCTCCCACAAGACTACACGTTCCAGGGTGGCACCTTCGGACCAGCTATTTACTTTCCCGCGGGCCACGCCCCAGGGGCGGGGGTCTGGTGACGACACCGCGTCCCATGGTGCTTTGCGCCCCAGCGCTGCCATTGGCCCGGCCGGTCGGCTCCTTTTTCAAATTGAGGCGCCGAGTCGTTGCTCGGTTTCCTGGGCTTCGGGCGGAGACTAGGTTTGTGATTCCAAGGCTCGGACTGGTGCGGGGCAGACGGCGCGGCCAGTCACGGTGGCCGTGACTGGTGGGTAGCAGTTTCCGCGGGCACGCCAGCACCCGGCAGGGGAGGAGGGCACCTAGGTCCGCGCCGGCCGCCGAGCCGCTCCACGCCCCACGGCGAGTCCGTGACCCGGCCTTCTTAGGGGACAGTCATGGCGTCTCAGCCGAATTCATCTGCGAAGAAGAAAGATGAAAAGGGGAAGAACATCCAGGTGGTGGTGCGATGCAGGTAGGGCGAGCTTGCAGGGTTTCGAGCCCTGGGCTTTGCTGCCGGGCTCCTTCCTGCGCGGGCCGAGAAGAGGGATTTTGTTGGCTATTTTCTGAAGGAACCAGACCTTCCTGTTTCTTAGTTTCCTGCGTTCTGTTCGAGAAAATGACACCAGGTTACTGTGAGGAGTAAATTAGTATTTTGTTTTGTTTTTTCCAGAAGAAAGGATATTTGTATCTGAGTTTAGAGTTTAAACTGCTATTGAGGAGAAGTTCGTCGCTGTTCTTTAGTGAAATGTGTTTTTTTTTTAAAAATACTGTCGACAAAGATTTAGGTGTCATTCTGTATGCCACTCCTTGCAGTTGATCAGTTTGGAAACGACTGCACACCTACTAAACAAATGTTTTAGCACTTATGTTGTTATTATCATCCTGTCCATCATCTCTAAAAAAGTAATCATTTACCTCTTCACTTTGTTCTAGAAGTAATATTTTCTTAATCCTTAGTAAAAAAATAAACATCTTTGTTTTTAAAATTGAAGTTGTAGAATGAGTTTATGTTTTAAAAAATCAAGGAGACAACTAAAGTTGTGCTACATTTTCCAGTGGGTGGGTGAAGGTGTTCAGCTCTCTCCTGATTAGTTTATGCATCATTTCCCAGAAGGAAATGGCAACGCACTCCAGTATTCTTGCCTGGAGAATCCCATGGACGGAGGAGCCTGGTAGGCTACAGTCCATGGGGTCGCAAAGAGTCGGACATGACTGAGCGACTTCACTTCATCACTTCAGGAGAGGAAGAACATACTTGTACAATCTATTGCTTAACCAAATATTGGATTGATTTGGCTTTTTAGACACCCTACACAGTTTGCTGGTATATGTGTATTTTGTGTGTCTATTTTTGTTGCTGTGATATTAAAAACTCTACCAACTCTCAGAAACTATTTTGTAAATCCAAACGTATTCTAAAATTAAAAGGTTATTTTAAAAGTGTATTAACAGACTTTCTTAGGTTATTGCCCACACAGCTTTGGTAGCTTGAGTTGTATGTATCAAAGGTAATAGCTAACTCTAAAGTAGGTGCCTGACAAGACACTTGGTGGTAACCCAAAGTCTAGCCAATTACCAATTGCATTCTCGGGCCTCTGTTAATAGTTACTTGTCTTGAAGATTAAAAAAACCAGCCCATATTCCAATACAAATTTTTATATGATTTTGATCATTTAATTAAGTCAGGCAGTATTACCTTTTCTATGTGGCTTTATTTTCTTTAATATCATTTTTATTGTGAGTTAAAAAATAGGTCAGACCTATAAAAAAATATAACGAATATAACAAGCATCTTTGTTTAGAAACAGAAGAATCATTACAGCTAGAATCCCACTGTATCCCTCCACATCCCTTTCTTCTACCTTAAGAGTTGAACATTATCCTGAATTTCATGTTTATTACCTCCATACATTTAAAGCCTTAACTTAAAAGAGATTTATTTTATTGTTAATGAAAAGTGCTTAGTGTCCAATGTTTACAATAACTTCAGTATAAAGAGATGTTTTTCTCTTCAAATTAGCCTTTTCTTTTTCAAATAGCCCTCCTACTGCAAAGATTTCTGTTCTTGGTGTGGTGGTGGTGTGTGTGTGCTCAATTGTGTCCGAATCTTTGTGACTCCATTGTCTGTAGCCTACCAGGCTCTGCTTTTCATGGGATTTCCAAGGCTAGAATACTGGAGTAGGTTGCCATTTCCTTCTCCAGGGGATCTTCCTGACCCAGAGATTGAACCTGTGTCTCTGCCGTCTTTTACCACTGCTCCACCTAGGAAGCCCAACGTGTCCTTCAGTTCAGTTCAGTTCAGTCGCTCAGTCGTGTCTGACTCTTTGCGACCCCATGAATTGCAGCACGCCAGGCCTCCCTGTCTATCACCAACTCCCGGAGTTCACTGAGACTCACCTCCATCGAGTCAGTGATGCCATCCAGCCATCTCATCCTCTGTCGTCCCCTTTTCCTCCTGCCCCCAATCCCTCCCAGCATCAGAGTCTTTTCCAATGAGTCAACTTTTCGCATGAGGTGGCCAAAGGACTGGAGTTTCAGCTTTAGCATCATTCCTTCCAAAGAAATCCCAGGGCTGATCTCTTTCAGAATGGACTGGTTGGATCTCCTTGGAATCCAAGGGAATCTCAAGAGTCTTCTCCAACACCACAGTTCAAAAGCATCAATTTTTTGGTGCTCAGCTGTCTTCACAGTCCAACTCTCACATCCATACACAACTACTGGAAAAACCATAGCCTTGACTAGACGGACCTTTGTTGGCAAAGTAATGTCTCTGCTTTTGAATATGCTATCTAGGTTGTTCATAACTTTCCTTCCAAGGAGTAAGCGTCTTTTAATTTCATGGCTGCAGTCACCATCTACAGTGATTTTGGAGCCCCCAAAAATAAAGTCTGACACTGTTTCCACTGTTTCCCCATCTATTTCCCATGAAGTGGTGGGACCAGATGCCATGATCCTCGTTTTCTGAATGTTGAGCTTTAAGCCAACTTTTTCACTCTCCTCTTTCACCTTCATCAAGAGGCTTTTTAGTTCCTCTTCACTTTCTGCCATAAGGGTGGTGTCATCTGTATATCTGACGTTATTGATATTTCTCCCAGCAATCTTCATTCCAGCTTGTGCTTCTTCCAGCCCAGCGTTTCTCATGATGTACTCTGCATATAAGTTAAATAAGCAGGGTGACAATATACAGCCTTGACGTACTCCTTTTCCTATTTGGAACCAGTCTGTTGTTGCATGTCCAGTTCTAACTGTCGCTTCCTGACCTGCATACAGTTTTCTCAAGAGGCAGGTCAGGTGGTCTGGTATGCTCATCTCTTTTAGAATTTTCCACAGTTTATTGTGATCCACACAGTCAAAGGCTTTGGCATAGTCAATCAAGCAGAAATAGATGTTTTTCTGGAACTCTCTTGCTTTTTCCATGATCCAGCGGATGTTGGCAATTTGATCTCTGGTTCCTCTGCCTTTTCTAAAACCAGCTTGAACATCTGGAAGTTCACGGTTCACGTATTGCTGAAGCCTGGCTTGGAGAATTTTGAGCATTACTTTACTAGCGTGTGAGATGAGTGCAATTGTGCAGTCGGTAGTTTGAGCATTCTTTGGCATTGCCTTTCTTTGGGATTGGAATGAAAACTGACCTTTTCCAGTCCTGTGGCCACTGCTGAGTTTTCCAAACTTGCTGGCATATTGAGTGCAGCACTTTCACAGCATCATCTTTCAGGATTTGAAATAGCTCAACTGGAATTTCATCACCTCCACTAGCTTTGTTCATAATGATGCTTCCTAAGGCCCACTTGACTTCACATTCCAGGATATCTGGCTCTAGGTGAGTGATCACACCATCGGGATTATCTGGGTCGTGAAGATCTTTTTTGTACAGTTTTTCTGTGTATTCTTGCCACCTCTTCTTAATCTCTTCTCCTTCTGTTAGATCCATACCATTTCTGTCCTTTATCGAGCCCATGTTTGCATGAAATGTTCCCTTGGGATCTCTAATTCTCTTGAAGAGATCTCTAGTCTTTCCCATTCTGTTGTTTTACTCTATTTCTTTGCGTGTGTCCTTAAACTTTACTAAATAAACAACTTATGCCCTTGAAGGTTATTAAATCTTTTCTCAAAGGGCCCACATAGTAAATATTTTAGGCTTTTCAGATTACATGTGGTTTCTGTCACATAATCTTGTCTGATTTTTTTTTTTTCCCAGTTTTAAACTTTTAATGGCAACAGTTTGTAATAACCTAAGAGATCAGCCTAAGGGGTTCCCTAGTAGCTCAGTTGGTAAAGAATCTGCCTACAATGCAAGAGACCTGGGTTTGATCCCTGGGTCCGGAAGATCCTCTGGAGAAGGAAATGGCAACCCATTCCAGTATTCTTGCCTGGAGAATCTCATGGACAGAGCAGCCTGGCAGGCTATAGTCTATGGGGTCACAAGAGTTGGACACGACTTAGCAACTAAACCACCAAGAGATCAGCAAATTTTTAAGAGAGATGACTTCAGTTTTTGATTACAATGAATGCAATCTTTGTGATAACCTAAGAAATCAGCAAAATTTTGAGAGATGACTTCATTTTTTGATTATAATGAATACAATCTTTATGATGTTCTTTACTTGTACAGTAGCTATATGAATATTTATGGAGTGAATGAATGAATTTAGTGGACAGGACTTTTTTTTTAATCTTCAGTCTGTCTTACCATTTTGGTTGTTTGAATTTTAAAATGACTGTAGTGAAAGCATTAGTGTTAGTCGCTTAGTTGTGTATGACTCTTTGCGACTGCATAGACTGTAGCCCGCCAGGCTCCTCTGTTCATGGAAATCTCCAGGCAAGAATACTCGAGTGAGTAGCCATTCCCTTCTTCAGGTTATCTTCCCCACCCAGAAATTGAACCCGGGTCTCCTGCATTGCAGGCAGATTCTTTACTGTCTGGACCACCAGCGAAGGCCAAGTACAATTGATGGTTTTGCTGGTGTCATCAGCAGCAACCTTGCAATTTCTAATTAAAGAAGTCTGGATAGGAAAATAGGTGGTTGACAGTACTTTATTGCAGCTATAAACAGTCCCTAAAGCTCCTTTGTGGGAGCTTTGATAACTTTTAGGAATGTGTGATTTGTGGGAATTTCTACTACTTTGCCCAAATAACTTGAATGGTATTCATTTGGTAACTTAATCACACATCCTGACGAGAGATTAGACCAATTGGAAAAGCTTTAACCACAGGAGAGCAGTTATGGATACTGTGACTTTTGTGCATTGTTAGGTTTCAGTACATTTAACAAATGATAACATGACAAGATATTACTTGGAAGTTACTGAGTTAGATTTCTCAGGATCACAAATGTGGTTTTCATACATGGGGGTGGGGCATGACAGGGACATTGAGGTATCCTTAACATAAACAGCAGTTTGGTTAGTCTAGTGATGAGGGGAAAGATAACTTCCTATTTGGCATTTCCTGTCACAGTATGTGATAATGAATGGGAAAAGTGAACTCAGGGCAAGAGTACCTCTCCCTTTGGCTCAGATTTGTGCTCAGTATCTTACGGATGCTACTCTGTGGACTGTGGTTCTTTTTAGCTTTCCTTTTCGTTCCCCTAGGGATGACATTTATTAAGCAGTGTAGTATAACAGATATTATTAATATTTGAGTGTCTGCTAAGCAGAGTAGTAGATGCTGGGGAAACAGTAAATTACATAGGACTTGTTTCCCTACATTTTGAGGTTGGTACTATTACCAACCTTTTAATTTTCAAATGAGGAGACAGGCACAAAGGGCTCCATTGCCCAGGCAGACTGGATGAAGAGTCCTCATTCTACTGAAATGCCTAAGGAGGCATTTATCTTATTTTACTTCACATGGAGTCTTTCCCATCACACCTCCTCTATCCTGCTCTGTCCTAATCAAGGCCCCATTAAGTTTCTGCTGTAAGTTCCTACAGCACCTTTTACTTCCCCTTACTAAACATCATCTCTCTTATAATCACTTGTTTTATGTTCCCCACTAGACCTCAGTGTTTTGAGGACAGATTGAATTAACACATGTGAAATACTTGGAACAGTGAGTACCTGGCACGTAGTAAGCGCTCTGTGTATTAGTCATTATTTTAATATATTTTTAATTTTGTGCCACTTATCCCTTGGCAGGTTAATATTTTGGATGCAAATTTGGCATGTTCTTTCTAATACATCATAACCTAACTTGGCCGGATTCTAGGAACATTGGAAATAGAATTCTGAAAAATAAGTTTCACCTTTTTTACAAATTAATTCTCTTAGCATCTACTCCAAGAAACTGTCAGAATTGTATATATCTTTCAAAACTTTTTAAACTAATTTTATTTCTGGCAATTGAAACCCTTAAAATTCTGCTGTCTGCTTTAGCAGTGTCGTTTAGGCCCCATTTAATCTCTGTCACCAACAGTGTGGTTAAAACTTCCCATTGTTCTTGTCTGAGATATTAACAAAAATGTCATCAGTAACCTGATAACTAAGAGTTCTTAATTCTTAAGTGAACTTAACTTACAAAACAGACTCACAGACTTAGAGAACAAACTTAGGGTTGCTGGGGAGAAGGGATAGTTCGGGAGTTGGGGATTGACATGGACTCACTGCTATATTTAAAATGGATAAGCACAAGAACATAGAACTCTGCTTACTGTTAAGTGGCAGCCTGGATAGGAGAGGAGTTTGGGGGAGAATGGATACATTTATATGTATGGCTGCGGAGAAGGCGATGGCACCCCACTCCAGTACTCTTGCCTGGAAAATCCCATGGATGGAGGAGCCTGGTGGGCTGCCGTCTATAGGGTCACATAGAGTCGGACACGACTGAAGCGACTTAGCAGCCTATGTATGGCTGAGTCCCTTAGCTGTTGACCTGAAACTATAACAACAGTTTTAATTGGTTATATATACCCCAATACAAAATAAAAAGTTTTAAAAAAAAGAGTTCTTGAATAACCTTGTATGTTTCATTTTACAGACCATTTAATTTGGCAGAGCGGAAAGCTAATGCCCATTCGGTAGTAGAATGTGATCATGTGCGGAAAGAAGTTAGTGTTCGAACTGGAGGACTGGCGGACAAAAGCTCAAGGAAAACATACACTTTTGATATGGTACTTACTTCCTAAAGTGCTGCTACTTCTTATTATCCACTAATGTAAAATTATCCTAGTATGTATATTTTCTGTAGGTTCTGGTGTAGTTAGAAATTGCAGTTGATCCTTTGAGTTGTCAAATGGTTTCTAGTGGGCTGGATAAGTTAATATATTAAATTAAGGTAATTTTGAAGTTTTTTTTTTTTAAGAAATGCCTTTTGTTTTTTGGCTAGGTTTTTGGAGCAAATACTAAACAAATTGATGTTTACCGAAGTGTTGTTTGTCCAATTCTGGATGAAGTTATTATGGGCTATAATTGCACTATTTTTGCGTGAGTTAAACACTTTTCAAATTGATGAAAAGTTTTAGATGCATGTAATCATTTTTTTTTGTTTAACACTTCTGTTAATTTTGACAGATATGGCCAAACCGGCACTGGAAAAACCTTTACAATGGAAGGTGAAAGGTCCCCTAATGAAGAGTATACTTGGGAGGAGGTATTTATTGTTTATATCAGACTTTTGTCTCTAAAGTGGCTCAAGTGCAGCAGAATAAAACTTGGTTGGATGCCTCTGTCTGAAATAGATCAGAATACCATGTCAAACATGAATTTAGGATAAACTACTAGTATAATGATATTAAAGTATATGTAATGGCTTCTGTTTAAGAAACATAAAGTCTTACTGGGAGAGAGGAGCAATACATATGGTACAGTTAGATGATGAGAGAAGTGTCTCTTTGGGACAGAGAGTTGGAGCAGACTATTGTGGGAAAGTGGAATGTGAGTAGGACTTGAAGAGGAAGGCTTTGCAGTGAGGGAGTGAGTCTTGTAAAGTTAGCACAACCATGGGAGCAGTATGGTACTTTATTAATGATGACTTTGAGTATAAAATTAAGATCACTGTATTGCTGAAGATTATAGAAAGCACATAGTACATTTCACAAAGAAATGTGTTTAAACCTAAATGAGTTTAATGACTAATATTTTCCAAATTACCAACATTTAGGTAGATCCTTTCTTCTAGTGGTTGGGGCATTAACTTACTTTATGCATGGGTAATAGTGTTATGGAATTGTAATCATAGAAAATATGGACTAGGCTTAAAGCACAGTTTCAAAATTTAGAGTCATAAGTTTTTTTAAGGATAATTAGACATTTGAGAAACAACTTTGTTTTATATCGGAATTAGGGAATACTGTTAGATGAGCCACTTTTCTGATTAAAAGAATGGTTCTATGTTCTCATGAGAAAAATTGGAGAGGATGATTGAACTTGGCTTTATAAGGAACTTGATTCAGTTGGTTTCTGTATAATGCTCAGGCATGAAATAGCTGACTGGAATGACAGATTTGTGGAAGGTGTAAGGAAGAATAATTGCTATTGAACAGATTGTTGTAAATGGCTTGTAAATGATTTGGCTTCTCTAACATTAGGTTAGTTTTTTGATTTTTTTTTAAAACCTGTTTTGACATATTTATGTTTAAATATACTATAAAAGAGGCCCTTGTTATATGTGTGTTTTAACTATTGCAGTAAATGGTATTCTTTAAGTCTTTATTAATATTATAATTTCAGGATCCTTTAGCTGGTATAATTCCACGTACTCTTCATCAAATTTTTGAGAAACTTACTGATAACGGTACTGAATTTTCAGTGAAAGTGTCGCTGTTGGAAATCTATAATGAAGAGCTCTTTGATCTCCTTAATCCATCTTCTGATGTTTCTGAGAGACTGCAGATGTTTGATGATCCCCGTAACAAGGTAACTTGAGTCTTTGACAATGAAATGTCTCCAAATGTTAATGTGTGATATTTTGAGAAATATATATATATATATATGTTTTTTTTCTTTTTAACCAATTTAATGGGTGCTCTTCTGATATTTGGTCAGAGGGGAGTGATAATCAAAGGTTTAGAGGAAATCACAGTACACAACAAGGATGAAGTCTATCAAATTTTGGAGAAGGGGGCAGCAAAAAGGACAACCGCAGCAACTCTGATGAACGCCTACTCTAGGTAAGAAAGCCCTTGTTTCCCCCGCTGCTCCATTTTGTTTTCAAGAAGAATATCCAGACTTGGGAAATCACATTGGGGCGTGTCAAGTATGTGAGCCACACAGCTAGATCGTGTGCTGGATTGCTTGCCTTAGCGATTGGCTTGAGGTTTATAAGGAGAGCACCAGTGTTGGGAGAATGTTGAAAGGAGGACAAAGACAAGTTAAACTTGAGCAGAATTATTGTTTTTTTAAGTAGAAGATTTCTTTTCCCAAATGAAATTATACATGGGAGCCCTGATTAAAATGTGGTTGGGGTAGTTGATTTGGCAGTGGGATACTCAGGGGCTTACCTCTTCAGCCTTCAGGAGATTTGCCCTGAGTACTTTTCTGGAGCCCCTAAGGATACTTAGAATACAGTTTGAAAATCCCTTTTTTGAGTAAAGATTAGAAGAAAACCAAATGGCCTGTTTTTTTTCCCCCCAGCTTAATCAAGGTATAAATGACAAAATTTTATATATTTAGGTTGTACAACATGACTTCTTTCTTCTCAAATGGCTTCACTTTAATGTAGGAAGACACATAATCACTAATAGAATACACATGATCACTAATACAGGTTTTCAAGGGGAGAAAGAGGCATATTTGATAGTATCCCTTATGAGATGAATCCCAGACTCTACAAATGCACTTTACCAAATCAGAGGTGATTTTTTTTTTTTTTTCCCTCATCTTTGAAGGAAATATCAGAATGTAATTGAAAGAGTTGTAGATTAGGAGTTAGGTATTTGTGCAGTTAACTAAATATGTTACCTTAGGTAGTTAAACTTACTTGAATATCATTTTCCCTGAACTGCAAAATGACTTTGAGGTCTTCCTCTCTTATAGTTGCTCTCTTATAGTCGGACATTTCTACAATATGCTATAACAATTATAATTGTAGCTCTATATAAATATGTGTGTATTTAAAGAAAGAAGAAAAATAGCATAACATGAAAGTAATCAGTATCATGGAATTATGGGTTATTTTATAATTTAAATTAAATTTCCTGTAATAGCTTTCCATTAAAAATGGAATTATAAACAAATCATAGAATGAAGTTTCCACTTGAATTAAATGTTTGCTTTATAACTTCATTTGATTTAGACTTTGGAAGAAGGAATTTAAGAAATTTTCTTTCTCTAAATACTTTTCTCTGAAATATAAAATTCCCATTATTCTGTAAATTTGAATAATTTAAAATTTCCTAATTTTCACTGAAGACTGCAGGAAAGATATCTTCTTATCAATGTATGTGATAAAGAAAAGAAACATGATTCAGTTTTCCAAAATCAGAATTGACTTTTATGCTTAATAGCATTAGTCCTATTATCTTAAATTCAGTTCAGTTCAGTTCAGTTGCTCAGTCGTGTCCAACTCTTTGCGACCCCATGAATCGCAGCACTCCAGGCCTCCCTGTCCATCACCAACTCCCAGAGCTTACTCAAACTCATGTCCACTGAGTTGGTGATGCCATCCAGCCATCTCATCCTCTGTCGTCCCCTTCTCCTCCTGCCCCCAATCCCTCCCAGCATCAGGGTCTTTTCCAATGAGTCAACTCTTCACATGAGGTGGCCAAAGTATTGGAATTTCAGCTTCAGCATCAGTCCCTCCAATGAACACCCAGGACTGATCTCCTGGGCAAATAATGGTAGGAAAACATGAGATTAATTTTATAATTCAAATCTATAGTTTATATTTTTCCCTCTGTCCCTCCCTTTTTCTGTTATTTAAAATAACTTAAATAATTTTGTAAAAATGATACTTATAAAATTTTCCAAGTCACATGAAAAGTACAAATGAGAAAATTAGAAATTACCATATTCCAACCATCAATGACATTAACAAACATAATGTTCTTCATCAGATATTGATACAGAAAGGAATGCTGTCTTTGGTTGTCTGTATTGTTTTTTATATCACTAAGATAAAAGTTGAGTGTCAGTATACAGCTTAAGAAGGACTTTGGAAAACCTTGTAGTCTAGCAGTGATTGCTTGTGGTGTTTCAGTGAACACTGCTATTTACTGTTTGTGCTGTTCAGAGGAAGGACCTACCTGTCTCTGGTGACCTTCTTAAGGCAGAGCAATGTACTTTTAGGACAGTTGACACTGAGGGGGAGTGATCTGGTGGCTTGCCTGATGCTGTTTGAGTTTAAGGTAATGATATTTCAAGTGGTTCTTAGATCAGTTGCAAGCCATCTCTTCTGACATACCAGGCAGCTGTTCAAACATTATTCCACATCCAGCTTTCAGAGGTGCCTGAGGATTCTAAGTCATTTAAGCTGTTTTCAGGTAGCTTATTATTGGTTTCCTCTATGCAGGCAGCAGGAGGAAGAAAGCCAAAACCTAGCATCATTCTATCTATCTACTGTCTTCCAAAATCTTACTGATATCCTGTCTGATACTATCTTTCTCTACCCTGGTGGATTTAGATCTTTCTTTGCTGTTTTCATTATGTTACAGAAAGAAATAATGTTTTGCATTATAATGATTGGGCAACTTGGTCTTGTTTTCTAGTCGATCCCACTCAGTTTTCTCTGTTACAATACATATGAAAGAAACTACAGTTGATGGAGAGGAGCTTGTTAAAATTGGAAAGTTGAACTTGGTAAGCATCAACTGTAATACCACTGTTCATTCTATCAGGTTTTTTTTTTTTTGTAGTTTTATTGAGGTATAACTGACAAATAAAATTATGTATTTAAAATGTACAATGTAGCAAGATATCCTTTCTCATGCTGAATAATATTCGAGTGTGTGTGTGTGTGTGTGTGTGTGCGTGTGCATGCACATCATGTCACATCTTTATTCATTCGTCAGTGGGTACCTAGGCTATTTCCATACCTTGTTATCATTAACAGTGCAGTGAACGTGGGAGTGCAGACATTTCTTTGAGAGAATGATTTTCATTTTCTTTGCATACATACCCAGAAGTGGGATTGCTAGGTCAAATGGTAGTTCTATTCCACTGTTTCTTCTTTATCACCTCATAGAGCAGTTTGAAAATTGTGTATTTAGAGACAGTACTTTTGTAGTCACTGGGTTATTGGTTTTGTAGTGGGTTGTTACTTATAGAAAATTATTTTACTGGCTATTTAATATCTTTATGTACAATATGAGAATGAAAGTCTTCTATTCCAAATCCATAGACTGAGGACTTATTTTTATTTTTAAAATTCAAGGTTGATCTTGCAGGCAGTGAGAACATTGGCCGTTCTGGAGCAGTTGACAAGAGAGCTCGGGAAGCTGGAAATATCAATCAGTCCCTGTTGACTCTGGGAAGGGTTATTACTGCTCTTGTAGAAAGAACACCTCATGTTCCTTATCGAGAATCTAAACTGACTAGAATCCTCCAGGACTCTCTTGGGGGACGTACAAGAACATCTATCATTGCAACAGTTTCTCCTGCATCTCTCAATCTGGAGGTAAGGTCTTAACTATCACTTTTTTTGGCTGTGCTGCGTGGTTTGTGGGATCTTCGTTTTCAACAAGGGGTTGAACCTGGGCCCTCAGCAGTGAAAATTTGGAGTCCTAAACACTAGACTGCCAGAGAATTCCCTAACTATCATGTGTAATATTTTTAAGAGTTCACTAATTAGCTTCATTCATTCTATACTACAGTAAAAATAATCTAGACATTGTATGTGGTGGACACATAGAGGAGAACACCACTGAAAAATTGTCTTTCTCCTTCCTGGCAGTTTTCAATCTTAAAAAGCTAGTTACTTAGTTGTATTTTTCCTGTCTTCAAAGATAATTGCTGTGGTCATTAACAGTGGATGGTTTAATTGAGGCCTTAGAAGTGGGTTAAGCGAATACTAGTGCTTTAGAGGCTGCTTAGAGATCACTAAAAATGGGGCTGGATGTGGGGGTACAGGTAGGAAAACCAAAAGAAACAACAAAGATGGTAAAATCTACTTTAATTTTACTGGATTATCCTCTTTAAATGGAATTAGAAAAACTTTTATAAAGTCTCTTAATTCCTCTTTCATTTTAAAAACTATTTTTGTTGAGAAATGATTTGTATACTATAAAATTCATCCATTGAAAGTATATAATTAGGTGATTGTACTATATTCATTGAGCTATGCAACTGTCACCAAAATCTAAACATTTTTATCCTAGAAGGAAACTCTGTAACCTATTAGCAGTCACTCCCCATCAGTTTCCATTTCTAGCCCTAGGTCACTATTAATCTACTTTCTTTCATCTATGCCTTTGCGTATTCTGAATATTTTATATAAATGGAATCACACAATAAGTGTTCTTTTGTGACTGGCTTCTTTCACTTAGCATAATGTTTTCAATGTTCATGTTGCAGCATCAGAACTCATTCCTTTTTGTGGGTGAATAATATGGATATAGGACATTTTGTTTATTCATCAGTTGATGAAATTCATTGAGGTTTTTTTTTTTAATAGAGCTTAAGACTAAAGCAAAAAATTATTAGATTAAATTATAGTAAAGTTAAAGACCCTGAACCTTGAGGAGTAAAAAATAAGGATGTTTTAAACAGTCCTCTGTCTTATTTATTTACTTAATTGGAGTATAGTTGCTTCAAGAACATTCCTTGTTTTTAAAGGTTGGGTATAGTAGTATTACTGGGTAAATGTTTATATTAGATATAGCCAAAAATTATTATGTTATTGTATCGTACATTTTAGGTAACAGAACTACTTTATTCTCATATCTTCAGTAATTGGCCTTTTCTTTTCATCACAGGAAACTCTGAGTACACTGGAATATGCTCATAGAGCAAAGAACATACTCAATAAGCCTGAGGTTAACCAGAAACTCACCAAGAAAGCTCTGATAAAGGTAATTGTGAATTTTAATGGAGTAATATAAATTTGTTTGACAAATGTGAAAATGAGGAACTGAAATAGATAATTGTTTTTAAAAATTTATTAAATTGCCTTTGATAAGGCTTTTCATTTAATGGGTTGAATTAAATGCCCTGTGTGTTAAAATGCTTTTTCTAATACTAATAGATGACCTTACAAGCTCTATCCAGTCAGTAAAATTTAAGTGTATAATGGTACTTCAGTGCAGTTTTAATTAGCATTTCCTTAATAGTGATAGTCAGCATCTTTTCACATGCTTATTATCCATATGTATATCTTCGTTTGTGAAATATCTATTTAAATTGCCAGTTTTTAATTGGGTTGTCTTTTTATGAAGTTGTAAAGGATTGTTCATATTTTATACATACTATCCTTTATGAAATAATTTGTAAATATTTCCTCCCAATCTGGCTTGTCTTTTCCTTTTATTGGTAGTGGGTTTTTTTTTTTGTTTCTATTGAGACAACTATAGATTCACATGCAGTTGAAAGAAGTAATACAGAATACAGAGAGATCCTTTATACATTTTATCAAACTATACAGTAAAATCACTGTAGGGACACCGTTAATAGCAATTCATTGGTCTTATTCCTCAATTTTCCTGGTAATCATGTGTGTGTGTTTAGTTAGTTCTATACAGTTTTGTTATGTGTAGGTTCATGGAGCCACTACCACAGTCAAGGTCCTGAACAGTCCCATCTCAGCAAGGATTCCTCATTGCCCTTTTATAATCACTTCCTTCCCACTCTGACCTCACACCCTGATCTTTGTTATCCAATGATCTGTTCTCTTTCTAAACCTTTGTCATTTTAAGAGTGTTATTGAATGGAATCATGCAGTATGTAAACTTTGGGGATTGCTTTTATCACTCATAATTCTCTGGAGGTTAACCTGAGTGGTGCATATCAATAGATCTTTACTTTTTAATGCTGAGGAATATTCCTTGGTATGTATATACCACCCGCCTGCAGTGCAGAAGACCCCAGTTCAATTCATGGGTCAGGAAGGTCCCCTGGAGAAGGAATAGGCTACCTACTCCAGTATTCTTGGGCTTCCCTGGTGGCTCAGACTAAAGAATTCACCTGAAATGTGGGAGACCTGGGTTCGATACCTG
This sequence comes from Bos indicus, assembly GCF_029378745.1. Classification (NCBI taxonomy): domain Eukaryota; kingdom Metazoa; phylum Chordata; class Mammalia; order Artiodactyla; family Bovidae; genus Bos; species Bos indicus. Next base: position 14,119,182 of record NC_091785.1, read on the forward strand.
GGTTGGGAAGATCCCCTGGAGGAGGGCATGGCAACCTACTCCAGTATTCTTGCCTGGAGAATCCCCAAGGACAGAGGAGCCTGGTGGGCTACAGTCCATGGGGTAGCAAAGAGTCAGACACAACTGAGCGACTAAGCACAGCACAGCACGGCACATGTATACACCACACATAGTTTGTTGTCAGATTCACCTGTGAGAGACATAGGGGCTGATTTCAGTTTTTCACGGTTGAAAATAAAACTGCTTTGATCATATTTGTTAATAGTAATTTGTGTACATGTAAATTTTCATTTTTCTGAGATAATTGCCCAAGAGTATAATTGTTGTGTTGTATGGTAATTGAATATAAGTTTTCTTTTTTTTTTTTTTTTAAGGAACTGCCAAGTTGTTTTCCAAAATAGCTGGGCTTTCTATTCTGTTGCATTGATTTATGTCTGTCCCTCACTAATAACACAGCTTTAATTACTGTAGCTTTATAATAACTCTTGGAATCAGACTGTTTAAAAGGAAGCTTATATGAGCAAACCTTTCTTGATAAACGGTGTCAAAATTGTCAGGATCTGAGAAACACTACAGTGATTTTTATATTCATTATTTTTTAAAGGGATTTGATTTAGGTCATACCTGAATGGTCTAGTGGTTTTCCCTACTTTCGTCGATTTAAGTCTGAATTTGGCAATAAGGAGTTCATGGTCTGAGCCACAGTCAGCTCCTGGTCTTGTTTTTGCTGACTGTATAGAGCTTCTTCATCTTTGGCTGCAAAGAATATAATCAATCTGATTTCGATGTTGACCATCTGGTGATGTCCATGTATAGAGTCTTCTCTTGTGTTATTTGAAGAGGGTGTTTGTTATGACCAATGCATTTTCTTGGCAAAACTCTATTAGTCTTTGCCCTGCTTCATTCCGTATTCCAAGGCCAAATTTGCCTGTTACTCCAGGTGTTTCTTGACTTCCTACTTTTGCATTCCAGTCCCCTATAATGAAAAGGACATCTTTTTTGGGTGTTAGTTCTAAAAGGTCTTGTAAGTCTTCATAGAACCGTTCAACTTCAGCTTCTTCAGTGTTACTGGTTGGGGCATAGACTTGGATTACTGTGATATTGAATGGTTTGCCTTGGAGACGAACAGAGATTATTCTGTCGTTTTTGAGATTGCATCCAAGTACTGCATTTTGGACTCTTGTTGACTATGATGGCCACTCCATTTCATCTGAGGGATTCCTGCCCGCAGTAGTACATATAATGGTCATCTGAGTTTATTTCACCCATTCCAGTCCATTTCAGTTTGCTGATTCCTAGAATGTTGACATTCACTCTTGGCATCTCCTGTTTGACCACTTCCAATTTGCCTTGATTCATGGACCTGACATTCCAGGTTCCTATGCAATATTGCTCTTTACAGCATCGGACCTTGCTTCTATCACCAGTCACATCCACAGCTGGGTATTGTTTTTGCTTTGGCTCCATCCCTTCATTCTTTCTGGAGTTATTTCTCCACTGATCTCCAGTAGCATATTGGGTACCTACTGACCTGGGGAGTTTCTCTTTCAGTATCCTATCATTTTGCCTTTTCATACTGTTCATGGGGTTCTCAAGGCAAGAATACTGAAGTGGTTTGCCATTCCCTTCTCCAGTGGACCACATTCTGTCAGATCTCTCCACCATGACCTGCCCATCTTGGGTCGCCCCACAGGCATGGCTTAGTTTCATTGAGTTAGACAAGGCTGTGGTCCTAGTGTGATTAGATTGACTAGTTTTCTGTGAGTATGGTTTAAGGGCCTAGATCTAGATAGATCTGATAGAGTGCCTGATGAGCTATTGCATGAGGTTCATGACAGACAGGGATCAAGACCATCCCCATGGAAAAGAAATGCAAAAAAGCTAAATGGCTGTCTGGGGAGGCCTTACAAATAGCTGTGAAAAGAAGAGAAGCGAAAAGCAAAGGAGAAAAGGAAAGATATAAACATCTGAATGCAGAGTTCCAAAGAACAGCAAGAAGAGATAAGAAAGCCTTCTTCAGCGATCAATGCAAAGAAATAGAAGAAAACAACAGAATGGGAAAGACTAGAGATCTCTTCAAGAAAATCAGAGATACCAAAGGAACATTTCATGCACAGATGGGCTCGATAAAGGACAGAAATGGTATGGACATAACAGAAGCAGAAGATATTAAGAAGAGATGGCAAGAATACACAGAAGAACTGTACGAAAAAGATCTTCACGACCCAGATAATCACGATGGTATAATCACTGACCTAGAGCCAGACATCCTGGAATGTGAAGTCAAGTGGGCCTTAGAAAGCATCACTACGAACAAAGCTAGTGGAGGTGATGGCATTCCAATTGAGCTATTCCAAATCCTGAAAGATGATGCTGTGAAAGTGCTGCACTCAGTATGCCAGCAAATTTGGAAAACTCAACAGTGGCCACAGGACTGGAAAAGGTCAGTTTTCATTCCAATCCCAAAGAAAGGCAATGCCAAAGAATGCTCAAATTACCGCACAATTGCACTCGTCTCACACGCTAGTAAAGGAGTGCTCAAAATTCTCCAAGCCAGGCTTCAGCAATATGTGAACCGTGAACTTCCTGATGTTCAAGCTGGTTTTAGAAAAGGCAGAGGAACCAGAGATCAAATTGCCAACATCCGCTGGATCATGGAAAAAGCAAGAGAGTTCCAGAAAAACATCTATTTCTGCTTTATTGACTATACCAAAGCCTTTGACTGTGTGGATCACAATAAACTGTGGAAAATTCTTCAAGAGATGGGAATACCAGATCACCTGACCTGCCTCTTGAGAAATTTGTATGCAGGTCAGGAAGCAACAGTTAGAACTGGACATGGAACAACAGACTGGTTCCAAATAGGAAAAGGAGTACGTCAAGGCTGTATTTTGTCACCCTGTTTATTTAACCTATATGCAGAGTACATCATGAGAAATACTGGACTGGAAGAAACACAAGCTGGAATCAAGATTTCTGGGAGAAATATCAATAACCTCAGATATGCAGATGACACCACCCTTATGGCAGAAAGTGAAGAGGAACTACAAAGCCTCTTGATGAAGGTGAAAGTGGAAAGTGAAAAAGTTGGCTTAAGGCTCAACATTCAGAAAACGAAGATCATGGCATCCAGTCCCATCACTTCATGGGAAATAGATGGGGAAACGGTGGAAACAGTGTCAGACTTTATTTTTCTGGGCTCCAAAATCACTGCAGATGGTGACTGCACCATGAAATTAAAAGACGCTTACTCCTTGGAAGGAAAGTTATGAACAACCTATGTAGTATATTAAAAAGAAGACCTTTGCCAACAAAGGTTCGTCTAGTCAAGGCTATGGTTTTTCCAGTGGTCGTGTATGGATGTGAGAGTTGGACTGTGAAGAAGGCTGAGCACCGAAGAATTGATGCTTTTGAACTGTGGTATTGGAGAAGACTCTCGAGAGTCCCTTGGACTGCAAGGATATCCAACCAGTCCATTCTAAAGGAGATCAGCCCTGGGATTTCTTTGGAAGGAATGATGCTAAGGCTGAAACTCCAGTACTTTGGCTACCTCATGTGAAGAGTTGACCCATTGGAAAAGACTCTGATGTTGGGAGGGATTAGGGGCAAGAGGAGAAGGGGACGACAGAGGATGAGATGGCTGGATGGCATCAATGACTCGATGGACGTGAGTCTGGTGAACTCCGGGAGTTGGTGATGGACAGGGAGGCCTGGCGTGCTGCGATTCATGGGGTCGCAAAGAGTCGGACACAACTGAGTGACTGATCCGATCTGATCTGATTTTTTAAAGGCCATACTATTTTATAAGCATTCATTTTATTTTAGACACTTTAATTTTTGAACCCTGTTGCTATTATTAAATCTAAAAATATTTAACAGTAATTTATTATGATAAAATATTTAATCATTGTTTAAAATTCCCGTTGTTTCAGTGTAGACTTTTAATATTTTGTTTTAGGATCCAAATAAGGTTTGCCATAAATTAGTAGTTGGATTTTGAGGCTTGATAGAGTCAGGTTTTATCTTATTTATATGTTTTTGGCCAAAATACTTGATAAGTGGTGGTATATTCTCCCACTTGGAAGCACATAATATCTGGGTCTTTCCCTTTTTTTGGTAAGGGATTCATTATATTGAAATGACCTGATCCACTAGTTCTTCTTTAAGGGTTGCAAAATAATAATAATTTTCGAATTGTTATTCCTTAGTTGACTGCTGGACTAACTCTGTAAAGAGGAATATTCCCTCAGCTCCCCAAGGCTATATTTCTTATAGGAAAGACAGGACAAATGCTTGATTCATTTCCTTTGACAGTTTGGAGAATAATGGATTGGTTTCCCAACTTTCTTAACATCATTATAAACTCATGGATTTAGAATATTTGTGCTAACAATTGTAGTTAACAACCTCACTGACATTCAAATTGTTCCTTCTCTGGCCATTGGGTACCCTTTCAGTGGGTTCTTTAGTCTTTTTTGTTGGCCTAAGCTTCCTTCGCTTCCTTCCTATTTTGTTTTACAAGATTTTCCAGGTTCATCTTGAATGTTTCTTGCCCCAATCCTGGAGTCAGACACTTCCCTAAGAAACCCTGGTTCCTTTTAGTGTGAAATGAGATTTGGAGACCAACCTGGCTACTGGGGGTTATTTTTTCTTCAGAAGCCTGTATTTTTATAATGAATGAAAGCTATTGACTTTATTCTAACCATATTAATATTGAATGAAAAGTAAGATTGTGACTTTTTAATCACATACTTTTATGCTTTAAAAAAGATAAGAGGGCTAACTTTGTTTTATTTATTATAAATCTTCCCCAAACTGAATGAAAAAAAAGTGAAGTGCTAAACTGACACAACATTCTTCTTTCATAGGAATATACAGAAGAGATAGAGCGTCTGAAACGGGATCTTGCTGCAGCTCGTGAAAAAAATGGAGTGTACATTTCTGAAGAAAATTTTAGGTAAGCCCTTGGTTATGGAAATTAATTTCTAAGAATGTACAGCATAGGGAGTATAGTCAGTAGTATTGTACTGTTATTGTGGTGATCATTTTGTAATGTATGAGTATCAAATCACTATGTTGTACACCCAAAAATAATGTAATATTATAAGTCAATTATACGTCAATTAAAAATTATTTATCTAAACTATATCATTCATTTAATAACAATGTTGCATTCCTCTTGTACATTTAATGTAGAAAAGTATTTCAAATAGCTCATCTACTTTGAAGAGCTATTTCCAATAAAGAACTGATGTATGATATAGTTAACAAAAGACTGTTAGAATGAACTCTCTTCTTATACCCCCTCAACTTTATCTTTTCCTTTAATCAATATCTCTAGCAAATAGTTTGAGGAAATCTGCATTCTTAAAATTCTTTGTCATTTAAGCACAATGTGGAATAGAAAATGGTTGGTAGTTATGAAGGAACTAGAGGAATGCAAATGATAGCACTCGCTTCTGACACTTGCTAATCTCAAGAAATCAGAGGCTCATTAAAGCAGACCAGAATTGTCTGGTGCAAAATGTCAGTAGTGCTAAAGCTGAGAAGCTGTGCTCTAGAGAAGAATCCGGAGAAGGCAGTGGCAACCCACTCCAGTACTCCTTCCTGGAAAATCCCATGGACAGAGGAGTCTGGGGGATTACAGTCCATGGGGTCGCGAAGAGTCGGACACGACTGAGCGACTTCCCTTTCACTTTTCACTTTCATACACTGGAGAAGGAATTGGCAACCCACTCCAATATTCTTGCCTGGAGAATCCCAGGGACAGAGGAACCTGGTGGGCTGCCGCCTATGGGGTTGCAGAGTCGGACACGACTGATGTGACTTAGCAGCAGCAGCAGAGAAGAATCGTTTATCTCATGAGGACTTTTGTGGTGGAGTGATAGTGGTATGTGTGTTGGGGCGTGTATTGGGGTCTGTGTGCTGGGGGCAGGAGGTTTAATTGCTCTGTATACATAGCTTTAGTTTTCCAGGTTTTAGCCCCTTCCCTTCCTCCTGTGAGACCTGACGTTTTCACACCACAAGCCTCTTCAGGATTCTGCCTGTCTGGTTTATTATTCTTCATATTCCTGATTATAGACACCTGGTATCCCCTACCTCTGCTTTATGTGGGTTATTGTCCTCTGTCACCTTTGTAGCTTCTCAAATTTTATATCCATACATGGTTTTTTCCCCTGTAACTGGTAGGGATTCTCAGTTTCAAAATGGAGAAAACAAGAAAAACAGTCTGTTTATAAACCTAAGACAAAGAATATATTTGTTTTTTGCACTTTGTATCTATTGCTTATTGATACTTAGGCATCATATCATGATAGTGATAAATAGTAGAGATGATATGTAACTGCCTCAGTTGTGTTAGAGTAAATTTTATAGGCATTAGGAAACAATATTCACTGTTAAAATCCTGTTAAATTTTATTTTAGAGCTATGAGTGGAAAACTAACTGTTCAAGAGGAACAAATTGTAGAATTGGTTGAAAAAATCGCTGCTGTTGAGGAAGAGCTAAATAGGGTAAGCATTCAAAACTGTATTGACTGTCATGTAAAAAGCAAATATTAAAAGGCACTATAAGAATGTGAGGCACCTGATATTTTTTCTTTAAGATTTTTTTTCTTGCTGACCTCTAAACTAAAATTAAGTTGTATCACAGTTTTTTTTATCATTAATGATAATGAAGAAGTGAGTCTTTTTTGAGGAAGTTATTCAATTTGACACATACTAATGCAGCATTTTAAGAAATTAAATGAATTGTATAATTTAATATGAAAGTTGTATAGTGAATGCTGAGACATTTTCATCAACATGTTTATCAGATGACAAAAGGCAGATGTTGGGAGAAGCCAGATGTTAAATAACTAAGGTTGAAAGACCTGACCCTTCAGTGCCACCCTCACACTGGCAGTGTTGAAAGGAATCTGAAGAATTAACACCATTTCATTAGACCTGTTACTTATTTGTGTTTGGTTGGCTGTGCCCCACGACTTGCGGAATCTTAATTCCCTGACCAGGTATCAAACCTGTGCCCATAGCACTGGACACGCAGAGTCCTAACTACGGAACCACCAGTACTAGTAGTAGTTATAGGAAGAAACCAGTTACTATGTGAAGTGCTCTAACCTGCCTGGTAACTTGTTACAACTTTTATATGGAAATAATTTGTTTGGTTCTTTTAGTATTATAAACTAGCCCGGTGTGTCAACGACCAGTTCGGCATTTTTAAATTCTAAAACAAAAATGTTTCATGTGTTATATGTAGGTTACAGAATTGTTTATGGATAGTAAAAATGAACTTAACCAGTGCAAATCTGACCTGCAAAGTAAGACACAGGAACTTGAAACCACTCAAAGACAGTTGCAGGAAACTAAATTACAGCTTGTTGAAGAAGAATATATCACCTCGGCTTTGGAAAGTACTGAGGAGAGACTTCATAATGCTGCCAACCGGGTTTGTCTTTTATTTTTATTTGAAGTCGAGTTAAAGAAGTTAACTTTCTTAGCATAAGAAAGTTAGAAAGCATAATAAAGCATAGAAGTAACTTTCTTAGCATAAGCTAAGAAATTGTGAAATTCTGTGTATTGACTCCAAATGATACTTCTGTCCATTTAAGAAACATTATTTTACTATTTCGTCTAGATTTTCTTCACTGGAGATGCTTATTTAAGAAAAATCTATTCCTTAAGTTTTGAAAATAGAACCTGACTTTAATATATTTTGTGAATGTTTAGAATGTAGTACTGCTTTACCTGTGGTCATGGTTGAAACTAGTCATCAAGAATTTAGTATCTTCTAATGATGGGCGATGTTGAAAATACTCACTTTTTTATTAGGTGTATCCTTCAGAAATTAGTAACACATGAAAGTGAAAGTCACTCAATCATGTCCAGCTCTTTGTGACCCCATGGACTATACAGTCCATGGAATTCTCCGGGCCAGAATACTGGAGTGGGTAGCCTTTTCCTTCTGCAGGGGATCTTTCCAACACAAGGATCGAACCCAGGTCTCCCACATTGCAGGCAGATTCTTTACCAACTGAGCCACAAGGGAAGCCCAATAATACTGGAGTGGGTAGCCTATCCCTTCTCCAGCGGATCTTCCTGACCCAGGAATTGAACCAGGGTCTCCTGCCTTAATAACACATATTGGGGAAACATTTGTGAGGGAGCATAATTATTAAAATTGATTGGCAAAGTCAGTTGTCCTTGTCTAGATGCCTAGTGGAGGAGAAATAAACATTGGCATGAATTTAAAATTTTCTTCTGATACTATATATAAAATTTACTAGTTCTTTTTAGAAGTCTTTAATGAAGCACAGATATTTTCATTAGATTGCTTTTGTCATATCCATCTTATCAACACTTATTTTTAAAAATCATATATAGTTGCTTAACACAGTTGAAGAAACTACAAAAGATGTATTTGGTCTCCATTCTAAACTGGATCGTAAGAAGGCAGTTGATCAGCATAACGCAGAAGCTCAAGATGTTTTTGGCCAAAACTTGAATAGTCTATTTAATAACATGGAAGAATTAATTAAGGATGGCAGCATGAAACAAAAGGCCATGCTAGAAGTTCATAAGACCTTGTTTGGTAAGTACAAACATTTCTTTTTTTCTTTTAATTGAAAGATAGTTGCTTTAAAGAATTTTGTTGGTTTCTGCCAAACATCAACATGAATGAGCCATCATTTCAGTTCAGTCACTCAGTCGTGTCCAACTCTTTGCGACCCCATGAATTGCAGCACGCCAGGCCTCCCTGTCTATCACCAACTCCCGGAGTTCACTCAAACTCACATCCATCGAGTCCGGGATGCCATCCAGCCATCTCATCCTCTGTCCCCTTTTCCTCCTGCCCCTAATCCCTCTGAGTATCAGCGTCTTTTCCAGTGAGTTAGCTCTTCGCATGAGGTGGCCAAAGTACTGGAGTTTCAGCTTGAGCATCATTCCTTCCAAAGAACACCCAGGACCGATCTCCTTTAGAATGGATGGTTGGATCTCCTTGCAGTCCAAGGGACTCTCAAGAGTCTTCTCCAACACCACAGTTCAAAAGCATCAATTCTTCGGCCCTCAGCTTTCTTCACAGTCCGACTTTCACATCCATACATGACCACTGGAAAAACCATAGCCTTGACTAGACAGACCTTGGTATACATATATTCCCTTCCTCTTGAACCTCCCTCCCATCTCCCTCCCCATTCCACCCTTCTAGGTTGTTGCAGAGCACCTGTTTGAGTTCCCTGAGTCATATAGCAAATTCCCATTGGCTATCTATTTTTACATATGGTAATATTTTTCATGTTACTCTCCATACATCTCACCCTCTCCTTCCTCCCCCAACCCATGTCCATAAGTCTGTTCTCTACATCTGTGTCTCCTTTGCTGCCCTGCAAATAATTCATCAGTACCATCTTTAGTTCAAGCATTTCTTATTTCAGTCTTACTGTGTTTAGTGTGAGACTAATTTCAAAACTGATATTAAAGTATTATTTTCACTATAGAAAATTTTGAAGATGCAGACATGAAAAATTTTAAAGGTCACTTAGAGGCTAGTCACTCTAGCTAACCACTAAAAAATTTATTTATTGATTTCTAGTTTCTCTTCTTTAACCTTTTTTATCTTCAGTAATACTGTGTATTACTTTTAGTTACAGATTAATTTTTAGATTATTCTGACTCTTACACTAGTTACAGTTTCAGGTCTGATACACTTACAGATGTGCCAAGTGCTTCCTGAATACTATAGAACATAATTTATGTTTAATATAATTCCATGCTTATGTAGTGAGTCAATTATTTTAAGCTTATTTGTTATAAATTTCCACAACAGGGGTATAAATTTTGCCAAGATTGTATTTATGTTTAAATATATTCTTGTCCAGATTTACATCTTTTTTTCTTTTTGGTGTAGGTAACCTGCTGACTTCCAGTGTCTCTGCATTAGACTCTATTACTACAACAGCACTTGGATCTCTCTCATCGATTCCAGAAAATGTGTCTACACTTGTTTCTCAGATTTCTAATATGATATTGAAAGAACAGTCGTTAGCAGCAGAAAGTAAAACTGTACTTCAGGGATTAATTGTTAGTAAATCTTTTATTACATTTGATAAGTCTCTAAAAACAATCTTAACTGCTCTTCTTTCATCTTTTTTTTTTTTTAAATCATTTATTTATTTTAATTTGGCTGCACTGGGTCTTAGTTGCTGCATGTGGGATCTAGCTCCTTGTCCAGGGATCGAACCCAGGCCCCCTGCATTGGGAGCCCAGAGTCTTAGCCACTGGACCACCAGGGAAGTCCCTCTTCTTTCATCTTAAGCTTTACTAGACACAGTGGTAAACAGATTACTTTAATAGAGTAGGTTTATATTTTTAAAGACAGGTCTCTTCACTGTTTTTTTCCTCCCAGAAAGATTAATTTCCAGTAGCATATATATAACCTTCAAAACTTTTTTCACTTATATTCTGTAACATAGAGTGAGGAGTTCATATGCCTTTTAAAAGAGTTGTAGGTTTAGCTTCACATGAATTCAGGGGACCTATGACTTGTTAGCTGGCTCAGAAATTGGTCAGTTATCCTTTTCTTAAGGGTCCTGGAATAGTCATGCTAATGTTACACTGATCCAACCTGAAGGGTATATTAAGTAGTGAATTTTAAAACTACAGAAATACAGAAAAACGTGTAAGAAAAATGACTTATAGAATTTGGGGAACATATATAACAATTTATATATTGTTATAAAACAATTTGTGGGGTCCAGTATGTGTAATCAAGTCCTTCTGGCCTGTAACTGTGAGGCTTTTTCCCATAATTCTCTAGAAGCCAGTCATCTAATTATACAATGTTGTTTACCTTCTCCACACTTGATTTCTTTATACCCTTCATTTTGTAATTGTATCATTTGTCTAGGAAGTTCTTGGCCATATAACTTACTTTGGTTTTTCCCTCTGTATAGGTTCTCTGCCTCCCTTTTTGAGTTTAACAATATTTGTTGAACATTTTCCAAGTAAATACTGCTCATGTTGGCCAACATCTGCCTAAATTCAGTGCTTGCATGACATTATTAGGTAGATTTCTTTAGTCACCCAAATTTGACAAAGTTAAAAGATGCTCACTGGCACTTAGTTTTTGGGATTTTTTTTTTAATTGGAGTATAATTGCTTTACAATGTTCTGTTAGTTTCTGCTGTATGAAAATTGATTCACTCACTAAATAAATGGTAGTCTCTGTTTATTGATGTCTTCCTACCAAGTTATAAGCAAGCTTGAGTCTGAATAGGTGATTGCTGTTCCCACAGAATGAGTTGAAATTAGTATGATAGCTCTTCTTTCCAAAGAAAACCAGTACTCTTTTAAGCATTTACTAATTATTTCGTTATAGTTCTTCATCCTTGCCCTAGTAATAGGAGCTTAGTTCAGAATTTTTTTCTTCGTTTTATAAAAATTTCCAATCTACAATACTTTCTAACTTTTGTATATACCTTGACAAGAACCAGAACCATGACAAGTTCTTATCCAATAGAATGTAAGTCACCAGTTCTTCAAACTTAAATGCCTCCAACCCAAAGCCTACTTTTCAAGGCTATGTGGTTTCAGCCCTTTTGACTTAGTAACCTAAAGTTGTTTGAAATTTATTTCTTTGAAATAAAATTGTAGGTGTTTTTTTCCTTTCTTTGGTTGCATTGCTGAAATTTTATCAAATGACTGTCATTTTCCCCTCTTCTGAATTCTTCTGACTTATGTTACAGTAGAGTATTAAGAATTTATTGTACATAAAGTGACCATTTCTTAATTCCTATATGCAGGATTAAGTGATTTATGATGAATATAAACTCTAGTAGGCTCTATAGGCTATAAAAAAGAGAACGTGTTTAAACTATTTAAAAAAAAGAGAATGGACACTTAGGATTTTAATATACAAGTGTTTAGTTAACAGGGTATTTAAGATATTATCATTTAACTATCCAGATTTATGGAAGTGAAAATATCCTTTTTAAAGAGTTGTGTGTGTATTTTTCAAACCAGAACGTACTTAAGACTGAGCTCCTCAGTTCACTGGGAACAGTTTTATCCCCCACTGTGGCATCTATACTGGAAATCAATAGTCAACTGGAGAATATTTTCAAGACTTTATCGATTGTGGCTAATAAGGTAATAAATATTCTTATTATCTCAAATTGTTAAGAAAGAAACTCCACATGAATTCAAGGGACCCAGGACTTGTTAGTTGAGAAGTGTTTACATGCAGAATCTGTGGGTTTTGAGAAGGAATCTGGAGGAGGGAGGAAGAGAGGATGCTGTGGTCAGGATGCTGACCATTGATGTGGTCTGCAGAATCATGGCTAAGAAAAACGAGAGGAAATGATCTTCAAGTATCACAGCATACATAGCAGTCTATCATATGGTGTGTGTGTGTACATATGTGGTTATATATACATATGTATGCATACCTGCCTAAATATGGATAATAAAATACCTCTGCGTGCGTGTCTGACTCTTGGCGACCCTATGGACTGTAGCCCACCAGGCTCCTCTGTCAGTGGGATTCTCCAGGCAAGAATACTGGAGTGGGTTGCCATGCCCTCCTCCAGGGGATCTTCCTGACCCAGGGATTGAACTCACATCTTCTGCATTATCAGTTGGGTTCTTTATGACTAGGGCCACCTGGGAAGCCCCAAAATACCTCTGCTGCTGCTAAGTCACTTCAGTCGTGTCCGACTCTGTGCGACCCCATAGACGGCAGCCCACCAGCTCCGCCGTCCCTGGGATTCTCCAGGCAAGAACACTGGAGTGGGTTGCCATTTCCTTCTCCAATGCATGAAAGTGAAAAGTGAAAGGGAAGTTGCTTAGTCGTGTCCGACTCTTAGCGACCCCATGGACTGCAGCCAACCAGACTCCTCTAGATGTGTTTAAAAATGGTAATAATCGTCTCTCAGAGGTGGGAGTGGGACGGGGGCGCTAGGGGCTAGAGGGGAAAGGAAGGGACTTTTCTCTGCAATACTGTTTTCTACCTTTTCTAATTTATATGTATTCAAAAAAGTAAAAATAAAAAATAAACTTAGAACATTAAAAAAATATTTTTTTTTTTGGCTGTGCTATGTCTTTGTTATTGCAAGAGCTTTTTTCTCTAGTTGCAGTGAGCAGGGCTGCTCTTTAGTTGTGGTGTGTGGACTTCGCATCGTGGCGCCTTCTCTTCCTTTGGAGCACAGGCTCTAGGGTGCATGGGCTTCAGTTGTTGCAGCATGTTGGCTCAGTAGTTGTGCTTCTGGGCTCTAGAGCACAGGCTCAATAGTGGCTTGTAGGCTTAGTTGGCTCTGCAGCTTGTGGAATCTTCTGGATCCGGGATCGAATCTGTGTCTTCCTTCATTGGCAGGTGGATTCTTTACCACTGAGCCACCAGGGAAGCCCCTAGGACATTTTTTTTTTTTTTTTAATTTAAGAAAAGAAAGAAAAAAATTATTTTTTTCTCTTCAAAGATAGAAGATCAGAAGAAGGAAATGGATGGCTTTCTTAGTACATTGTGTAACAATCTACATGAACTAAAAGAAAATACAGTTTCTTCCTTGGCTGAATCACAGAAGCTGTGTGAAAACTTAACTGAAGACATGAAGAAAACAAAGAAAATCCAGTCACAGGTATATAGGTGATTTGAGTGTAAAAAGAAAGCTTTATGATCTTTAGATCCCTGTTACAGACTGAATGCTAGGTAACTAAATTAGACACCTGAAAAGACTGTCAGCACTTGTGCTTATAGCAGTAATTAATGTGAAATAAGAGTACTTCTCTTGATCAGTTAACATTTGATGATTTGCTACATTCAGAGCACAGTGAGACAAGACAGTCCTTTCTTCATATCAAGAAGAAAGCTGAAGCTGCAGAAATATTCCATTGGGAATACAATTAGAAGAAAATGATGAAAGCATTTAAAGTGAACTTGTGTCTACATTATAACCCAGATGACTCTAGTGATTCCAGCAGCACAGTAGCTGTAGTAGTGGCAGAAGGAAACAAAGCTCAGCAGGAGAGGAGAGCCAGAGAAGTGACAGGGAAAGCTATAGGTTGCAATAGATTTATGAACTCAGCCAAGAATGGTGGTGGCAGAGCCTAGCTGCCTCAAAGAAGACACGTTTTAGACAATACTTATGTGTATGGGCAGAAAAACTTGAGAACTATATTTGTGACTAATTGTGTAACAGTTTATTTTAGTTTCTATTCTGTGGAAAGTGTAAAGCATTCCAGCAGAGGGTTTTAATGTAGATTTTATTTTTTTGCACCTATTCTGTTGTTTGCTAAATGTAATAGTCTGATCATGACACTGAATAAATGTGTCTTTTTAAAAACAGTCTACTCTGAACCCATTTTGGTAAATACCCCAACGTTGTGAAGTCAGATTTCCTTCAGGGTGATGCTGGGTTCGGAATTTATTTACAGCCTGCTTGGGCGGAGAAGGCCTTGTCTTCAGAAAGCTTGTTGTAGTTGAACTAACAGTTACTGTGTTATGACCTGGCGTTCACAGCTAAAAAGGTCACCCAAGCAAAGTCATGGAGTTTTTAGGTTACTAATATGATTGTTGGCACATCCTATGCAATATATCTAACTTGAATTGTGGTGCCATGTAAAGTTCTAGATGGAGTGAAGCTTGTGAATCATCCATTATCATGTGTAATCATTTAATAACCTCTTGAGAGAATTCTTTGGTGTATAGTGCTTAGGACGCCATGCTTTTACTGTTGTGGCCCGGGTTGTTCTATCCCTGGCCAGGGAACTAAGATCCCACAAGCTGCGCACTGTGACCAAAGAAACCAAACCAACCAAAACAAATACACCCCTCTTGGATGGAATGAAAAAAAAGAAACTTTAAAATAAGATTGTTTCCCTAACTGATAAGCATAAAACTTTTCACACAAAAGGTTAATATTGAAATTCGTACAAGTAATAGTTAACATTTATTGAGCAACTCACTATGTATTTATTCCTCCCACCAGCGTAGATACAGGTTCTATTACTAGTTCAGTTTTCTGATGAGGAAACTGAGTCCTTGGGAACATCTGACAATATTTAGATCCCCATATAGCTATGGTGGGGATTATACTGCCTGAAAGGAATCCATTTTTTTTTTTAGGAATCCATTTTTGAAGGAGCTTTTCTAAATCTTTCTAGAACATATTCTTGAAATTTGAAATTGCAGCAATTTCTTATACCTCTTCATAGAGTGTTTGCCTTTAACCTGTCTAGATCTTTTTAGGTATATATTCTGAGGAACACCTATGATGTGAAAAGTATTTTAGCATGAGTGACTTGACTTCCTTGGCTTAAAAGAAGCAGGTTTACTAACTGAACTGTTTCTTAGATATTCTAGAACTTGAGGTTAGCACTGACAAACCTGTTTACGTGTAGATAAATCTAATACCTGCATTTCCCTCTACTTTGAGATTAGCAGAAATACTGACATTTTATTCAAAACCAATGTGTTAAATGTGTATTGTCAGCTGCTGTTTTATTCAGAGATGTGTTTCAAGATGCCACATATGAGAAAATGATAAGCTCTTTTAACATTAAAATGATCCAACTAGGTTCTATAAAATGTTTCAGCTATATTGGTTGATAATATTTTTGGATTGCTTGACTCATTAGATTTTCAGCATTACTTTCCCTTCTAGTAGTGTTATCAGTTAAGAAGCAACTATGTGTATCTGTCAGAATGGTTCTCTTTTTGGTTTATTTGGTTAGTTCTGAAGTACACTGAAAGCAACTTGTTACTTATAGTTAAAATAGCTTGCTAATTTAAAAGTTTGCTAATTATTTAGTTTTTTAAAAAGTGCCTGTAATACGATTATTCCTTTAACATCACTTCTACTACCTTCCTCTGTCAGAGAGGTGGAGTTAAAGATCTCTTATCAGGAATGTGAATCATTCTCACCTATGGGAAAATACTTTATATCAGTATGGAGTAAAAGTTTAACCATTATAATTTCAATCTTTTCCCTCCCCACACCTTTCTTACAGGAACTTTACCAGTTAATCAATCTTTGGGAGGAGAGATACTGTGATTTGGAGGAAAAGTGTAAAAACATCCAGAAACCACTTAGCAGTGTTCAAGAAAATACAGAGCAGTAAGCTGTTTTTAAATTTCTTTAGCTTTTCTCTCCCTGAAATTATTTCTGAATAAAAAGTTTAAATAGTACAAATACTATCAACCCATTTTCTCATATATTTTATTATGTTCATTTTATCATCCTCATTTCCTCTCTCCCCCTTTCTCTGTAATATTATATACTATATTAAATAATTATATAATATTATATAGTACGTTGAAGTGATGTGAAGTGAAAGTTGCTCAGTTGTGTCTCTGTGACCCCACCAGGCTTCTATGTCCATAGAATTCTCCAGGCCAGAATACTGGAGTGAGTAGCTGTTCCCTTCTCCAGGGGAACTTCCCAACCCAGGGATCGAACCTAGGTCTCCCACATTGCAGGTGGATTCTTTACCATCTGAGCAACCAGAGAAGCCCATATAGTTTGTATGTTGTATTATATAATATTGCCTGTAGATGAACAATCTTTTGAATGACAGTGGATATAGATATAGATATATTATATAGCATATAATACTATATATATATAATTTTCTGAATAAGTTACAGTCTTTGTAATCTCCACTTTCCCCCAAATACTTCAGTGTATATCCTAAAAATATAAGATACTGTCTTATGTAATAATTATTTTATTAAAAATTTTTTTTAAATTTTATTGGAATATAGTTGATTTACAATGTTGTGTTAGTTTCAAGTATACAGCAAAGTGAATCAGTTAAACATATACATATATCCCATTTCTTTTTAGAGTCTTTTCCCATGTATAGTATTACAGAATATTAACTAGAATTCCCTATGTATACAGTAGGTTCTTATTATCTATTGTAACAAGTATTTTAAATTAGAAAGTTAATATTGAGAACTACTGTTATCTAATATACATACCTGATTCAAATTTTGCCACTTCTCTCACTAATGTTTTTTATAAGAAAAAAATAAAAAAAGATTTTCCTCCTGGTCCAAGATTTAATTCAGAATCACACATTGCATTTGTCGTGTCTCTTTGAGTCTCCTTTAATCTAGAGCAGTCACTTAGTCTTTGTCTTTCACGGCCTTTTCTTTTCCGTGAGCATAGAATATTTATTTAGTAGAGTGTCCCTTATTTGGGGTGGCCTTCATGGTTAGTTGGAGTTGCCAAGCATAACACAAAAGTAGTGTGTTCTTAGTGCATCTCAGATATCAAGAGGTTTAACTTTGATAATTTGGGTATAGTATTGTCCTCTAGATTTCTCCCCTGTAAAGTTCCTTTGCAATTAATAAAGAACTTAAGGAGAGATACTTTGAAACTATATAAGTATCCTGTTCTTCCTAGAATCCATTGATATGTATATCTGAAATAATTATGATAGTGGTTGTCAAATGATCTTTTTCTAATTCCATCATTCCTTCTACATGTGTTAGCTGGCATTCTGTTGAGAGGAAGAGCTTTCCCTTTCCCTTGCCATTTATTCTTATTCATTTATATTATCATGTACTCATGGATTCTTTTATCCTCTGGGTTATAATCCACTATTTTTTTATTTTGATGCTCAAATTATCTCAGGTTTTTGTTTTGTTATTGTTATCTTTTTTTTTTTTTGGCTGTGCAGCATGGCATGTCAGATCTTAGTTCCCTGAAGAGGGATCAAACCTGTGTCCCCTGCAGTAGAAGCATGGAGCCCTAACTACTGGGCAGCCAGGCAGCTCCCTGTCCCAGTTTTGACTAGTGAGAGCCTCTTCAAGTTGTCTTCTGTGTCCTTTTGATATGATCTGTCTCTTTTGAGGAGTTGCCAAGAATCAGACACAACTGAGCAACTAACAGACAGACACATAGCGTGGTGTTCCAGTAATCTTGTACTTTCTCAGCTCCAGCTCTAAAATCACAGTAATAGCAACCAAGATCTGGGCACTAGACGTTCTTACTGCTACTGGGGTGTCATTTCTTCTAAGGCTTCTCAGGTGGACATAGCTGGAAATATATGTGTGAATGTGTACATATGTATGTGTGCACATAAGTATCTTTTCAGTTCATATTTGTGCTACTTTTTCAGACTGTGAGAAACTTGGCTTTCATCCACAATGTATTTACATATTTGCTCAATTTTAGAATACACATTAAGTAATTTAACAATTTCTAACTCATATTCATGATGAAATACCCTGCTCTAATTAGTAAATATATATTGAACTCCGGGAGTTGGTGATGGACAGGGAGGCCTGGCGTGCTGCGATTCATGGGGTCGCAAAGAGTCGGGCGCGACTGATCTGATCTGATCTGATCTTGGCAAACTCTGTCTCTGGGCTGGATGCCTGCTACTGCAGATAATTTTATTGACATATCCATGTTTGTTTACTCCATCTGCCAGTTTGTTTATGTGTTGCCTTTGGCTGTATTTAGCTGCTTTTGTACCGCAAAGAGTATATCAAAGACTACTTGTAAGCCTAAAATATTTACTATCTGGATTTTAAAGAAAAAGTTTGCTGATTCCTGCATTAGTGTTTAATGTTACTTTATAGTTCATTGCTTGCCAGTCTCATATCCTTATCATATAGCTCAATCAGACTTATGTTTTCTTTTAGAAGTTTTATAGTTTTATGTAAGATTTAAATACATGAGTTTTTTTTAAAAAATTTGACCTTACCACATGGCTTGCAGTAATTTAGTTCCCTGACCGGGATCAAATCTGAGTCCTTGGCAGT
Source organism: Bos indicus (assembly GCF_029378745.1). Lineage (NCBI taxonomy): Eukaryota > Metazoa > Chordata > Mammalia > Artiodactyla > Bovidae > Bos > Bos indicus. Next base: position 14,137,951 of record NC_091785.1, read on the forward strand.
GAAAGTACCAAGTCCTAACCATTGGACTGCCAGGGAATTCCTCATGATCTGGTTTTTAATTTTTTGTGTAAGGTGTGGGGTTTGTCAAGATTTTTGCCTGTAGATATTATAAACTCACAAGGATAAGAATATTCTGATATTTACCCCTATTTTTGCCCATTAAATTGTTCCTTCCTGAAGTTTCAAGCTTTCTTCTGTTTGGAGAACTTCCTTTAGTCTTTAGGGTAGGTCTGCTGCCCACAAATGCTGTTTTGCTTTGTCTAACAATATCTTGATTTTCCTTTAATTCCTGAACAGTATTTTCACTGGCTATAGAATTCAGGGTTGACAAGTCTTTTCTTTCAGCACCTGGAATATGTTGTTTCATTTCCTTTTGGTCTCCAAGAGATGAGAAATCCACAGTTATTCAAATCTTGTTCATGTATAGGCAGTTTCTCTGTACCTGCTGTCAAGATATTTTCTTTGTCCTTAGTTTTTAAACGTTTGATTATATTGTGTTTGCTTAGGTATTTCTTTGATTTAATCATCTTTGGGTTTGCTCAGCATCTTGAAGGTGGCGCTAGTGGTAAAGAACTGGTAAGAGATGTGGGTTTGATCCCTGGGTCAGGAACATTCCCTGGAAGAGGGCATGGCAGTCCACTTTAGTATTCTTGCCTGGATAATCCCATTGACAGAGGAGCCTGGTGGGCTGTGGTCCGTGGGACTGCAAAAAGTCAGACAAAACTGAAGCAACTTAGCAGCAGCTTCTTGAATCTGTAGACTTATGTCTTTTACCAGACTTTGAAATTTTCATCCTTTTTTTTTTAAAACCAAGATTGATCGATTGATTTTTTTGGCCTTGGCACACAGCTTGTGGGATCTTAGTTCTCCAACCAGGGATTGAACCCCAGGCCATGGCAGCACCAAGTCTTAACCATTTGACTACCAGGGAACTCCCTCCATTATGTCTTTGAACATTTTTCCGCACTGTATTTTTTCTCCTCTGATTCTAGAACTTTGATGACACAAATGTTCAGTTTTATTTTTTTTATTGTGGTCCCATAGTTCTCTGAGACTATAGATATATAGTCTGTTTTCTCTTTGATAAGATTGAGTAAATTCTATAATCTGTCTTTATGCTCACTGACCCTTCTTTTTTCCTGTTTGATCTACTGTTGAACCCATTCAGTGAGATGTTTTATTTCAATTACTGCTTTTTTTCAGTTTTATAATTTCCTTTTACTTCTTTTTAAAAATCTCTTCTATTTCTTTGTTAAGATTCTCTTTGTCTGTTTTCTAGATGTATTTTAATTGCTCATTGAAAACGTTTTTATGATGGTTGATTAAAATCCTTATGAAATTGTTCTAACATTTGAATTATCTCAGTGTTGGTACGTATTGTCTTTACACATTCAAGGTGTGATTTTCCAGAGCGGTTTTCAGTTGTTTCCTGAACATTTTGTTTGTTATGTTAGGTGATTCAGAACCTATTATTAAAATCTTTTTTAAATGGGAAGGTCTTGGCCCCCTTTTGGGGCTGTGATTCCAATAACAATTTACTTTTCAGAGCCCCAGTAGTTTTATTATGGCATGCTTCATTCCCGTGCTGCCTATATGAGAAAAATCTGTATTCTGCTTTTGATGACTAGTGTTCTAAACATGTTATGTAGGACAATTGGTAGTGCCATTCAGGTCACCCATATCCTTACTGAGATTCTGTTTACTTGTTCTACTAATAAAGGGGTATTGAAATTGATTTTAATTGTAGATTTGTCTGTTTCTCTTCTCAGTTCTGTCAGGTTTTTGCCTCATATAAGTGATACTCTGTTGTAGATGCATACACAGTAGGGTTGATATATCTTGGAGAATTTACCTTTTATCATTATGTATTAATAGAGTCCCTTTTCATCTGTGATAGTTTTTGTTGTTCTGAAGTCTACTTTGTCTGAAATTAATTCAAAATCTTCTGGCTCAGATGGTAAAGAGTCTGCCTACAGTGCAGGAGACCTGGGTTCGATTCCTGGGTCAGGAAGATCCCCTGAGAAGGAAATGGCTACCTACTCCAGTATTCTTGCCTGGAAAATCCCATGGACAGAGGAGCCTGGCAGGCTACAGTCTGTGGGGTTGCAAAAAGTCACACAGGACTGAGCAACTTCACTTTCACTTTCTTTCAATACAAAAAATGTCAGTTTTCCATTGACTGCTATTTGCATAATATAGCTTTCTCCATCTCTTTACTTTTGAAGTAAGTCTTTATATTTAAAGTGGATTTCTTATAAACAGCATATAATTGGGTCTTGCTTATTTTTTTTTAATCAAATCTAACGATGTATGGCTTTTACCTGGTGTGATTAGACCATTCTCATTTAAATATTGGTATGGTTGGATTAAAACCTACCATTTTGTCATTTTCTATTTGTTGCATCATTTATGCTTTGTTTTCATTTTTTCCTTTCCTAATTTAAGTCAAGCATCTTTATGTTTTCATTTTATCTCCCATTGACTTGTCATTTATGCTTTTAAAATTACTTTTCAAAACTGGTTTTCCTAAGATTAATAATATATGTTTTAAAATGATTTTAATCCACCTCCAAATAGTTTGCTGTTTCGTGTATAATGAAAGGACCTTAACAGTATATCCCCAATCCCTCCTTCCTAGCGCATACGCTTTGTTTTCATGTATTTTACCCAGTACATTGTTCCTCTGCTTTATCTGTTTTCTTTCTTAATATGGCTTCTAGAAATTTTTAAATTGTGTATATGACTCATATGTCTGTTGAATGACACAGCTCTAGAATTCTGGATGTCACCTCTCCTACTACTAACTCCTGTCATCAGTTTTTCAGTTCTGTTGTTGGTCCTGTTCATTATTACATGTTCCATTCTGAACTCTTCTTTCTGGATTCCGAATCTAGGAAGCATTTCCCCACTTTTTATTTCTAGTGGGTTGTGATTCCTTGAGGGGATGGATTTGTGTCAATAACCTGTAAGCTTACCACTTAATTCTCTTTTCCTTTTTCAATTATTTCCACTTTGTCTGTAGCTGAACTTTGGTTTCGGGCACATTTGCTTCCCCACTTGATTTGCTCACATGGTGTACCATTTAGTGGTGAAAGTGAAGTCGCTCAGTCATGTTCGACCCTTAGTGACCCCATGGATTGCAGCCTACCAGGCTCCTCCATCCATGGGATTTTCCAGGCAAGAGTACTGGAGTGGGTGCCAAAGGGTAACCTTCATTCCCCAAAGTTTAACTCTGCTCCTATGAGATGACTTTGAATGCTATTGATATTATAGGGAACTTTAAGGAGAGAAGGAAGCCATTGATGAATTTTAAATATATATTTTGGTATTAGTTTCGTATCAGCATTATGTTACATTGCAGTATATGTTCTATATGTATAATTTGTCACACCTCAATATACTTGTCTTTTAATTATTAGAAAGTTTTATAATTGGCTTTTTTCTATAGTATTTATAATTTTTTATTTATTTTGTGTCATAGACAAGGCAAAACTGCTTAAGAACAGAATGACTTAACTGATTGTGGACAGTTTAGGAACTGTAAACTAGAGGCTACAGGCAATAGGAGATGTTCTTAAGTAACGTAATTCAGTGGTTGTTTAGTTGGCTAAAGTTGTATCCAGCCTTTTTGCAACCCCTGGGACTATAGCCCGCCAGGCTTCTCTGTCTATGGGATTTTCCAGGTAAGAATACTGGAGTCGGTTGCCATTTCCTTCTCTAGGGGATCCTTCCAACCCAGGGACTGAACCCTCGTCTCCTGCATTGCAGGTAGATTCTTTACCACTGAGCAACCTGGAAGGAGTAAAACACTTCGGCAGAGTTCATTTTAATAACCATATAGTTAGTATTATAAGAGGTATGAAGTAAAGTGTCACATCTGGAAAAGGGCTGAAAAAGGTTTTATAAGAAAAGAGATATTTTCAAAAGTCATTTAGTCACAGATGTGGTATCAGTCTGCTGTGAAAAGACAAGAACTTGAACTCTAGAATAAGACTACTGAGGTTTGAATATTCCATTTTTGAGCTGTGTGATCTTGCGCAAGTTATGTATCCTTTGAGTCTTAGTTTTTCATTTTAACAGTGTTATTCTTTTTTCCTATAGGAAATCTAAAGATATAATTAGCAAAACAATTTCTCACAGTGAAAAATTTTGTGCTGATTTTGATGATTTGTCAGAGGAACTCAGACATTTTAACCAAGAAGGTACAAAATTGGTTGAAGAGTCTAAGAAACACTGTGATAAACTCAGTAGCAACCTTGAAATAATTTCTAAAGAGACCGAACAGAGATGCGAGGCTCTGAACACAAGCACACTTTGTTTTTCTGAACAGTGGGCATCTTGGTTAAGTAAAAGGCAAGAGGAACTTCAGAATTTATTGAAGGTAATTACTTTGTAACTGGAACCTCCCTTGGGGATAACAGTGATAATCAGAAGATTTTATATTCTTGGCTAAGAATTGGCTTCAAAACACATGCTAAAGTATAATGAATAACTTAAAATTGTAGGCCTAACAGTTGGTATGCTTATACACGATCTTGTTTCACATATATACGTTTTCTAGATCTCCAGATGATTTAACATTTGTCTGATCTGTCCTATATCTATCTTTGGTTTTTGATTTGTTAGTTTGGTTTAGAGCTTGCTGTCTTTTGGTATGTAATACTTTTCACTTATCCTTCTATTGCTTTAAGTATTTAGGACATTGTTCTGGTTACTCAGAAGATATCTGATAGGTTTGTGGGTTTGCTTGAACTTAACATTTGCATGAACCCTTTGTGCCTTGGTTTTCCTTCTGTGCAAGGAAAGGATTTTACTACTATTCTTAGAAATTAGGTAAAAGAACTTACGTGTTTTAAGCTATATAACCTATTTTCACAAAAAGGAACCATGACTAGTAGAAAAATAGATAATTTCAGGTTTGGAGCAGGAAATATACCAGATGAGCCTATAGATCTTGTCATACCAGAAAGTAAAGATGCTGTTAAAGATGAATGGAATTGTCTCAAAAAGACTTAGGAGACACTCCCTATAGAGGTGGTACAATTGGAGCATCATGAGCAACAATTGCTGCAGTAAAGATATATCAAATATGTTAAAATTGATAAATTCATAGAAATTTCATTAGTCTCCTTTGGATCATGCTAGGGAAGCAGTAAATTATTCTAAGAAGTGGTAAATGAAGGGAAACAATTGAAAGGTCATCTGTCTTTCCTGAAAGAACTCTGTCTTGGTTTAGCAGGGTAGTGGATGACGAAAAGTGTTTCAAAGAAGAATTCCAGCTAGTAAAATGCAGAAGAAATGATAGAATTAGGATATCACCATCTTGCAAAACCCTAGTGAAATAATCCTTGTGGACCTTAGTGACTGCGTACACCATTTGAGCAAAAGCTGACGAGAGATCTTTATAATAAGAAGGTGACCATACTCAAACACACTGGCTGATTTTTTTCCGTGCAGCTTGTGAGATTTTAATTTCCCAACCAGGGATTGAACCTCGGCCCTTGCCAGTGAAAGCACTGCATCCTAACCACTGGACGACCAGGGAATTCCCCACACCGATTAATCTTAACGTGAGAGACACAACCAGGCATTATGTACTTTCAGTACCACCTATGAAATATTCTTGCCCAAAAGTTAAAACCTGGTCTAGATCAAGCCTTTAGATCTAATTTGTAGAAGATACAGAGGACAAATGAACATGTGAAAATAACAGAGGTGCAATTGAACATATCTAATAATTGAGATATTTAGTAGAGCACAAATACCTGGTTTCTTCAATGAAATTTTCTTTTAAAGAAGAAAGTATGGATAACCTATATCAAAAGAGAGTTCAGACCTAGAGGGCCTTAAGCCCTGGTTTGCCTAGGATAGTCCTTGTTTATATTTATTGCACTGGGATAATTATTATTAATGGCCCTTTTTACTCTTAGAATATCTCAGTTTTGATGAGAAATTATATAGTCACTTACTTAAGACATATCAACCAAATCTAATGATGAATTCTGATTCAAACAAGTCTGAAAAACATGAGAGAACTCATGAAATTTAAACAGACTAGACATTTGATATAAAGAAAGGAATGCTAAATTTTTTAGATGTGAGTTCAGTTCAGTTCAGTTGCTCAGTCGTGTCAGACTCTTTGCAACCCCATAGACTGCAGCATGCCAGGCCTCCCTGTCCATTACGAACTCCTGGAGTTTACTGAAACTCATGTCCCTTGAGTCGGTGATGCCATTTAGATGTGAGAGTGGTCTTAAAAAGTTCTTAACTCTTGGAGAAGTACACGATGTAAAAGGATAAAATGATACAGAAATTGCTTCAGAACTGTCTTGGCTTCAGAACTGGCCAGTCTTAATTGATCTATATCCCATGTAGTAATAAACAGTGAGGCTGGGTAGTGAATATAAAGGGATTATTAGTATTACTATTTATACTTTTACGTGTGTTTCTAAAACCTTTGTTATGGAAAATTTCAAGGTAAGAAGTTAAAATGTTGCATAAAGCACTGGCAACTTTGATCTTAGTAATGAAATCTCATTTGCATCATTTACAGGTTGTAAACCAAGGCTGTGAGACTTCAAGTTTAGAGATTACTGAACAGTTAAGTGGGCATAAAGCAGCTAATGAGAACCAGCAAAACTTTTTTCTCAGTCAGATAACTATTGATGAAGAAGAATTAATGACACGAAGTCAAGAACTTAATAAAACCGTAAAAATAGGTTTGAATAAGCTTAACTGCTTTCTACAACAGGATCTGAAACTGGATATCCCAACAGGTACTTTTAAAGGGAAATTGAATTAAATTTTTGAAGTTGAATTCAACTGTATACAGTGCTAGTTGTTCTTAGAAACTAGGTCCTGCCATTCCCTGACACACATTTACCATCTCACTCTGATTAATTCAAATATGGAAAAACTGGAATCCTAAAGTAGGTTTAATCAAGCATTAGATGATATACATGGCATATACTCCCAGAAACTTGGGCAATCATAATTCAGTAAAAGTTTACAAACATTCAGGCAACTGGCTTTATTAAGAGAACACAAAAAGAAAGCCTACCATCTATGTAGCACTGTCTATTAAAGGACATTTTCATACCAAAAGTGGAGGAATGTAATTAAATAAATCTAGTTCAATGCAAGGTTCACCACACTGTACATTTTTTATGTGCACCTCTCCTTTTGTCGTGGACCGTTTAGATTGGCAATCAGGAATTACCATTTGGGGAGGTCAGAGCAGTGTAAGCTATAATGTGAAACCTTCATGAAAGAAGGTTTAACACAGGATGTTAACAACTGTTTAACACAGGATGAGTAATTGAGGTATTCATTAGGTTGCAGTAGTGGTGACACTGTAAACTTACTAAAAGTCATTGAGTGTATTTTGTGGTATGGAAATTATACTTTACAGTCTTTTTTTTTTTTAGCAGTTATAAAAGGAGATGGCACTAAAGGATGCTAGTTAATTTTTCCCCCCAAGACTCTTGATATTTATTATCCATTTTCCAATGAAATTAGAAATATAAATGTTAAGTGAAAAGGCCAATGCCCATGTAAATTATTAGAACATGAATTATTATAAAGAAATGTAACTGGGTTAATATTTACTTTCCACCAAATTTACAGTAAAATGATTATTCCTGTCTAACTGATCATGCTGAGAAAATTGTATCTTATTCCAATAATGTTGCCATCTTTTTCAGAACACTCTGAATCCTTTTAGAGCCTACAATACATCTTCTGTAGGTGGAAAATTTCATGTTTTGGCATAGATTGCATCTTGCAATTGGTTGAGTTGTCAATTTAGGAAATATTTTAAGCAACATATGCCTGACAGATAACAAAATTGATTCTCATATGTGGCAGTGCTTATATTTTTGGAAGACAAAGACTTACTGGGAAGTATAAGTTTTAGCATTAAAAAAATGCTGGGAGAGAAGTTCAAGAGGGAGGGGACATATGTATACCTATGACTGATTGATGTTGATGTATGGCAGAAACCAACACAATATTATAAAACAGTTATTTTTCAATTAAAAAAAAAAACCTTACTCATAAGCCACATTTCAATTTTTACCACTTATATCCACTAAAGGTACGACCCCACAGAGGAAAAATTATGTATACCCATCAACACTGGTGAGAACTCAGCCACGTGAACAGCTCCTTGATCAGTTGAAAATGAAACAGCCTGAGCTGTTAACAATGCTAAACTGTTCAGAAAACAACAAAGAGACCAGTCAGGTAAAATTTATTTTAGGCATCATAATTTTAGAATTCTCCCATAAACTTTGTTTTAAATTTACCTTTATCTATTTCTTGTATCACTTATTTTGGCTGTGCTAGGTCTTCGTTGCCGCTTGAGGGCTCTCTCTCGTCGTGACAGTCAGAGCCTACTCTCTGGTGGTGGTGGCTTCTCTTGTCGCAGAGCCGGGCTCTAGGTGTATGGTCCAAGAGTTGGGGCACGTGGGCTTAGTTGCTCCTTGGCATGTAGGAGCTTCCTGAACCAGGGATCCACCGATGTCCCTGCATTGCAAGACGGACTCCTAGCCACTGGACCACCAGGGAAGCCCTAGACGATGTTTATGTTGTGTTATATTATGTGCTCGATATTGTTCTGAGCATTTTACATATGTATTTACTTAGTCAGTTCTCTCAGTAACTCCATAAGGTGAATGCTAGTACTATCCCCATTTTAACAGGTGAGGAAACTAAGAATCACCTTGTCCCAAATCACAAGGATGGAGCTGGAAGTAGAATGTAGAGAATCTCTACAATCTGTGCATTTAACTATAGTAATTATAGAAAAGTTGGGAAATTGTAAAGTAACAAAGAAGAAAGTAAAAAGTAAACTATAATCTCTTTATTCTGAGATTATCACATTTAACACTTTATTATAGGTACTTCTCTATGTGCAAACATAACAGGAATTATTTTTATTATTTTGTAGACTTTCTGCTAATTTTGTTGAGATTTAACTTTTAAGTAAGGGACATTGTGTTGTTTTTCAAAGAGGAAAACTGCCTTGTGTGAAGATTTTTTGTAACCCCACCCCCACCATGTGAAGATTTTTGAGCCCTGGGAATTTATCAATTCATCTAGCTTCTTCTTTTAGGACTTGGATGAAGAAAATGCGGTTCTGGTGCTCACTGTTGAAGAACCTCTGACTCAGGAACCATCTGTAGATACTAGTTTGGATTGTTCATCAAGTGGTGGGGTTCCATTTTTCCAGGTACCTGACTGTATCTTGTTAGATAACCCTTCCACATCTAACATAAATCTGTTATTTGCTATTCAGTATCAAGGCATTGCTCTTGATGGATGGAACAGGAAAAGTATTTTAGTCATTCCTTTGGGATGGCTTGTTAACTTTTCTGGTTTAAAGAATTTATACAAGTATGATAATTGGTTAGGGTTTTATTGGTAGGATAAATAAATGCAAAATTTGACTTATTCCCATCCTTGGCTGGTAATCTTCTGTTGTTATCCTTACCCCTTTTCTACTTCCTCCATACTCAGAATGATACTAAAAGCAGTCATTTCTCTCTTCCCTCCACCTTCAAAGTGGATGTCCTGGAGCCTATCTCTGCCCACAGTAAGACTTTGAAGGCTAAGACGTTTAAATTGAGACAGAATGCCTCTCCGGTTTAATGACTGAGTCTCCTGCCTGAGGCTTTTCTCCTATTAACTATTCCCCCAGGTAGCCTGCACTTCTCACCTGCCTTGATCTTGAGCATTTACATCCTGTGCCCTCTCCTTCCCCCTTTTCACCCCTTTTGCGAGTATGATACTCTAAACTGTCTAATCTTTTCCTCTCATTTAAAGGCATAAGCCTCAACAGAGTCTGTGAAGTAAGAATTTCCTATTCTAGCTCAGATTCCATTAAATTCCTCTCTCTCTGCATCAAGGCAATTTTATCCTCCAAATCTTCCTACCTTTTGCTTTATTCTTTACTATTAGAAAACGCTAGATACATTTCTATTTTTCAACCCTCTCTTCTATCTTATAAAATTAAGAAAAGAGGGAAAGTTAAGAGGACTTAAGTGACTGCTTAATCCCTATTTGAAAATTCTTTCATTATTACAGCATATGATGTTCTGAAGGCCAGGCTTAGTGGTTCAGTTATGGCAAGGAAGTTCCTACAGTACCAGAAATGACTTGGGACTGGATTTTAGACCTTTAGCTAAAGTCCAGAAATTATTTTTTTCTCTGATATCTATCTGATTTTGGGAAGTTTGCTAGGTTAGAAACTCTAAAGCTGCTTTACAGTTTGTCTAAGAATTGATGAGTGGGTCTATAAGAAAAGTCATCAGTTACCTAAAGCTCCTAAGGGCAAGTACAAGGATTCCAATGAAGTATTCCCAAATGAGAAACACGAAATAAGTTTTTTAAAAGATAAAATATAGGTTAAATAAAAAGTATCTTGAGATAGCCTATAGATCTATGCTTAAAATAGAATTACCTCTTTTTTTGGGGTGGGGGGCGCTGCATCTTGCAGCCCATGGATCTTAGCTCCCTGACCAGGGATTGAACCCTGGCCCTGGCAGTGAAAGCACAGAGTCCTAACCCCTGGACTGCCAGGGAAGTCCCTGAATTGCCATTTTTGTACAATAGCCCATCTTTGTTTCCCTAGAGCAAGATTGCTAGCAGCAGCACTATTGACATTTTGAGCTGGCTGGCTAATTCTTTGTTGTGGTGACCTGCCCTGTGTATTATGTGGTATTCATTAGCAGCTTCCCTGGCTTCTATCCACCGAAAGCCAGTAGTGCCCCTCTAGCTTTAACAACCAAAAATGTCTTCAGACATAAGCAAATGTCCCTAGAGGCAAAAGTCTCCATGTTGATAACCGTGGCCCTACAGTAAAATCTGTAATTATTTTTTTGGAAAACCATACATAAAATTAAATTTCTTTCTCAAACACACCCCCCACTTGGTGATAAAATAAGAAGGCATTCATTTCTACTTTCCAGGCAAAGTGTTGGCTCCAATTTGTGCTGAGTATTTCTAAAGTTTTCCACACCTAATTTCTTCCCTATAACCCAGAGAATTTTGAAAATAGAATATGATTAATATGTGTCACATGTTACTTTATATTGACTTAATTTTCTCCCTTAAATCCACAGCATAAAAAATCACATGGAAAAGACAAAGAAAACAGAGGCACTAATCCATTGGAGAAGTCTAAAGTAGAAGAAATCATAGAGCAATCTGTTACGAAGAGCAGGTTACCTCTACGAGCCCAGAACAATTTTTAGTTAACTTGAGGATTGGTAATTTTACTTTTTAAGGAAAATGAAAAATAAAACCTGTAACCCCAGAACTTGAGCCTTGTGTGTAGATTAAAAATGAGTAGAAAATATCAAGGCAATACTGTAAATGTAGTTGAATTTACTGTCTACTTATTTTTCTGTCATTGCTGTAGTTCCCTCTGTGTTAAGTTAGATTTCATTTGGGATTTGCATGGAGTAAATATGTATTTCTAGCTTTTGATATAAAATAGCTCTTTCAGAACAAATGAAAAGTGTTTTCTTGTATATTACTAAATAGCAGATAGATAGACGCTGCAGTGTTCTTTTAGGCTTGAACTTATATGGGTAAATATCACCAGCACTTGGTCTTAGGAAGGCCATATCCTTTCTTTTCTTACTATGATTGAATTATGTTTATTTTTCCTTACCTCCTTCCCTAGACTTTTTTATTCTGCTTTCTCAGCTCACTTTCTCCCTTTCTATTTGTCACCAAACCATTTGTAGAGCTAGAAAATGGTATCTATCCATTATTATTAGGAGATAGCCAGAGTTTTATCTAGAAATCTTTGACACTTTTCTGTGGTTATCTCTAAAATCACTGTCAACAGTAAACATAACCCTGGAAATATCCCGTCAATATTTTTGTTTACCCCTACATGTGAAAAAGCATTTCATTCCTTTATGAGGCCTAACATATCAGCCCCTACACAGTTCACAAAAAGCCATTCTCTCCAGAATATAGATTGCTATTATGGGAGGAAAACCCTGAGTTCTGATTAATGGCTGTGTGACCCCATTTTGAGGCCTATGTCTTGTGCAAAAGGTCACACTGATTTAAGGGCTTTTTGAAGCTATTGATTATGAGTGTAATTTATATTCTTTTGTTTACTTGGTGAAACTTTTTGTTGTTCTTTGTATATAATAAAATATGTGTGTATATATTTTTCTCTACTGAAATCTTAACCCTTCATTGAAGGTCCCTGATATTTTTTTGATCTAGCAGCCAAATTTCTGGAAGTTGGGATGTTTCAGCATGAAGAACCAGAGCACTTAGAATATATGCAAAGAATAAATTTGTGCCCACGTCAAGTTAAGTGTAGAAATTCAGAGTTTGATTTTGATAACTAAGTAAAACCAAGCCCTGTTGGAGAATTAGAAAACGTGCTACTTCAAGGAACTCAATTTGCCTTGCAGAGTATTAATTATCTTAATAAAAATGATCATATAATTTCTCTGCAAAATCAGATGTCAATACAAGCTATGAATAATATCTAATAAACATAAGCTACCCTTGGTAATAAATTTGATCTCTACATTAACTTCCTTGTCTCATTATTTCTTATTTTGCAGTGGGTATGTTGACAGAGTTAAGCAAGTTGTATTAAAATTCCTAAAATAGACTTGTGCACAGGTACCAGCAAGGAAGGAAGGCCTTGGTAAGCATCCCAGCTCTCCGTCGCACCCCCGGGCTACACCTTAGTGTGAGGTGAATGAGAAACAGATTGGCCCGCACAGGGCCTGGAGTCCAGCTTTAAGCCATCTCATTCCCAAACTGTTTTAAGCTTATCCACTCCAGCGCTCTTGCCTGGAAAATCCCATGGACGGAGGAGCCTGGTGGGCTGCAGTCCATGGGGTCACTGAGGGTTGGACTCGACTGAGCGACTTCACTTTCACTTTTCACTTTCATGCATTGGAGAAGGAAATAGCAACCCGCTCCATTGTTCTTGCCTGGAGAATCCCAGGGACGGGGGAGCCTGGTGGGCTGCCGTCTATGGGGTCGCACAGAGTCAGACACGACTGAAGCGACTTAGCAGCAGCAGCAGCAGCAGCAGCAGCAGCAGCAGCAGCAGCAGGAATGCTAATGCAGCTGGCTGAACAGCCTACAGAAGCCAAAATAAATCAGGAGAATTTTAACTTCTAGAGCCTTAAATTAACTTGGTACATTTTAATATACATTGTGAAGCACTCAAAAGGTAACCCTCAGCAAAAATAGAGTAGGTAGCTTCAAGGGCCCATCATTCCTCCTCAGAGATGAAAACATTCAGAAATAATTTTGTCATAACTTGGAAAAACAGAATTTTACAGAACCAAGCAAATGTCGCATCAGGAGCAAAGTAACCTAAGAATTAGGAAAGCCTTTTGGTGTTCTACTTGCCCTTGCTCCATCCCCCTTCCCAGCACTGTGGTAGTCTTGAAGACAGGCAGAAGCCCAGGGTTCTCAGAGAGGGACCTGTTCCCTGGTCCCAAAGAAGCTGAGGCAAGTTTTAATCTCAAAAAGTTGTTGAAACCTGTTTAGGCCAAAGTGAAGGACTGAAGCAAGGGACTTTCCTTTGTTTCAGCTAACGCTGAACTCAGGTTGAAAAATGGAAGGCATTTCTCGAAAATATTGTAAGCAAATAACCTGCTGCCACGTTTGGCAAAAGATTACAGTTGAGGTAAATAAAGGTGTGCCCAAAGCCTGAGAGGAAATAATGGGAGAGGATTTCCTAGGGAAGTCAGGCTATTCAAAAACAACATTGTATACTAAGGAACTGAGAAAGCCATCTATGTTTAGGGCAAGTTGCATCCTTAGAGAAGACCTGAGAAGACCTAAATGTTCACTGCTGGCTGAACTCAGCTCAGCACAAGTAGGAAGTGAAGGCTAAGCAGATTTAAAAATGATGTAGCTAAGCACTAAAGGAGTGCTCCAATATAGCCACTCTACAAAGACTAGGAGGAGGTTTTTTCCCCTTTTGTTTTCTTTTAATTCTTGTCTTATATTTTTGCCACCGGCATTCAAGGAAATCTGTCAATACTAGCTGAATACAAGCAAAAAAGTCTTCAAAGAAAAGTCAAGTGAGACTTTACAAAAAAAGTTGAGAAAAGTCACTAAACTGCTACAGCCCACAGCAAGGAACAAAAACAAACCGCGAGGCATGAAGAATCTGATTGCCAAACTTACCATAATATTCAAATGTTCAGTTTTCAACAAAAAACTGGGAATTTTGCAAAGTATGGCTCATTCGCAGAAGAAAATAACAAACTTGCTGAGGGAGCATAAACTTTGGACTTTCAATCAACTGTCTCAAATATGCTCACAGAGCTAAAGGAATCCAGTAAGTTGTCTCCACAAATAGAAAATATCAGTGAAGAAATTGTAAAAAGGAACCATACAAATCTGGAGCTGAAAAGTAACAAGTGAAAAAAATCACTAGAGGCTCCCAATAGTATAAATGAACAGGCAATTGAAAGCCAGTGAACTTGAAGCTAAGTCAATTGAAATTGTCCAGTTGGAGAATCAGGAGGGAAAAAGAATGAAGGACAAATAGAATTTAAGAGACCTGTAGAGCATAATGAGACAACATTTGCAAAAAGGAAGTACCAGAAGGATAGAGAAAGGAGCAGAAAGAATACTTGAAGAAATAATGGCTGAAAACTTAGATTTGCTAAAACACTCAAAGCTGCATATCCAAGATGCTCAACAAGTCCAAACAGTATAAACTCAGATCCACAAGACACATTATAACTGAACTGTTAAAACTGCAAACAGAATCTTGAAAGCAGCAAGAGTGTAGTCTTCAAGAAAATGCAAATTAAAACCACAGTTAGATATCACTTCACATCCACAAGAATAGCTGTAGTAAAAACAAAATAACAAAAACAAAACAAAAATAACCTCCCTGTTGGTCCAGTGGCTAAGACTCTGCACTTTCACCGCAGGGGGCCCCAGGTTTGATCCCTGGTTGGGGAACCCAAGATCCTGCCTGACAGTGCGGCCCAAAACAAAAAATAACAAGTGCTGGTGAAGACAGTGAGTGGAAACCCTCATATACTGCTTGTGGGAATGAAAAACGTCAGCCACTGTTTAAAAAGAGCTTGGTGGTTCCTAAACAAGATAAACGTAGAATTACCATTTCACCCAGCAAATCTACTCCTAGATAGCTCTCCAAGAGAAAAGAAAAAATTTATCCACACACATCTGTACACAGATGTTCATGTTAGCACTATAAATGCTATAAACAATACAACATAAAATGGATAAAATAACATATAATGGATTATTACTTAGCCATAAAAATAATGAAGTGCTGATACCTGCTACTGTGTGGATAAACCTTGAAAAAAATGCTAAGTGAAAGAAGTCAGATGCAAAAATTCATATGTTGTATGTTTACATTTGTATGAAATATCCAGGATAGGTAAATTCATAGAAGCAGATTGGCAGATGAGTTGGGAGAAAGGGAGTGATTGCTTAACAAATGTGGACTTTTATGATGTTGGAAATGTGTTGGAACCAGGCAGATGTGGTGGTCGTACAACACTGAATATACTGAATGCCATGGAATTATTTTTTTTAACTAAAAATTTTGAGGTATAATTGGCACATATTAGTTTAATTGTACAATTTGATATTTGTATACATTGTAAAATCACCACAATAATTCTCACAATTATTCATTTTATGTGATTTTGACCTAAGAATAAAAGCCACTCAAAATATAAAATGAGTCCTATCATCTATTAAAGAAGAAGTACTTGAATCATAAAGGCATTAATATTGTAGGTAGAACTGATTAGCAGATAGTAAAATGTTCTTAAAGAAACATGACAATTTAAACATATGTTGTATACATTGTGTGCCCATAAAACACAGCTATTTACCCTCCTTTAAAAGTAACTGGGCTTCCCTGGTGGCTCAAACGGTAAGGAATCTGCCTGCAATGCAGGAGACCCAGGTTTGATCGCTGAGTCGGGAAGATCCCCTGGAAAAGGGAATGGCAACCCACTCCAGTGTTCTCACTTGGAGAATTCCATGGACAGAGGAGCCTATCGGGCTACAGTCCATGGGGTTACAAAGAGTTGGACATGACTGAAGGAGTTGGCCATGACTGAGCGACTAGCACTTTCACTTTCAAAAAATAATCCAGTATACAAAGAGTAAAAGTGAAAGTCAGTCGTGTCTGACTCTTTGCGAGTCTGTACAGCCCATGGAATTCTCCAGGCCAGAATACCCAGGTATCGAACCCAGGTCTCCTGCATTGCAGGTGGATTCTTTACCAGCTGAGCTGTAAGGAAAGCCCAAGAATACTGGAGTGGGTAGCATAGCCCTTCTCCAGGGGATCCTCCTGACCCAGGAATTAAACCAGGGTCTCTTGCATTGCAGGCAGATTCTTTATCAACTGAGCTATCAGGGAAGCCCAATATACAAAGAGACTGGACATCAACAGGAAAGACAACAGAAATAAGTTACAGAAATTAAAGCTAATGGAGTTGCCAAACAAGATAATTTTAAAACATTTAAAGAATTTATAGACAATGAAATATTTTGGATGAAAATTATTTTACAAAGAATCGATAGAAATTCTAGAACTGAAAAAATATAATAAATTATGAACACAGGGAATGGGTTTAATTGCTGAACAGACCTCGTTAAGAGAGTTTTTAAAAGTAGATGATAGGGACTTCCCTGATGGTCCAATGGTTGGGACTTAGTGCTCCCCGTGCAAGTGGTCTGGGTTTGATCCCTGGTCAGGGAATTAGATCCAATATGTTGGAGAAGGCAATGACAACCCACTCCAGTGTTCTTGCCTGGAGAATCCCAGGGACGGCAGAGCCTGGTGGGCTGCTGTCTATGGGGTCGCACAGAGTCAGACACGACTGGAGCGACTTAGCAGCAGCAGCAGCATGTTGCAGCTAAGACCCAGTGCAGCCACATAAATATATACTTTAAAAAAAGTGGATGATAGGTTGGAAGAAAATCATTACACTGAAGCATAGCAAGACGAAAGTATAAGAAACACGAAAGAAACAGGACATGGTGAAGAAATTAAACATGTATATAATTAGGGCCTCACAAGGAAGAAGAGAGAATGGGACTGAAGCTTTATAATCCTGAACAGGACAAATGCAAAATCACACCTAGGTACACTCCAGGCAAACTGCTAAAAGGATAAATGAAATAAGGAAGTAAAAACAATAGAGATGTCTTTCCCTGCCGCCGCGGAGCCGCGCGGAGGCAGAGGCTCGGGTGCATTCAAGATTCGGCTCCACCCGTAACCCACCGCCATGGCCGAGGAAGGCATTGCTGCTGGAGGTGTAATGGACGTTCATACTGCTCTGCAAGAGGTGCTGAAGACCGTCCTCATCCACGATGGCTTAGCACGTGGAATTCGCGAAGCTGCGAACGCTTTAGACAAGCGCCAAGCCCATCTCTGTGTGTTTGCATCCAACTGTAATGAGCCTATGTATGTCAAGTTGGTGGAGGCCCTTTGTGCTGAACATCAAATCAACCTGATTAGGGTTGATGACAACAAGAAACTAGGGGAATGGATAGGCCTCTGTAAAACTGAGAGAGGGAAAACCTCGTAAAGTGGTTGGATGCAGCTGTGTGGTGGTTAAGGACTATGGCAAAGAATCTCAGGCCAAGGATGTCATCGAGGAGTACTTCAAATGCAAGAAATGATGAAATAAAAAACTGATTTCTTGTTTAAAAAAAAAAAAAGAGATAATTAAACTGCTGAAACAAAATAACTGTGATTGCCACCACAGTAAAAATATTTTTTAGGAATGATGGTGCATTAAAGGCATTTTATGTGTCTAAGAAATGAAAATTTATTTTTGTCATCACCAATCTGGCACTAAAGGAAACACTAAAGGGCGTTCTTTAGGCAAAAAGAAAATGGTATCAAATGGCCTCTCAGAGATGTAGGAAAGAATAAAGAACAGTAAAAAATATAAATGCATCAGAAAGGTAAATTATCACTGTAAAACAGTAGCAGTGTTTTATGAGTCTAAAATATATATGGAATTAAAATCCTCAAGAATAACACAAAAGATGGAAGAAAGTTAGGAGGAATTAAAACAGTCAAAGATTCTTTGATTATTGGGGAGGTAGTAAAGATTCTAATATTAGACTTTGATAAGTAAAGTCTAAGGAAAATATTAAATATTAAATTTGAATATATTCTATCATTGGATAAATTTTTTCTGTAATGTCAGTAGGGCCAAGTTGATTGATAGGGTTGCAGGTCTCCTATAACATCACTAATTTTCTGTGTAGTTGTTCTGTTAATTAAAATTTTAAAGTCTCAGAAATTCTCTAGTGGTCCAGTGGTTAAGATTCTGTGCTTTCATTGCCAAGGGCCCAGATTTGATACCTGCTCAGGGAACCAAGATTCCGCAAGCACTTAGTGCAGCCCCCACCCCCTCCCCCCCACAAAAAAAGTGTTGAACTCTCTAACTGTAAATTTTAAAATTTCTCCTTTCAGTTCTTTCTTTCTACTTCTAGGACTTGTGCTATGAAAGCGAAAGTTGCTCAGTTGTGTGTGACTCTTTGCAACCCCATGGACTATACAGTCCATGGAACTCTCCAGGCCAGAATACTGAAGTGAGAAGCCTTTCCCTTCTCCAGGGGATATTCCCAACCCAGGGATCGAACCCAGGTCTCCCACACTGCAGGTGGATTCTTCACCAGCTGAGCCACTTGCGCTGTGAAGTACATATATATTTAGAATTGTATACTTCTTGATGAATCAACACCTTTATCAGTATTGTCCCTTTTTATTCTTGGTGACGTTCCTTAAAGTGAAAGAGTTAGTCCCTTCAGTCATGTCTGACTCTGTGACCCTATGGACTGTAGCCCATGGCTCCTCTGCCCATGGGATTCTCCAGGCAAGAATATTGGAGTGGGTTACCATGGCTTCCTCCAGGGGCTCTTCCCACGTCTGTTATGTCTCCTGCATCGCCACCTGGAAAGCCCGGTGGGGTGGGCAGTCATTCCCTTCTCCAGGGAATCTTCCTGACACAGGGATCGAACCCAGGTCTCTGGAATTGCAGACAGATTCTTTACTATCTGAGCCATCAAGGAAGCCCATTCCTTATTCTATATTAATGTAGATACTCTAGCTTTATTTCCTTTTTAAAAGATTAATTTAAAAATTGTATAGTTGACTTATAACTCCAGCTTTCTCTTTCTTAATGTTTGTAGACTTTTTGATGATGGCCATTCTGATCAGTGTGAGGTGATACTTTACTGTAGTTTTGATTTGCATTTCTTTAATAATTATGTTTTTTTTCTTTTTTTTTCTACCTCCTTTAGAAATAATGTTTTTATGAGTCCATTTTATCTCCATTAAAACTTTTGTTTTTTCCAAAGGCTTACTATACATATATATATAGAACTAATCATAGTCTGCCCTCAAAAAAAATTATACTGAATCATATATAGCTTCAGAACCTAACAACAGCACACTTCTAATTATTCTCTCTCATCTTTTCTGTTTTTCATTTTACTCTTATATTTGCAATAAAACCACAATCCATTGTTACTGTATTTCATCTTGAAAGATAATTATCTTTGGAGAGATTAAAAATAAGAGAAAGAATGTCTATTTTCATTTTAACCATTTCCAGAGATCTTTATTTTTGTAGATCTGTCTTTATGTATGATACCATATTCTCTAATACACTCTTGTTGAAGAGCTTCCTTTAATATTTCTTGCAGTATAGGACTGCTGGTAATAAATTCTGTCACTTTTGTTTTCTAAAATATTCTTTGTTTTCATTTTGGGAAGATATTTCATCGTGTGTGTGATTCTGGGTTGGCAGTTATTTTCTTTCAGCACATTAAAAATGTCACTGCATTGTCCTCTGGTTTGCACAGTTTCTATTAAGAAGCCTAATGTGCAATTCTTATCTTTGTTCTTCTGCATTTAATGTCTTCTTTCTCTGGCTGCCTTCAAAGTTTTCTCTTTAACTTTAGTTTTCAGTGATTGGATTAGGGTGGGAGCTAGGTTGCTAGAGAGCTTTTCTCAATGTTCTTTCTCCACCCTCAGCTTTCAGCCTTCCCTGTGTGCCTGAACCGGTGAAGGGTTTCTGAGCACTTCTGCCATGGGAAGGTGCTACTCTCTTTTCCTTCTTGGGTCTCGCTGGCCTGAAGCTGGGGGTTGGGAAGTGTTTTCTGCTGTCCAGGTCCAGCCTTCGTCCTAGCAGGCCCTGTGTCCTGGGTCTTGGGGGAGTTGGGCTTTCTCAGTGATCCTGTCCCTCTATGGGGTAGCCAAACTCTGCTGGGAACTTTGGCAGGTTCTTTGCAGGAGAGTTTCCTGCCCTTCCTCTATGAGTAAATTTTTTTTAAAACCTTGATCATAGTGGGCTTTCCATGTGGCCCTAGTGGTAAAGAATCCGCCTGCCAATGCAGGAGCTAGCAGTAAATTCCTGGATTCAGAAGATCCCCTGGATGGCAACCCACTCCAGTATCCTTGCCTGGAGAATCCCATGGAGAGCAGAGCCTGGAAGACTACAGTTTATAGGGTCGCAAAGAGTGGGACACAACTGAAGCGACTTAGCACCCATGCCCAGCAGTCTTCACATGCATCCCTAGGAGCCACAACTTTTGCTGCCCTTCTCCCTGTGGCTTTGGTCTCTAAGGAAGAAGTCTCTGGCCAGAGCTTCATGCCTGTTTTTGTAGTAGTGGCTGCTTCCTTTTCTAAGCCTGCATCACAAATAGAGGCTTCTTCTGATTTCCTCCCTGGGTTTCTGTTTTTCTTGAGCACCTGTAAAGTCTGTGAAGAGCCTGGTAGTGGGTGCAAATTTCCATTGTGTCTGCAGCTCCCAGGGGTTCTATACTTTCATGCTGCTACTGCTGCTAAGTCGCTTCAGTCGTGTCTGACTCTGTGCGACCCCATAGACGACAGCCCAACAGGCTCCCCTGTCCCTGGGATTCTCCAGGCAAGAACACTGGAGTGGGTTGCCATTTCCTTCTCCAGTGCATGAAAGTGAAAAGTGAAAGTGAAGTCGCTCAGTCGTGCCCGACCCTCAGCGACCCCATGGACTGCAGCCTACCGGGCTCCTCCATCCATGAGATTTTCCAGGCAAGAGTACTGGAGTGGGGTGCCATTGCCTTCTTAAACCTTTGTCAATTTGTTAAATGTTTTAGCTGAATTCTTCTTACTTGCTTGCATGATATCTGGTGTCTCCTTCTCCCAGGTCAGCTATCACTCTTCCCTGTCTCTCAATAGGAAGTCCTTTTTTCTCAAAGTGCTTGGCTGGCCTGAGACCTCAGCTCTCTGACTGGTGCAGAAAAGTTATGATTGTGTTTGTCTAGATTTTTTCTTGTTAGAGCGACAACAATGGTCTTTACAACTTTCTGCATCCTAGGTGGGAGCAAAATCAATAGTCTCCTGTTAACATCTTCTAACTTGTTAGATAAATAGTAGGACTGATTTCAAGAGAGATTCCCTTTTCAAATGTGTGCCTGTTTTGTTCCTATTTGACTCTTCTTATTTATTGTTTCTTCTGGCTCCTTACCAGCCAAATCTTTCTCAGTCTTTATGATAACCTCCCATGCCTTCAAAGATACTTCCCCCTGTGTATCTGAAAAACACTTAAGCATATAAGAATTAGATCCTATTAAGTTTAATCTAATCTCCATGTTGAAAAGCTTTTATTTGAAGGAAACTGAAAACCTTGCTGCTGTACCTTGGGTGGTAAATTATCTGCAGGAGCAAGTGCTTTCGCTCAATAGAAGCTTCAGAAGCACATTTCACTTGGTACTTTTTCCCCTAAAGAGGAAGAGAAAGAAGAGAAACTGATAAAAACTATTTCGTAGATATTCTATTTAAAATATTATTTTAAATGGCTGTTAATTTCTCACTGATTTATAGATCACATGGTTGGATAACTCAGAATTAGAAGAATTAACCAGTTAGCACCATGCTCAAAATAAATTTGATTTCTACACTACCAGTTACAAGAGCACCAATTAGAAGATCAAGAACAGGGACTTCCCTGGTGGTCCAGTGGTTAAGAATCTGCTTTGCAATTTAGGAGATGTGGGTTTGATCCTTGGCAAGGGGGCTAAGATCTCACATGTTGTGTGGTGCCATCAAAAAGGGAAAAAATGAATAGCAAAAACAAAATCAAGCTAAACTTTTAAAATCACTCTGATTTTTTTTATCAAAGGGAATACACCATGAATTGATGAAACTAATAAGCTTTTCTTGAAGTTTCTATAAATACTGTGCCTGTTTTCTATCCTTTGGATGAAAAAGTATCTTTTACTTATTTAAAATAAAATATTGGATAATTAAAATGTAATCAAAACACTTTTAATATATGGAGTTTGAAGTTAAGTGAAAGTCACTTAGTCATGTCCATTTCTTTGCGACCCCATGGAATGTAGCTTGCCAGGCTCCTCTGTCCACAGAATTCCCCAGGCAAGAATACTGGAGTGGGTTGCATTCCTTTCTTCAAGGGATCTTTCCGACCCAGGAATCACACCCCAGTCTCCCACACTGTAGGCAGATTCTTTATCATCTGAGCCATCAGGAAAGCCCATTATTTCAAAGCCCAGGGTTTGAAATAATCTAGTGCCAAAGCCTTTGACTGTGTGGATCACAATAAACTGGAAAATTCTGAAAGAGATGGGAATACCAGACCACCTGACCTGCCTCTTGAGAAATCTGTACGCAGGTCAGGAAGCAACAGTTAGAACTGGACATGGAACAACAGACTGGTTCCAAATAGGGAAAGCAGTACGTCAAGGCTGTATATTGTCGCCCTGCTTATTTAACTTATATGCAGAGTACATCATGAGAGACGCTGGGCTGGAAGAAGCACAAGCTGGAATCAAGATTGCTGGGAGAAATATCAATAACCTCAGATATTGATATTAATATAAATAATTGATATTAAATATCAATAACCTCACCCTTATGGCAGAAAGTGAGGAACTAAAAAGCCTCTTGATGAAAGTGAAAGAGGAGAGTGAAAAAGTTGGCTTAAAGCTCAACATTCAGAAAACGAAGATCATGGCATCTGGTCCCATCACTTCATGGGAAATAGATGGGGAAACAGTGGAAACAGTGTCAGACTTTATTTTTTGGGGCTCCAAAATCACTGC
Organism: Bos indicus; assembly: GCF_029378745.1. Classification (NCBI taxonomy): domain Eukaryota; kingdom Metazoa; phylum Chordata; class Mammalia; order Artiodactyla; family Bovidae; genus Bos; species Bos indicus. The sequence goes on from NC_091785.1 coordinate 14,161,078, forward strand.
AGATGGTGATTAAAAGATTAAAGTCATGAAATTTCCTTCCTCCTTGGAAGGAAAGTTATGACCAGATAGCATATTCAAAAGCAGAGACGTTACTTTGCCAACAAAGGTCCATTTGGTCAAGGCTATGGTTTTTCCAGTGGTCATGTATGGATGGGAGAGTTGGACTGTGAAGAAAGCTGAGCGCCGAAGAATTGCTGCTTTTGAACTGTGGTTTTGGAAAAGACTCTTGAGAGTCCCTTGGACTGCAAGGAGATCCAACCAGTCCATTCTAAAGGAGATCAGTCCTGGGTGTTCTTTGGAAGGACTAATGCTAAAGCTGAAACTCCAGTACTTTGGCCACCTCATGCGAAGAGTTGACTCATTGGAAAAGACTCTGATGCTGGGAGGGATTGGGGGCAGGAGGAGAAGGGGACGACAGAGGATGAGATGGCTGGATGGCATCACCGACTCAATGGACATGAGTCTGAGTGAACTCCGGGAGTTGGTGATGGACAGGGAAGCCTGGCGTGCTGCGGTTCATGGGGTCGCAAAGAGTCAGACTGAGCGACTGAACTGAACTCAGTGCAATTATTGCAATTTTTAAAATAAAAGGTAGTGGAGTAGAAATCATATTTGAGCTAACTGGTTAATAATTTTGTGTATACTATATGTATGTACTTATGTCTTGAGCATAATAGACAATATATACTTGCTTATACATTTAGATTTAATGAAATAACTTGCCCTCCTTTTTTCTTTTGAGGAGACTTATTGTTTTTCACTTTAATGTTCCAGATCACTCAGGAATGGTTGCATACCCAGGGAATAAAGTAATAGTTATAGACTTGTTTAAAAACAGTACTTGCACCTGCTACAATTGCTTAACCAATAGAGCCACAGAAAGATCTTGTTTAAGAATCATTTCTGAGATTAAATCCTTGCTTTGCTATGCATTAGCTCTGAGCCTTTCGGAGAAGGCAATGGCACCCCACTCCAGTACTCTTGCCTGGAAAATCCCGTGGACGGAGGAGCCTGGTAGGCTGCAGTCCATGGGGTCGCTAGGAGTCAGACATGACTGAGTGACTTCACTTTCACTTTCATGCATTGGAGAAGGAACTGGCAACCCACTCCAGTGTTCTTGCCTGGAGAATCCCAGGAACCGGGGAGCCTGGTGAGCTGCCATCTATGGGGTCGCAAAGAGTCGGACACGACTAAAGTGACTTAGCAGCAGCAGCAGCAGCTCTGAGCCTTTAGACAAGTTGTTTGATTTCTCTGGGCCTAATACCTCATCCATAACATGAAGTTGTTACCTATCTGCTGGACTATTAAAAGGTAGCAAAGTTTCTTGGGTTTCCAGCCTTAGAGGGATAATAAGGTGGAAAATAATGAGCCTAGAGTCATTTTTTTTTTTAATTTTTTAAATTTTTAAATTTTTTTTTTTTTTTTAATTTCAGGTATACACGTGCTCCCCATCCTGAACCCTCCTCCCTCCCCCCTCCCCATACCATCCCCCTGGGCCGTCCCAGCACACCAGCCCCAAGCATCCAGCATCGTGCACTGAACCTGGACTGGCATCTCGTTTCATACATGACATTTCACATGTTTCAATGCCATTCTCCCAAATCTTCCCACCCTCTCCCTCTCCCACAGAGTCCATAAGACTGTTCTATACATCAGTGTCTCTTTTGCTGTCTCGTATACAGGGTTATCGTTACCATCTTTCTAAATTCCATATATATGCGTTAGTATACTGTATTTATGTTTTTCCTTCTGGCTTACTTCACTCTGTATAATAGGCTCCAGTTTCATCCACCTCATTAGAACTGATTCAAATGTATTCTTTTTAATGGCTGAGTAATACTCCATTGTGTATATGTACCACAGCTTTCTTATCCATTCATCTGCTGATGGACATCTAGGTTGCTTCCATGTCCTGGCTATTATAAACAGTGCTGCGATGAACATTGGGGTACACGTGTCTCTTTCCCTTCTGGTTTCCTCAGTGTGTATGCCCAGCAGTGGGATTGCTGGATCATAAGGCAGTTCTATTTCCAGTTTTTTAAGGAATCTCCACACTGTTCTCCATAGTGGCTGTACTAGTTTGCATTCCCACCAACAGTGTAAGAGGGTTCCCTTTTCTCCACACCCTCTCCAGCATTTATTATTTGTAGACTTTTGGATCGCAGCCATTCTGACTGGTGTGAAATGGTACCTCATAGTGGTTTTGATTTGCATTTCTCTGATAATGAGTGATGTTGAGCATCTTTTCATGTGTTTGTTAGCCATCTGTATGTCTTCTTTGGAGAAATGTCTATTTAGATCTTTGGCCCATTTTTTGATTGGGTCATTTATTTTTCTGGAGTTGAGCTGTAGGAGTTGCTTGTATATTTTTGAGATTAGTTGTTTGTCGGTTGCTTCATTTGCTATTATCACCCTAATACCAAAACCTGACAAAGATGCCACAAAAAAAGAAAACTACAGGCCAATATCACTGATGAACATAGATGCAAAAATCCTAAACAAAATTCTAGCAATCAGAATCCAACAACACATTAAAAAGATCATACACCATGACCAAGTGGGCTTTATCCCAGGGATGCAAGGATTCTTCAATATCCGCAAATCAATCAATGTAATACACCACATTAACAAATTGAAAAACAAAAACCATATGATTATCTCAATAGATGCAGAGAAAGCCTTTGACAAAATTCAACACCCATTTATGATAAAAACTCTCCAGAAAGCAGGAATAGAAGGAACATACCTCAACATAATAAAAGCTATAAATGACAAACCCACAGCAAACATTATCCTCAATGGTGAAAAATTGAAAGCATTTCCTCTAAAGTCAGGAACAAGACAAGGGTGCCCACTTTCACCATTACTATTCAACATAGTTTTGGAAGTTTTGGCTACAGCAATCAGAGCAGAAAAAGAAATAAAAGGAATCCAAATTGGAAAAGAAGAAGTAAAACTCTCACTATTTGCAGATGACATGATCCTCTACATAGAAAACCCTAAAGACTCCACCAGAAAATTACTAGAACTAATCAATGATTATAGTAAAGTTGCAGGATATAAAATCAACACACAGAAATCCCTTGCATTCCTATACACTAATAATGAGAAAACAGAAAGAGAAATTAAGGAAACAATTCCATTCACCATTGCAACGAAAAGAATAAAATACTTAGGAATATATCTACCTAAAGAAACTAAAGACCTATATATAGAAAATTATAAAACACTGGTGAAAGAAATCAAAGAGGACACTAATAGATGGAGAAATATACCATGTTCATGGATTGGAAGAATCAATATAGTGAAAATGAGTATACTACCCAAAGCAATTTATAGATTCAATGCAATCCCTATCAAGCTACCAACAGTATTCTTCACAGAGCTAGAACAAATAATTTCACAATTTGTATGGAAATACAAAAAACCTCGAATAGCCAAAGCGATCTTGAGAAAGAAGAATGGAACTGGAGGAATCAACCTACCTGACTTCAGGCTCTACTACAAAGCCACAGTTATCAAGACAGTATGGTACTGGCACAAAGACAGAAATATAGATCAATGGAACAAAATAGAAAGCCCAGAGATAAATCCACGCACATATGGACACCTTATCTTTGACAAAGGAGGCAAGAATATACAGTGGATTAAAGACAATCTCTTTAACAAGTGGTGCTGGGAAATCTGGTCAACTACTTGTAAAAGAATGAAACTAGAACACTTTCTAACACCATATACAAAAATAAACTCAAAATGGATTAAAGATCTCAACGTAAGACCAGAAACTATAAAACTCCTAGAGGAGAACATAGGCAAAACACTCTCTGACATACATCACAGCAGGATCCTCTATGACCCACCTCCCAGAATATTGGAAATAGAGTCATTTTTTAATGTTTACTTTTTTTTGCCTGTGCTGGGTCTTCATTGCTGTGTGGGCTTTTCTCTAGTTGCAGTGCATGAGCTTCTCATTGCGGTGGCTTCTCTTGTCGTGGAGCACAGGTTCTAGGGCACTCGGCCTTCAGTAGTCATGGCACACAGGCTCTAGAGCACAGGCTCAGTAGTCGTGGTGCATGGGCTTAGTTCCTTTGCAGCTTGGGGTATCTTCCCAGATCAGGGATTGAACTCGTGTTTCCTACATTGGCAGGGGATTCTCATCCACTGAGCCACCAGGGAAGCCTGAGTCGATAGTCATTTGGTGGCTGGTTTTCCATCAGCTTCAAGGCTGGACCTCCATGTGTGATGACCTCCTGCTCTACTTTCACAGTGAGTGCTCCTGAAGACCACAAATGAGAAGGATCTCATGAACTCTGCTCAGTGCCATGAGCCACCACGTTTAGGAGATGCTGCTTTTCATCTTGACCTACAGCTGCTGCACCACTGCTGCTGCCCTGTGACTGCTGCTCTTGTCCGTATTCTTTGTCATCATCCCCTCTAAATATTCTGGACTATCCAGATGGTCACCTCCTTATTGAGAAAGAATAGGTTTGTTCTCCCTCAGTTCAGTTCAGTCGCTGAACTGAAAAAGTTCAGTTCAGTTCAGTTCAGTTCGTGTCCGACTCTTTGCGACCCCATGAACCGCAGCACGCCCGGCCTCCCTGTCCATCACCAACTCCCAGAGTCTACCCAAATTCATGTCTATTGAGTCCGTGATGCCATCCAACCATCTCATCCTCTGTCGTCCCCTTCTCCTCCTGCCCTCAATCTTTCCCAGCATCAGGGTCTTTTCAAATGAGTCAGTTCTTGGCATCAGGTGGCCAGAGTACTGGAGTTTCAGCTTCAACATCAGTCCTTCCAATGAACACCCAGGACTGATCTCCTTTAGGATGGACTGGTTGGATCTCCTTTCAGTCCAAGCGACACTCAAGAGTCTTCTCCAACATCACAGTTCAAAAGCATCAATTCTTCGGCACTCAGCTTTCTTTATAGTCCAACTCTTACATCCATACATGACCACTGGAAAAACCATAGCCTTGACTAGACAGATCTTTGTTGACAAAGTAATGTCTCTGCTTTTTAATATGCTGTCTAGGTTGGTCATAACTTTCCTTCCAAAGAGTAAGCATCTTTTAATTTCATGGCTGCAATCACCATTTGCAGTGATTTGGGAGCCCCCAAAAATAAAGTCAGCCACTGTTTCCACTGCTTCCCCATCTATTTGCCATGAAGTGATGGGACCAGATGCCATGATCTTCGTTTCTGAATGTTGAGCTTTAAGCCAACTTTTTCACTCTCCTCTTTCACTTTCATCAAGAGGCTTTTGAGTTCTTCACTTTCTGCCGTAAGGGTGGTGTCATCTGCATATCTGAGGTTATTGATATTTCTCCCAGCAATCTTGATTCCAGCTTGTGCTTCTTCCAGTCCAGCGTTTCTCATGATGTACTGTGCATATAAGTTAAATAAGCAGGGTGACAATATACAGCCTTGACGTACTCCTTTCCCTATTTGGAACCAGTCTGTTGTTGCATGTCCAATTCTAACTGTTGCTTCCTGACCTGCATACAGATTTCTCAAGAGGCAGGTCACGTGGTCTGGCATTCCCATCTCTTTCAGAATTTTCCACAGTTTATTGTGATCCACACAGTCAAAGGCTTTGGCATAGTCAATAAAGCGGAAATAAATGTTTTTCTGGAACTCTCTTGCTTTTTTGATGATCCAGCGGATGTTAGCAATTTGATCTCTGGTTCCTCTGCTTGTTCTCCCTAGAAACCCAGAAAACCCGTTTTGTACTCAGGGTTGGGCTATCAGCCTGCCAAACTCTTCTTTCTCCTAGAAGTGCTGGGGTGATGCTTAGTGACCCATATTTGATGACACCATTCTGGGGCCAGGGACAGTGATGGATGCTGACGGGAGACAGGGATGACCAAGACAGAGCTTCTGCTTTTAGGAACCATTAGTCTTCTCCAGTCTTGGGGACTATATCCTATTTCATTAAGTTCAGTACCCCAAATCAACCTGGCATTCATGTTCTTGTTTTCTCTTTGGTTGGATGGCATCACCGACTCAATAGACATGAATTTGGGTAGACACTTCCACTTATTATTATTATTATTTATTTATTTTTGGCCCTGTTGCACAGCATACAGGATCTTACATCCAAACCTGTGCCGTCTTTAGTGGAAGTGTGGAATCCTAACCCACTGGACTGCCAGGGAATTCCCTTACATTACTTCCACTTCAATCATTCAATCCCTCTTCTCTTTTCTTCCCTCTTCCCTGTCTCCAACACGAGTCTTCTCTTTTTACCTTAAGTGGCTGAGTGATACAAGGTTCTAATACCCAGGATCCTGAACTCAGAAGAGGAACAAATCAAAATGATCTTTCCCCAACTAGCAACAATTTAGGAAATATATAGCCCTGCCTCTGTTATCAATTCCCTTTTTCTTCAACATAAGCCATGCAAATAGTATTTTGCATAATTTATGAGGTTAAAAATTAATCAACCAAAAATCGCTTGTGTTCACTGAGGGAGAAGGAAAGATGGGCTAAAGTAAGTTCTTCACTGCTTAGTGTTTGTACTAGGCAACATTTATTCTACTCCTTTCAGACAGAAGGAGGTTGAGAACACACCGGGCCAGGGTGTGCTGAGTTGTTTCAGTAGTCTCCAACTCTTTGCAACGCTATGGACTGTGGCCCATCAGGCTCCTCTGTTCATGGGGATTCTCCAGCCAAGAATACTGGTGTGGGTTGCCATGCCCTCCTTCAAGGGATCATCCCAACCCAGGGATCGGACCCATGTCTCCTGAACCGGCAGCTGAATTCTTCCCCACTACTGCCACCTGGGAAGCCCCAAAATGGTTAAGAAACTTATCAAAGTTCACAGTAAAAATGGCAGAGCTCAAATTAAAAAATTATGTTTGTTTGACTCCATTCACCCTTTCAAAAGTATCTATTGAGCACCTACTACATGCCAGACACAGTTTCAGGAACTGCGTTCACAATTCAAAAAGTACAAAAGTACAGCCTAAAGCCTTTCCAGTCTCATTCTTACTCCCACTCCTACGCCTGCACCACCATGCAGTTGCCTTCAAAGCTACTGATGTTACCAGTTTCTTGGGACCTATAAATTCAGGCAGGACTTTCCCTTTTAGGTCAAACCTTGGCATAATCGATATTCCCCACCTCTCCTAATAGTGTCAGACTTCTTTGATGAGTTGTGTGAAACAACTCAGTATTTCAGGCCCATTTCACAGCTGGGGGAAAAATGTGTCCTTGGGAAGCCAGATTAAGTTTTATCTGAGACGAGGTCATTGCCAAGCAAGAGAGTGAGTGCCTATAGGCAGCTCACAGTTTCTTGACCGTGAGGCACTTAATTGTCCAGGAGGTCATCCACCCTAGGTCTCAGTGATCCTCACACTTAGGATTTCCAAAATGTTTCCACTTCACCTGTCTGAACTGAAGGTTTCTCTATCACCCCCCCCAGTCCTGCTGAATAAGGCCTGCATCTTTGTGGTCTGGTAATCATGAAATTTGTTGCCTTTTCCTTGTCTCAGAAAATAATCTTTAGAGTATTCCTTAGAGTTAAGGACAGTGGGATTTTGTGCCCATTAGATCTCAAATGATTTCATGAAAATTTAAAAAATCAGAACCAAAGTCTGAAATGGCTTTAACTTTTTCTTTGGATTATTCGGTTCCTTGGTAATAAACTTCCTCTTTCTCTCCTTTCTAGGGTGTGATCAGAAAGAAGGGCACCTGCCTGGTGAAAGATTGCAAATGAAGGAACACAGGGCCAGGGGAGAAGGCTGGCGCACTGAATAGAAAGGGCCCATGGTCCACACACCATGAGTCCCAGTTCATCACTTCTGGTTCTTTCTCCAGGACTACTGCCTGGGAGCTTAGCTGAATATCTACAAGTTTCGATTACATGTCAAACTGTCACTTCTGATATTATTGCTCTTGTTAAAATTATTATAGGGCACGTTACTGACTTTCATGTGACACTCTTTCATCGTTAAAAAAAAATAACGTAACAACTCTACTTAGATATAATTCACACCATATAATGCACCTATTAAATATTTTCTTTTCTGGATATTCTCAAAGTTTTATAACTATCACTACAATAACTTCTAGAACATTTTCACTACCTCAAAAAGAAACTGTACATACTAGCAGTCACCCTTCATTTGCCTCCAACTTCCTTAGCCCTGCTGCTGCTGCTGCTAACTCGCTTCAGTCGTGTCCGACTCTGTGCGACCCCATAGACGGCAGCCCACCAGGCTCCCCCGTCCCTGGGATTCTCCAGGCAAGAACACTGGAGTGGGTTGCCATTTCCTTCTCCAATGCATGAAAGTGAAAAGTGAAAGTGAAGTCGCTCAGTTGTGTCCGACCCTTAGCGACATCATGGACTGCAGCCTACCAGGCTCCTCCCTCCATGGGATTTTCCAGGCAAGAGTACTGGAGTGGGGTGCCAATGCCTTCTCCTTAGCCCTAGGCAACCACTAATCTACTTTCTGTCTGTACAGATTTGCCTTTTCTGGACATTTCATATAAACATAAATGTGGCCTTTTGTGTCTGGCTTCTTAGCAAAATGTTTAAGTTCATCCATGTTGTAGCATGCATCATTATGTCATTCCTTTTTGTTACCAAATAATATTCCATTGCTTGACATGCATTTATTCATCCATCAGTATGTGGACATTTGGGGACATTTGGGGTGTTTCTTTTTGGCTGTCATGAATATTTCTACTGTGAACATTTGTGTACAAGTTCTTGTATGGACAGACATTTTCATTTCTTGGGTGTATACATAGGAGTGGAATTCCTGGGTCATACAGTAACTCTGTTTAACCTTTTCAGGAACTCCCGGATTGTTTCCCACAGCTGTGGCTTCATTTTAAACAGCCACCAGCAATGCATAGGGTTCTAAATCTATACATTCTTACCAACATTATTTTTTTTTAAAAGAAATTACTATAACTATCCTACCGCTACAAAGTGGTAACTAATTGTGGTTTTCATTTGCATTTCCCTGATGACCAATGATATCGAACATTTTTTCACGTGCTTATTGACCATTTGTGTATCTTCTTTGGAGAAATGTTTATTCAGATCTTTTGCCCATTTAAAAAATAGTGATCTCTGTCTTTTTTGTTATTGAATTCTTCATCATTATTTAAATGGAGCAAATAAATATCATAAGCTCCACCCAAAGCTCAATGGTTGGTAAAATTTATCCACATTATGTTGTTATGTAAAGTACATGAGAGTATGTGAAATGTGACCACTGAAGCAATGTCCTGATGATTGTTGCCTGTGTATTCCAGAGCTCTGATCCCACTCATGACAAGGACAAAATATTTCTTTTGATCATAGTAGCATCTTGTAAGTCAGTAAAACCCTAAAACACTAATTAGATATTGTCAAATTTTAAATAAAATATAATACAATGATTCAATATGTGACTTACTAAATGGTTTAGTCATTCCAATGGTTGAAGATAATAAAACTTTTAGTATAAGCAAAAACAGGATTACATTGTTATACAAAATCCATTCGTGCTCTCAAGGTATAGTTAATTTGAAGTTTTACTTCTATGTACATTTAATTATTGAAAATAAGTCGCAAAAATTTTACCAAAGCTGATATTAGATAAACTAGAGGTAAGAACCACCTTCTCTTCTTACAAATTTTGGTATCTCACACAATAGTAGTGACTAAAATAAATGGTGCCAAAATTTTAAAGTCTTTTTAAATTCAGAATATAATTAAAATCTCATGTAGCTTTATTGGTTTTAGTATCCAGCAGAGAAAAAATATTGAAACTCCAAGAGATTTTGAATTAAATAGCTACAACAGTTTTGTTTTATTGGTTCTGACTGGGAGAAAAAAAATTATAAGGACAACTTTGGAAAAATCTAGTTCTTTTAGAGCCCCAAATGACTTTTAAAACAATAAAACAAACTATAAAACCTACACAAGTGATATTAAAAATTATGTAGTTCAATGAATGTGACATTCACAAATGTGGTTGTAATTTTTTTTTAACTATAGCAAAATGAACATGGATCTGACGACTGGATTTAGAAGAGGTGGTGTTATATAGCTTAACAGAATTAAGTGCTTCAATTTGCTGGTTAGGATTATGTAGCTAAGTTGGAATGTTATACCAATGCCTTATAAGATCTCCATCACCTCACAGGATCTGTGGCTAAATCAAAGAAAGGAATGATGCTTCCTTTTCCTATATTAGTGATTATTTCCCTAGTATTTTAATATTTATTTTTGGAATGCTTGTAGACCTAGATCTTTTTGGCTTGTGGCTGAGTCATGTACAGAATAAACTATAAACTCATACTATTTATGAAGATGGAGAATGAAGGCTCACTAGTGATTTACTGTAAGGGCATTAAATGAATTGGAATAATAATCTCAATTATGTGCTAGGTAGAAGGGGCAGGAAAAAGGAGAAAAACAAAGATGAGGGAGAAAATTTTTGTGACAAAATATTAAATCACAGTCACCTGGTCAGTTTCCTGAGGTCCCAATCTTTGAAGACTCAAACATAACTTCTGAAGTCCTTTAACATAACCACTGTTCTTTTTTTGTCCCCAAATCCAATCTCCATCCTTGGTACAGAAGAACATACCCCTCATGCCACAGTCTCCCAGCACCTGCCTGAATTCTCCATCGTCTTTGGAGGAGAATTATGACTTGGGGGTGGGGTGGGGTGGGGGTGCGGTGGGGTTGGGGGGGCACACAACATCAAACCAGACCCCAGAGAGACCAGTGATTTGCAAATGGCCCTCCACGGATGGTTTCCAGGAGGTATGCACTACCTAAGCTTGTATGCAGATTTAACAAACAATTTAAATAATTTTACCTTTTAAAAAGACTTGAGTGTTTTCATTTTTAAATAAAAATCATACTTTTTAAAAGTTTTTATATTCAAAAAGGTCAAACTTACAGAGAAGCTGAAACTAGCACAATGAACATCTGTATGCTCTTCACTTAAATTCACAAATGAATAATTTTTCAATTTGGTTTATCTCCATCTTTACATATACATATATGTATACATGTTTGTGTATCAATTTGAAAGTAACTTGCAGGTTTCATGACTCTTCACACCCCAGTACCTTAGCTTGTACCTCTCAGAATAAGGATATTTCACCTGTGATACCAATATCACATCTAAAACAGTGAACACTAATGATGTCATCTAACATACAGTTCCTATTCAGTTTTTGCCCATTATCCTCCTAAATGTCTTTTATAGCTTAAAAAAATCCAGAATCCGATCAATCTGGGGTGACACTATGAGACCTTGTGAAAATCCTCATCCTTAACAATGTTTCCCTTGATGGTTTTGGTGTCCAGTGATTCTTGAATGAATTATTACTTTTCTGATTTTTATCACTTGTTAGCTAGCATGCGTCCAGTTTTACCATCTACCATCCCTTTCTGGTCTCTCTTTGAGTATTACTATAGGCAGTGATACTATGAACTCTTTTAATCCATAGTTTTGATGCTTAAATGACCCCAAATTTGGCCAATGGAAGACCCTTCAAGCTGGTTCCTGTTTTCTTTCTGTGGTTTTTGGTACCAGATGCCTGGAGCTCACCTTGTATTTTCCTGCCCCAACCTAGAATCAGCCACTCCTTCAAGGACCTACTTATATACATCTACACGGTTCAATTCTCCAATTCCAGACTGTCACAAAGCGTACAGTACATTCTCCCTCTAACCCTACCTCTCTCTTCATAGACAGCCAATGTTACTAGGTTTTTGTGTATCCTTCTGGAGATAGTTTCTATAATAGAGCAAAGATGCAGATAAATATTCTTCTGTCAACATTTTAACTGAAGTGATAGCATATTATCACTTTGTATTATCACTTTATCATATTGTAGTTCTTGTCTGTCATCAGATTTTGAAAGATGCCTAGGATCCCAATCCCAAAAGATTAGAAACCTTTAGGCTAAATGCTAAATGTTTCAGATAAGAAAAACTCAGGGACGGTGACTTGAAAAGCTGTACTGAGAACACTCAAATAATATACTCTATGGACTGGAAATGTTAGTTCCTCTCCGGGTTCCTTGACACCTACTCATTTTTCAAACATCACTTCCTTGGGGAACCCTTTCCCTTCCTTAATTCATCTTCCTCCCCCAAGGAGGAGATGTCCTCTCTTACAAGGTTTCTGGTCATCGCGCACTTCTCCCAGCGCAGACGTAAGTCACTGTTTAAAATTTGTTTCCTGCCACTGCGAGGACTGGACCCACATCTGTTCTGTTCACTGCTGGCATACAGTAGTTGCTCACATACACACACACACACACACACACACACACACACAGAGTTTGGACTGAGACTCGAACTCAAGCCATCCGGCTCCCAGCCCACTCTGTCTAGTGCTGTCCCGCTGCAGTCGGAAAAACAATCCCAAGATGTAAATAAAAACTCTTAATAGAAAAAGCCGGGAAGTTTTGTTTTTTTTTTTTCTTTCTTCCAATTCCACGACTGACGGAGGACCTTAGCAGAAACCGCTCACCGCGAGGTGTGACAACCGCGGGAGGGCGTCAATCAAGAAAATGCCCCCTTGCCCCGCAGGCGAGTGGAGCTGCACAGAGCCGAGGCCACACCGGGTAGCGTCGCCGCTTCAATAGAAAACACGTGCAAAACGGGAAAGCGGGACTGCGCGCAGCTGCGATCCCCCAGGACCTGGGGACCGGGGACATGGAGCAGCCCGCATGGGGTCAGAGAAGACTGCACAGCTCCTGCTAGGCGCCGTAGGACCCCGACCTTCCCTTGATTCCTGCCCGAAGGGACTTCTACCAGCGTCCCCGGGGAAGTGGTTGAGTCCCTGGGGCCCCCGAATGACGCGGGCTAGAGAGGCCTGAGTCCGGAGCACCTGATGTCTAATCTTACCCACAGGGACGCAGGGAAGGGCCGTGGCTCTCTCTCCCTGGAGCTCCCCCAGGAACCCAGGGCACTCTCCCGCTACGAGCACTCTGGAGACGCCCGGGGCCACAGCCAGTGCTACCGTTACTCCAGGGAGCGCGCCGACAAGGGAGGGTGCTCTCAGGCCGGCGAAGGCGCGGCCCGACCAGTGGCGTCCACGCCTGCGGGGCCCGAGTCCAGTAGCCCTTTGCTCGGGCCGGTTGCCGCCACCGCGGGTCCGTGCCTAGACCAGTGCCCTCGAGTTTCGGCGGAGATGCCTCCCCGCCGAAGCTAGGGCCGCCTGAGTCTGCCTTGCAGGCAGCTGCTGGCCTCGCGCCTCGCTCGACGGACGCGGCACTGGGCTTCCGTCGAGGGCGTCCCGGGCCAGGGTGCTTTGAGTCCCGAGCGTCGGCGGCGGCTGGACACCGGGCGCCGGGTGCTCAGAGGCGGCTAGCAAGCGAGCGCGTCCCGGGGGCGGAGAGCTCGGCCGGCGGGGGCGGGCCAAGGGTGGGGGCGGGAGGCGGCTCCCGGGGCTCCGCGCCATTGGCCGCAGGGCCCGGCGGCAGGAAGGGGCCAGAGAGCGCGGCCCCACCCCGCGGCCGGCGGAGCCTATCGCCGGGAGCGCGGAGCGCGGATAAATGTAGCGCCGCGGCGCGGGCCGGCAGCTCTCCGAGGGGCCGGAGCGCGGCGCAGCCATGCAGTACCCGCACCCCGGGCCGGCGACGGCGGCGGGCGCCGTGGGGGTGCCGCTGTACGCGCCCACGCCGCTGCTGCAGCCAGCGCACCCGACGCCGTTCTACATCGAGGACATCCTGGGTCGCGGGCCCGCCGCGCCCACCCCCACGCCCACGCTGCCGTCCCCCAACTCCTCCTTCACCAGCCTCGTGTCCTCCTACCGGGCCCCGGTGTACGAGCCCACGCCGATCCACCCCGCCTTCTCGCACCACTCCGCCGCCGCGCTGGCCGCCGCCTACGGACCCGGCGGCTTCGGGGGCCCTCTGTACCCCTTCCCGCGGTCGGTGAACGACTACACGCACGCCCTGCTCCGCCACGACCCCCTGGGTAAGGCGGCCGGGGTCATGGCGGGGCCGAGCCGGGACGGCGGTGAGGAAGGCGCCACTCGGCAGGTGGCAGCGCCCTGGAGGCGGCGGGGGCGGAGGGGGAGGCAATAGAAAGTTGTGGCAAAAGCGATTGAAAAGCGGCTGCCGGGCGTGCGCGGGGGACCGGAGGCGCGGGCCCGGGCGGCGCGCGGCCCAGACTGACCGCACCATGACTCAGATTGGTTTTCCTGCACCTTGCAGGCGTCGGGGCGCGCGGGCCAGAGCTAGACCGCCGGCGCTGCCGCGGGGGCCGGCGGCCGAAGGAGCCTTGGGGGCGCTTGTCTTCCGGGGGTTGGGAGGCTCCCTTAGCTGGAGGGACCGGGAAGGCAGTGCCAAGGTGCCCCGGGCCGCCCCTGAGGGGCAGGGATAGCTGTCGGGCCCCGGGTGGTTACGGGGCTGGACCTGGTTCAACAAGCTTGTGCAGTGAAAGAGCCTGACCCTTTCCGTTCATACAGGAAATCTTGAGTTCTCGATAGGAGTAAATCTGGTTTCAGAAGCTGTTAAGTGTTTTCCTGGCTGCATGAAGCAGACCCTTCCCCCGGAGTAGTGCACGCTGCTGATTATTTTATCGACATCCTCAATACAGACAAATTCAGGAAACACTCGACTTCTGATAGCCGGGATCCGTTTTTCTGATATTGTTCATTTCCTCTGTGTGGGATGTGACTTTATGGCAGCTAAAATAACCAGTTGCTTCCTTTTTTTTTTTTTTTTTTTTTGAGGCTGTTTTGCACCAGTCTGAATCCTGACGTAAGCAAAATCTCGCAAAAAAACATTGCCCGCTTTCAAAGCGTTTAGCGCAGACCTGCAGACGGACGGGCAGACGGACTGACTGACCCACCCGTCTTTGGAGTAGGGAGGGCAGCGCGGACACGTTGGCCGAACGAAGTTTGCGGGACATATACCCTCAGTGCGCGCCCTAAGAAATGAGCCACCTGTGATCCGCGCCCGGTGGCCCTTGGGGCCTCCGGGCTTCTGGGGCCTTCGGGCTTCTGAAGCCTCCGGTACAGAAAACGCGACTCCTTGCCTTGGCCCACCAGGCTTTTATGTCTACTCTGTGTTCTTGGCAGCTTAGGTAGGCACCCTGGAGATAACTGACATTTTAATTAATTGACTTTTTAGTGTCATCATTATTATGGTGTGGCCCCTCGCACAGTTCTCCACCTTTCTTTCTCATCGCTCTAGAGACTTTCGGGGGAATTATATTTTAGTGTGTGTGTGTGTGTGTGTGTGTGTTTTAAGTTATTGTGTTTTTATTCCATCCTCAAAGGTATGATGCTGCAGGCCTGGTGTGGCTCTGTTCGCCTGCTGGGGCCGGAGGGAGACCCTCGGCCCGGCGAGCCTGGGGGCAAACGTTTTCACAGAGCGCGCCCTGGGTTTCCTCGGGACTACGCAGGAGGAAGCAAAGGGTTTTTCGAGATAGACCAACAGGAAACACATTGACGGAAATGTTGCCATAGCCCACGGGGTGGCTTTAACTGGCCGCCCCCGCCGGCCGGGTGTGAAATCAGAGGGGGGCCTGCGCCCTCCGGCCAGGATTGGAAGCTCCACTGACACCCATCGCTTGAGCCGGAGGGCTTCCCTGGTCGCTGGGTCGCCTGCCCCTGGCAGCGACGCTTTGGCTAGTGTGACAGACCCTCTCCCCCCAACATAACGCACACACGGCTCTTTGGAAAGTTTGGTTCACCAAGGGAGAGGACCCCTCTGCAGGTCTTATAGGCTAAAAAAGTTAGTTGTGTATACATTCTGAGAGCGACTGGTTAAAGAGGTTATGGTATTTTAAGCTCAGCCTGTAGTCAGTGTTCTTTGGGGAACCAAAATGATTGTATCTGGCTCTGGGTGTGATGGTTGTGTGGGTCTGTGGGCATATGAATGTGATCTTCGTGCATATGCAGTGTAGGTGAATGCCTTTGGATGTTCCTGTGTCTCCGGGTGTGATGTGTACTGGTGGGAGCCTGTTGGGTCCGTGTCTCAACGGGTATATGTGAATGTGTCTGATTGAGTGCCCAGCAGCCTCCCTTCCCCTTCTTTGTCACCCCCTCGCCCAGTGCAGGCTGGTCTACGGGTGGGCCGGGCTGCTTCAGGGCCGCCTCTAACCAAGACGCTCTGGCCCGCAGGCAAACCCCTGCTCTGGAGCCCTTTCTTGCAGAGACCTCTGCATAAAAGGAAAGGCGGTCAGGTGAGGTTCTCCAATGACCAGACCATCGAGCTGGAGAAGAAGTTTGAGACCCAGAAATACCTCTCCCCGCCCGAGAGGAAGCGGCTGGCCAAGATGCTGCAGCTTAGCGAGAGGCAGGTGAGTCGCGCTGCGGGCCGGGGTCTCGGGGCAGAAGGGAGACAGTGAGGCCACCGGCAGCTGTTTGACTCGGAAGCTCCTGAGCTTCTCCCCGCCTCCCCAGGTCCCTCGGGATTCTGGACTTGTGGCAAGTTTTATTTCTGTCTTTTCTGTAGGTCAAAACCTGGTTTCAGAATCGACGGGCTAAATGGAGAAGACTAAAACAGGTATTGACATGGTTCTGTTTCTATGGAAATAAATATTTTTACCATGTTATCTCAATGCGGGGCCTGTTGTAGGTTGTATGCAAAAGTCATTTGAGGGGCTATTTAACCTCTTCACCTTGATTAAAAAGGCAAATAGTCCTGCTGAAGTTCAGGATGAGTTGTTCAGGCGGCAGTAATGCTAAAAGCACCTAATGCAGTTTCTATATCAATTATGCTTGGGTTTTCACACACTGGCTAGTAAAACTCCCAGCTAATTGTTTTATAAACCCCATATGTTGTTTATCTAATTAACGCAGGAAAGATAAAGTAATTGACAGTAAATGACTTAAGCAGTTATCTTTGGGAGAAAATTGTTTCTTTTATTTACACAGCCATAATAAAACCAGGCAGAGCTCAAGGGTAAATATAAGGAAATAAACACCTTTAAGTCTTGTTTGCACTGTTTTTTAGAAGAATTAAATATCAAAGAGTTTAAAAATTATTTTCCTTCTAATTCTAGCTCTTAAAATGAATATAAAAACAGCAAGAGACTATCCAAGCCTGTTTGAAAAGTAGCTTAAACTTTCTGACAGTCTTTTCTTCCAGTGACCTTGTTACGTAATATGTGATAAAAAGTAAAGGCTAATTCAGTTTTTAAAGAAGCTCTGTTGACTTAGAGCTAAAGATTTGTTTTTGATGTTCTAATCTGATATTTTCTCCAAAGTTATCTGACAAATGCTGAAGTTTTCACTTACCAGTTTATATAGTTTATAATAAATAAAATTTTTTGAAATGAATAGGGACATTGAAAGCAGTATGCATTTTCAAATTTAGCAATCATATAACTTTTTCATGAAAAACAATAATGTTACAAAAAACACTAATTCCCGTAATTTCATTATTCTAACACAATTTTTAAAATTTCGAGTTTCCTCTCAATATCTGAGCCTTGTAACTTACCACATAGTTGTAAGCTTGGTAAATCTATTATTCTATAGTCTTGTTTTAGGGGAAAAAAAACTTTAGCAGTATATCATAGTTTTCCTTAGTATTTATGTGCATTTTAGACAAAAACAGGATTAAAAATTTACTAACTTATTTAGTTCTTGGTCAAAGGTAGTTTATCAGGGACTTTAAAAATAGTCGTTTCTGTGTAATAAGGGAATATTTTCAAGAAATTTCCTCCAGATTTTAAGTAAATTATAGTTATCTCCCTTTTCAATTGGCAACATTCTTCCAATTCTGCATTTTTCTTAGCCATGATTATGTAACTTGCTATACATATGTATGTGTGTATATGTTTATAAACTTAGTCCAGAAAATGCATAAAAAACAATTTAGTCTAATAATTTTGAAACTTTATCCTTAAAGCATTATTTAGCATTCATATTTTTTAAATGTCTAAAAGACTTTTGTCAGTTGGCAAGGTTTAAATATTTGAAGAATAAAAGATAGTGTGTATCTGTAGTGATCTGATTTCTTTTTCTTCCTAAACTTTTAAGAACCTTGATACCATAGGTCTGGGCTGGAGTTTAGTATTCATTTAACATAACACATTTACAGTTATATTTGTGGTTAGTTGTTTTTATCTGGCAAGAAGAGTATAATTGTTCTCTGATATGACAGGACCTTTACCTTCCAAGTGAGAAAGAAGCATAAATATGTATTTTCTGAATAAAAATATTATACCTGAAAGCACTTCATAAATTAAAAATTAAAGAAGATGATGGAAGATGAAAAAACATTTGATTTATATCTCTCATTTCTCCATATTTCATCATCCGACCTATCTCCATTTCATCCTCTTCTTTTAGGAGAACCCCCAAAACAATAAAAAAGAAGAACTGGAAAGTTTGGACAATTCTTGCGACCAGAGGCAAGACTTGCCTAGTGACCAGAATACAGGTGCTTTGGAGAGCTCTCAGTGCTCACCCTCCCCTGTCTCCCAGGAAGACCTCGAATCAGAGATTTCAGAGGATTCTGATCAGGAAGTGGACATCGAGGGCGATAAAGGCTATTTTAATGCTGGATGATGACCACTGACATTGGTGTGTTCGGAAAACTGGGATTTGCTACAGGAAGTCTCCTTGGATGAACCTGAAAACTGTATGAGAGAGAGAATAAATTTTCTGGTATTCTGGAAATCTAAAATATTCGGTGCACTGACTAAATAACAAACTCACATTGAAACCTTAATTTTGACTTAAATAGTTTTATATACCGATTTTAGATTGTATGATAAGGGACTCTTCCCTGATTAAATTCACCCCCTTTTTTAAAAAAAATTGTTTTTTCTATTTATAAAAAGTAATTTTGAACTTTTTGGTTAAATTTTTAAGTTATAACTTTAAAGATTTTAATAGGAGCTTCTTGAATGACTTTTCTATAATCGGTTTCTACATCCTACTGAATGGAAAAGCAAAGGAGCATCCAGATCCAGAGGTATGCCTTGGAAAGGGGGCCCACAATTCAGGCAGCCTTAGAATATTTTAAAGAAAATGTTACTTACTTATACATTATATTCTTATTGTATTGCCTTAAATCCAGAGCTATCTCTGAGTTCTTGTCTGGGGGATGTATGTATCTTTTTGTCAGAAAGATATACACAGTTGATAATCTTTAAATGCTTGTTTTGGGCTATCAGTACCTGTTTGACCGAGGTGTTAAGGGGATAGTACAGTCCAGTTCAAGCAGAGAAACTGACTCATCAGTGACTAAATTTAATCACAGATGAACTAGAAGTAGCAGGTTAATTAAATGTAAGTAGATTGTAGATATGTTTTATATTAAACAATGTTTATAATGTGTGTATATATAATTGTTCACTGTAAAAAAAATGGCCAAAATGTTTTTTTTTTTTTTTAATGGGTAACTTGTCTATAAAATAAATACGTTGGTGGGACAACTGACCTCGTTGAACCTCTCATTCTTGGGTTTGAACAAACCCAACCCCTTATCTTACAGCGCCTGGGGTGCTTGGCTGGGCGCTGGGGCTGGGGCGGGGTCGGGTGCAGGGGCGTCTGGAGCGTCTGGCGCGTCTGCCGGTGTGTGTCTCGGGTTCTGGCGTCTCGGGAAGGCGGTTCTGGGCGGCGACCGGTGGCGAGCACCTGAAAGGTAGATGTGGACCTTTCCCACATCTGGGTTCGCTGGGGGCTGAGTGTGAGTGTGAGTGTGAGTGTGTGTGTGTGTGTGTGTGTGAGTGTGTCTGGAGCAGCAGGGAAGGCCCGCTGCGGACCGAGCCCTGGACGCGCCAGGCGGTGGGGAGAGCAGCTGCGCCGCCGCCGCAGCGGAGCACCATCGATTCACCTTGGCTCGCGGGGCCGGCGGGGCCGCCGTCCTTGACCTGCCTGAGTCAACATGCGTCATCCCTTGGCGGCCGAATCCAGGTTGGGGGTCCGCTTAGAGGGCTGGGGGTCCTTGGCCGGTAGGCGGGATGGGGGAAAAGTAGTGTGTGCCAAGACAACGGTTCTCACTCTTCAGAGAGCTTCAGAATCTCCCGCGGACCTTGTTGGGACTCGTTGCCCACCCCATCCCCAGACTTTCTGATTTGAGTAGGTCGGGGATGGGTCAGGGAATTTGCCTCTAACAAGTACCCAGGTGCTGTCCAAGCTGCTGGTCAGGGGTTCTAAGGCACTTCTTGTAAGAAGAAGCAGGTGAAACTCGTGATCCCCGCCTCGCCCTTTCTCCTGCTCCCCTCCTCCTGACAATTCCTGCCCTTGAGGGAGCAGGAGACTGGCAGCTTTGAGGAGCAGGGAAAGGGAAAATGGGAGGCATTTCGAGGGTGAAGGAGCAGGGCTGAGGAAGAGGTATTGTGAGCTGGGGAGGAAGGAAGTGCTGAGCTGAGGGTGGGTATGGGGCTGAGAAGAAGAGTGGGCAGGTTTCTCACTGGCCCAGGTATTGCCAGTTCAGCTGCTTGCCTAACTGAGCCACCAGGTTCCAGACATTCCAGGAAAATGATGACCAGAGATCTGTGAGGGGAGAGGCCAGAAATCTCTTCCTCTAGCCCGATCCTCCTTGGAGGTCTCTAGTTTTTGTGGACTTGGGTGCCTCTGGGCTGAGGTCCTGTGAAGGAGTGACTCTGCCCCTGGCCTGGCTTGACCAGGGCTGTGGCTCCCCAGACATGAGCACTCAGGTGAAGAGAGTGAAAAAGTCAGTGCATTTAGGGATGTCACACCTTCTTGCCTCCTGAGATTGCAGGAAGGCCCTTGGAATTACCTGTAAATTTTAATTCCTGAAAAAATTTGTCCTGGGTTCTGAAGCAGATGGGTGTGCATTGGCCTGGAAGCTTAAGGATTTCAGTGGGAGATGTAGTTCTTGGCCTCAGTTTCTTCATCTGTTGAATGAAGATGGTCTAGTTGACCTACATGACCTCTACCAGCCCTTCCCCACCCTCCCAATTTCCAACTCAGTTCTCAGTGTTGGAGCCCAGCCAGCCAGAGGGTCTTTTCTCCTCAGCAGTCACGTTCCAGGCTCCCTGACCCTGCCTGACATGTTTCATCAAAGTTTCAAAGGTCATAGTCAGTCTCATTTGAAAAGAGGACTGACTGTATCAGAGTTTGGGGAGAACAGGAGGCTTGTGGGCCTAATATTGAATTAAAGCAGTCCTGAAATCAGTGTGTGTGTGTGTGTGTGTGTGTGTGTGTGTTTCGCTCCTGGAGATAACCTCTGGTTAATATTTATTCTTGAGAATAACTATCATGACTATCAAGCCGAGAAATAAAGGCTTATGTATTGATTGACACTACAAAAATTGAGAAGTGAAACTCATTTTAAAGTAGACAGTCCCTGAAACCAGGCCGTTTTCCAATTTAAAGCTATTCCCAGTTCTCTGAAGGTTGCTCCTATTCTGAATCTAAGTATGTCTTTAACAATCCAGTGTGTGTTACATGAAGGAAGTACAGTATTCTCAGGACACAGGTTGGCATTAACTATTTTCTGAAGTGTCCCATTGCAGATTGCCAATGAATATTTACAAATTCTTCCTACAATCCAGGCATTTTTCATTTGTTTGTCTTTTGGCTATTTCATGTTGAAGCAGCATGTATGACCTTTACAGCACAACTCCTGTCTTGTTTTTAACTCTTTTTATCAGGAGATTCAACTTGAAAACGGTTATCATTTAGCAGAAAGACAAACAGAAAAGCACATTTTGTAAGCAAAACGTTAATGATTGGAAGAATTGCCCTAATTTCATCATGACAGTGTGTGATTAATCCCCTGGGTCATGTACTTATACTTTAAGTTATTCAGTTCATCAGTCTTTGATATTCAGAACCCTTCCTAACTTAATAGGATATTGATTTTGCTGGATGATGTACTTTGACTCTTTAAACAACATCACTTTTAGGGATGACTAGCTTGCTGTGTAGTATTTTATTTAGAGAACTGTTGCATAAGGTTTCTTTTTCTTACTTTTTATGGTTTTCTCAGGGTGAAAGCTGATAAGACATCTTGTGGGAAAAGAGGAAACCATCTCTGATAGTGAAAGTACCTATTCTCTTTCAACACTACTGGCAACCTTTTTTTGTGTGTGGTTTCATTGCTGTGAATATTCATTTTAGTTAATGGGGGCAGGGCACAGATTTAAGAAAATGTATCTAGACTTGGGGGAAATGCATTTAGCTGGGGAAAGAACACACTTAGAAAATTCCCATTCCAGTTATACTACCTTGTAGAAGGCGGCAGGAACTCAAAAACTGACCCTTTTGATTTTTTTTTTTTTAATCTAATGATCAACGATCCTCTAAATCTGCGACTGGAGGTGATATTTATGTGAATTCTGACAACATGGGACAAAATTTGGAAAACCACACAATCACTCAGGATGCTTCTAAGTAGTTAGGAGTTCAGTATCTTATAGTAAAAACAACCAGATATTGTACTAACGTTTACTTTTCATCTCTTTGGGTTTCATGAAATTCCAGCTGGAATCTCTCTGACTTGATTTTTATCCCTTGATATGTTTTTGTGGATATTGTTGTTGAATCCAAATGAGAAACGCTTTGGAAATTCCTCGCACCTACCAAAATATCTGACATCTAAACTCCACAGAGCGGATGTAGTCTACCCCTTCCGACGTAGCGGTGGGGAACTCTTCTCAGGAATCTTACCCAAGCGGATAAGAGCAGGAATGGAAGTAAGGCAGTCGAATCCCCTCCACCTCCCTTGCTGGCTGGGGGCCTTGGGCTGAATTCGCAGCCTCAGTTCCTCGGGGAGGTGAGCGGCTCACCTGAGCGGAGGTATCGGTACCTGGCACACAGTGGGCGTCAGGTGTCAGCCAGAAAAGCTAGAAAGCCCCCAATGAGTCTCTTCTTTTGAGGCAACTCTTTGATTCGCAGTTGCAGGCGGGAAACCTCTTCAGTCGGATGTACACAAATCTCTCCAGACAATAGAGAAGGCCGCAGGGAGGAGACCTTGGGGCTGGCAAAGGCATTTCCTGTCTGCGAAGGATCTTGACTTTGGCGCATCCGGCAATAGCTAAGAGGTTTTCGAAGCGTCCGAACGCTTTCTCGTGTGTGTGGCTATTTCTTTAAAAAAAGTCACTACCAATTTCAAGCGATTTTCAGATGACAGCTAGTAAGATCATTTCTCACTTAAAAAACATTTTTTAAAAATTATTTTTTTTTCTAATTTGGAAGAGTTTGGTATCATTCACAATCTTAAAAATTAAAAAAATCTCAGCACTCCATAACACTAGGACAAGAAAAGATTAACGGTATCCCCCCTCGCCCCCGTCCCCCAGCCACCATTCGTAGAAACTTGCAGAACTGAGAAATGCCTGTTCAGTTTTGTCTCCATTAAACTTGTTTACAGTTCACTTTTACAGTTTGTGTCCTCTATCCCTTCTCACCTCTCCACCTCCACTTCTTTTTATTTATTCCCTCTTCCTCCATCTCAAGATTACCGTTCCTCATTCAGTTTATTTCCCCATTAACAGAAAATTATCAGTCTCAATTCTTCAGACCTCACAATCAGGGTTAAAATTCTCTTCCAATACAGAAAATTTAAGCTTTCAGGTGGAAATCCTGAGTTTTAGGGCATCGTTGCCAGAGTCCTAATACATTGCCCTCATCCCTCCAAGGACAGATGTTTTAATTCAGCTTTTTTTTTTTTTTAAGCCAGGAAAAGCCATAATAGTGATAATAATAATCAAAAAATGATAATACTTGTGTCCCCAGGGGTCAGGCATTTGTGCCCTGGGGGAGGGTGGCTGGGCAGTGGAGCTGCCCAGGAGATGGTGCAAGAAGGTGTGTAGGCACAGGATGCCCTGGCAGAGGCTTCTAGAGGTTCTAACGCAGAGAAAAGTAAATGGAGGTAGTGAATATGCTTTCACACTACTCTCTCTATTTGTCCCACTCTCTCCTTCCCCCGCCTGGGTCCATAAGTCTGTTCTCTCTCTTCATCTCCATTGCTGCGGGCAAATAGATTCATCAGTACCATCTTTCTAGATTCCCTGTATATGCTTAATATACGATATTTGTTTTTCTGACTTATTTCACTCTGTATAGGCTCTAGGTTCATCCATCTAAATAGATAGCCAGTAGGAATTTGCCGTATGACTCAGGCACCTCAAACCAGAGCTCTGTGACAACCTAGAGGGGTGGGATGGGGTGGGAGGTAGGAGAGAGGGTCAACAGGGAGGGGACATCTGTATATCTAATGGCTGATTCATGTTGATGTACGGCAGAAGCCAATACAATATTGTAAAGCAACTATCCTTCAGTTAAAAGTCAATGAATTAAAAAAAGAAAAGTAAATGGAGGGCTGGTCTAGGGAGAGAGAGAATTACGTTCATAGATTTGAAAGGGAAGGAGGTCAGGGAATAAGTAAGACTAGAATCTTTGGGGGTGTTTGGGTTCCAGCATTTTGGAAAAGGGATTGTGGACTGCATTCTCCCCTTCCAGTCACACGAATCTCTTTGCTTTTGCACTTTGTTCCGTCTGGAACTCTCCTTCCTCAGATTGTCTCCTGGCTAGTTCCCTCACCTCCCTCAGACTTGGCCTTCCCTGGCCTTCTATTTAAAATCACAACTCCCTCTTCCCTATTCCTCTCTCACAATTTATTGTTCTCTATTTCCCTTATTACAAATGGATATAATATTTCAACTTATCTAACACTTATTTGTCTCTCATTGAGATGGTATTACCACAAGCATAGGAATTTTTGTGTTTTGTCTACTGCTATTGATCTCCAGCCTGACACATAATAGGTGCTCCATAGTAAAAAATCCCATGGATGGAGGAGCCTGGTAGGCTCAGTCCATGGGGTTGCTGAGGGTCAGACACGACTGAGCGACTTCACTTTCACTTTTCACTTTCATGCATTGGAGAAGGAAATGGCAACCCACTCCAGTGTTCTTGCCTGGAGAATCCCAGGGACGGGGGAGCCTGGTGGGCTGCCGTCTATGGAGTCGCAGAGAGTCGGACACGACTGAAGTGACTTAGCAGCAGTTAAGTGCTCAATGACTGAATGAATGAATGAACATATACTGAGCACTTACTAAATAAGCATAAATATTATAGGAGTCCTTCACATATCTTATATCATTTAATTCTCACAAAGATCCTCTGAGGTGGATGCTATTGTTGCTCTGTTTTCCTGATGAGGAAACTGTCACTGAGAAGTTAAGCCCAAGACCTCAATTATTATCCAATCAGTGTTGTAATGTGGACTTCCTCGTTTAATCTGTTGTGCCTCGGACAAAAAAATGGCAACCCACTCCAGTATTCTTGCCTGGGAAATCCCATGAGCAGAGGAGCCTGGCGGTATACAGTCCATGGGGTCGCAAAAGAGTTGGACATGATTTAGTGACTAAACAACAACCAAGCTGGTATCACTTCTCGCCCCAGGCAGTTACAGCGTGTGGACTTTCTTCACTGCTTCACCCTTGAGAAGCTGTCAAGCCAAGTCTAATTCTAGCTGTAAGAAGATAGTTGAGAGTGTTCATTTATTTTACTCTTTCTGCCTTAATTCAAGTCCAGCAGTAATTCTGGAAGGGATTACCACACAGTATAGGGGATGTGCAGTTTCTGTGTGTATAGCACATTTTCCTGTTACACGAGAAGCGAATAAACTGGAGCACCTTCTAGTTTTCTGGGGAAATGAGCATTGTCAAATACGCTTTACATTTTTCAAAATGTTAAACAAAATTCTGCCCCTGGCCCATATTATTTGGTGTTCCCATTGTATAACCTGTTTAGCATCATTATATTTCTCCATCTGATCCACTGATGCATGTCCCACAAGGGCCTCTGAATGTAGAGCAGCTCAACGGCTTACTATGGGGCCGCCAACATCTAGCACTGGGTTTTTCATGCAGTAAGCTTTTATGAATATTGTACTACAGAATGAAAGTGAAAACCACCTGCCCTCCCCAACGGAAAGGAGAGACATTGCCCCCCTCCCCAAGCCTTGCACACTCATTGTATTTCCTATTCCTTGGCCATCAGAAACATAGCTTCCCTGGATGGCTCCAGGCACACAGCAGAAAGACAGTGAGGGCTGCAAGTACAGGAGAGAGTCTTTGCTGGGCTTGGTCGTGGGTGTGGGGAGGATGTGTTTAGGTCTGTTTAGTGCCTTAAACAAGCACTGAAAGAAGATATTCACCCTGTTACGGACATGAATTTTAAGAGGAAGTGCTTCTGTGGGTTTATATTGGCCATCCTTCCCTTAGATTTGGCGATTTCATTTCAATTTCCAATTCACACTTCTCAGTTTCAATCAAGAGTTTCACTTAAAATGTACCTCGTTTACTGAAAAATGAGACTATTTGAGGGTAGTCTGTTATTGCTACTGTTTTTTATCAGCGTCATCCATTTAGCAAATGGAAGCAAGAAATGCAAATGTTTTAAAATGTTTTCTTAAAGTAGTTCATGACTTGCAAAGAAACAAATGTAGAAGGAACATAAAATGTGTTTGCTTCATATTCTGCTGCAAGGTTTTGGCTTTCCTTAGCTGCTTCTGGAATCTGCATTGCTACAGACTTTCCATTAATTGTAAATTGGGCAGACTTATTCAATAAATGTTTAAAAAATGGCCTTTGAGTGCAGGTTTAGAGGTCTAGAGGAAGTGGTTTCTTAGACACCTGCCTCCGGTATATTGAGTTGATGGTATGTAGGTGGAAGGGAGTGCGACAGTTAGGATGATGTATGGTACTTCTGATTAGTTAATTGAAGGTAAAATTTTTAGCTTCACCAAGCAATTACCTGATCTCATTAAGGGCTTTAAAATCTCCCAAATGTGATTTTGCCTGAAGCACCTGCCCCTTGATTAGATGGTATTTCAGGCTTTAAGAAAAACACAATCACAATGTTAGTGGTAACCAGAGAATTTAAGTCTGCAATTTCTGGAAAATATATTGTTCTGAATTTTAGTCATTATTCATTATTATCTGAACATGGAACATTAAAATATATTTACATTTGTAGGGTGTTTTACTTTTCAACAAGTTAAAAAGTATCATGTTTATAAAATATGCTTTTTTAAACTATGAAAACGTTTTATTGCTAATTAAAAATTTTTTTTCTTTAAAACTTTTACTCTTTGGCCATGCCATGCAGCATGTTGGATCTTAGTTCCCTGACCAGGAATTGAACCCATGTCTACGGCATTGGATGTAGAGAGTCTTAACCGCTAGACCTCCAGGGAAGTCCCTATGCTATTTTAAATACTTCATCTGAACTTAAAAATTGAATTGCAAAGTTTGCAAACACTTAAAAACAATGATGCTGTTCACATATTATGGCTAGACACTTATTTTTCCAAAGACACAGTCCATTTGTAACACCAAGACTCCTAGGTAATTGGAAGGAAAGCAGCAGAGAGACCAGGGGCATTGTCAAGAAACAATGACAGCAAATCTTTGCGTATCAGGAGGGCTGGGAATATTAGTAACCAAGCTACTACCTGTTTTTCCACTCGGGGAAGTTAAACTAAGAAAATTGTTTTTTCTAAAAACAACTTTCCAGGATTAATTTGTTTATGTTATTACACATGGTTGTTCATGATAAGAAAGCTAATAACAAGTCAAATGAGCAAAGAAGAACCTCAAATTTATTTTAATTCTGGACATAGAGTCTCTCAGTAGTTATAATATTTTTACAAATAACCAACTAGGGCAGACCTGTTTATAGAACTGCCCCCACCAACGCCCTCTTCTCTCCTCATTTTCATTCAGGGCCTCCTGTGCCCATTTCATCCCTCAACGTAGTATGATTTGAACGACGATTAAAGTGTCCTGAACAAAGGCCAAATCTGGCACCCCACACCCAGAACTATCACCTCTTCCTCACCACTTCCTTCGCATCTCCCCTGGCATCAGGCAGGTGACTCTACCTCTGCCAGGGCCGAGGCTGGCCAGCTCTCCTCCTTCCTCTGACCCTGCAGTTCCTCCCTTTGCTCCCCCTTCTCTTTCTTTTGTTTTATTGGGAACCAAAAAAATCCTTCAAGTAAAGTTGAGGAGAGTCAGATTGGATCAGTGAAGTGCCTCTTAAAGAAAAAGGAAAATTATAGTTCTTGAAGTGAAAATTAGGGAAAGTGCTGAAAAAATGCCTTGGGATCTTTATAGACCCCTTCTACTGTTATCTGAGTAGTTTTTATTCAACTTTGCTTTCAGTTTTTATTACTGGAATTGTGACAGTTTTGTTTTCTACCATCTGCCTTGTAGATAAGGGCTGTTTCCCAGTTACATAAGGATTAAATAGGCTTCAGGAGACTGCACCAGGATATGATCTTTTTAAAATCTATCATCTGAATCCACGTTAATTTTTCTTGGTTATGAAAGCCATCCATTCTCAATGTGAAGTAAATGAAAAATAAAGTGTGCAGAAGAAAAAGAATTGTCACCTGTGATCCCACCATTTAGGGATTCAAGTCTATGGAAACTCTAGGACAATTTCTTTAGTCCTTTTCCCCACTAGTTTATATGCTTCATAATTTTAAATTTTGACATCTTTCATCTTAAAATTATTTTTGAATGGTTAAAAGTGTAAATAGTAGAAAAGGTAATAAAATCAAAAGTAAGTGTCCCTCCTTTTCTCTCTCTCCCTGCCCCGGCCATCTAGTTGACTATCAGGGGCAATTTCTTAGTCATTTCCTTGGTGGTCTTTGGTATATATTTTTATACAAATGGTATATATTTTTATACAAACACATTTGTAAAGTATCTACTCCTCCTTTGTTTCAGTACAATACAAATCTTAATGTACTATTCATTCTTTTCTAGATTTTGCTTTTTTCCACAGCGAAAGATCTTAAATATTGTCCTTTATCAGTATACATAGACCTTTTCTTTTTCTTTACTTTTCTTTTTTTTCGGCTGGTTGGATTATATTTCATTTTATGTCTGAATCCTAACTGATTTGATGTACCATTAAGTTGTTTTCAGCCTTTTGCTGTTGCATACAATGCTACAATAAATACCTTGCATGCATAGACGTTCTGCTGTAAATTACCTAGGACAAATTTCTAGTGTTGGAATTGCTGAATTGTGTGGTATGTGCATTTTTTATCTGCATAGTTATGCCAATTTACTACCATAAATGAGATCATACTGGGCATTCCTGTGTCTAAAATATTTTATGTAAATATAAGTACTTTCTTTTATTGATATCATCTTAATGATTGCATAATATAGTATATGTTTTTGTGGTGATGTTATATTTCTTAGGAGAATGCAATGGCAACCCACTCCAGTACTCTTGCCTGAAAAATCCCATGGATGGAGGACCCTGGTAGGCTGTAGCCCATGGGGTCGCTAAGGGTCAGACACGACTGAGCGACTTCACTTTCACTTTTCACTTTCATGCATTGGAGAAGGAAATGGCAACCCACTCCAGTGTTCTTGCCTGGAGAATCCCAGGGATGGCGGAGCCTGGTGGGCTGCCGTCTATGGGGTTGCACAGTCTCACACGACTGAAGCGACTCAGCAGCAGCAGTGGCAGCATATTTGTTAATTCTTTTGTTTTGGGGTTGTGTAACATTATTTTGTTGTTATAACATTTTCCAAGTTGAGCTCAATTTACATCCATTTCAGTTTAATTCATTCTAGAGCATGTTCATAGAGAGGACGAATATTTGATAAATATTGTGAAATTGTTTCCTGGGAAAGTTCTATTAATTTACATCAGTGGAGAACAAGGCTCATTTCACCACACCTTCACCAATGGGGGAGTGCTATTTTTCTTATCTTTAAGTACAGGAGGAGAATGGTAGATTAATTTTATGTTTTTTAGTATTAAAAATTAAATTATTTTATATGCTATTTATTGCCTTTTCTTCTTTAGCATAGTCTTTGCAGCTTAGTCCTTTTCCTATGGA
The DNA here is from genome assembly GCF_029378745.1 of Bos indicus. Classification (NCBI taxonomy): domain Eukaryota; kingdom Metazoa; phylum Chordata; class Mammalia; order Artiodactyla; family Bovidae; genus Bos; species Bos indicus. Next base: position 14,190,859 of record NC_091785.1, read on the forward strand.
TTTACTCTAACTTTATGTTGAAGGATGAGACTTTTGGTCTCATTTATTACAGAAATGTTTCTGTTTCTAAAATACATGCTTATAATTTTGATGTGAAAAATTTTGGGTAGTCAAATATAGCAGTATCTTCTTTATGATTTCTTTTATTTCACTTAAACGTAGAAAGTCTTTCTTCATTCAGAGAGCAAATAAGCATCCAAGTACAATAAAAAATTTTTCCCTAAGTCTCTTCCACCCCCCTTTCTTTCTACATCGAATTATTTTTAAATTTTTTATTTTTAAAAAATTATTTATTGTTTTGACTGTGCTGAGTCTCTGTTGCTGCACAGGCTTTTCTCTAGTTGCAGAGTGGGGGGTGCTCTTCAGTTGCGGTGCCCAGGCTTCTCATTGCCGTGGCCCCTCTTGTTTTGGAGCACAGGCTCTAGGGCGCATGGGTTTCAGTACTTGTGGCTCCTGGGTTCCAGAGCACAGACTCAGTAGTTGTGGCCCACGGGCTTAGTTGCTCCATGGCACCTGGGATCCTCCTGGATCAGGGATCGAACCTGTGTCTCTTGCATTGAGGATTCTTTACCACTGAACCACCAGGTAAGCCCTTTACACTAAATTCTTAATCTACTTGGAATTTATTTTGTTCTACAATATGAGATGAGGCTGGAGAAGGGAATGACAACCCATGCCAGTATTCTTGCCTAGAAAATTTCATGGACAGAGAAGCCTGGTGGGTTACTGTCCATGGGGTTGCAAAGAGTCGGGTACAACTAAGTAACTAACACTAACTATGAGATGAGGAACCAAATTAAAAATTTCCCTCAAATATCTAACCAATATTCAGTAATAATTCATTCAATAATCCTTGCTTTTTGGCTCTTTTCTTATATTAAATATCTAAAAATATGTTGGTTTCTGGACTAATACAGTGTTCTTACAATTTCATTTCTGTACTTTATGTATCTGTGGCTGGCCATAAGGAATAGAACTTGCATTTTGCAGCAGAAGGAAGAGATCTCTTGCTCATCCTCGTATATAGTCAGCTTTCTCCTTCCAAGGTGTGGGCCAACTTTTGAATAGACAATAGCTAGCATTCAATTCGGCACCCCACTCCAGTACTCTTGCCTGGAAAATCCCATGGATGGAGGAGCCTCATAGGCTGCAGTCCATGAGGTCACTAAGAGTCGGACACGACTGAGCAACTTCACTTTCACTTTTCACTTTCATGCATTGGAGAAGGAAATGGCAACACACTCCAGTGTTCTTGCCTGGAGAATCCCAGGGACGGGGGAGCCTGGTGGGCTGCTGTCTATGGGGTTGCACAGAGTCGGACACAACTGAAGTGACTTAGCAGCAGCAGCAGCATTCAATTCTATCTAGGTCTTCCTGCTCATTACCGTTATACCACAGATGAAAGAACTGTCAGAACGTACGAAGCACCAGAATGAAGAACCCCAGAATTAGGAATCTTTATAAGGACCTAACCGAAGCAGAAGATATTAAGAAGAGGTGACAGGAATACACAGAAGAATTGTACAAAAAAGATCTTCATGACCCAGATAATCACAATGGTGTGACCCAGACAACCTGGAATGTGAAGTCAAGTGGGCCTTAGGAAGCATCACTACGAACAAAGCTAGTGGAGGCGATGGAATTCCAGTTGAGCTATTTCAAATCCTGAAAGACGATGCTGTGAAAGTGTTGCACTCAATATGCCAACAAATTTGGAAAACTCAGCAGTGGCCACAGGACTGGAAAAGGTCAGTTTTCATTCCAACCCCAAAGAAAGACAATGCCAAAGAATGCTCAAACTACTACACAATTGCACTGATCTCACATGCTAGTAAAATAATGCTAAAAATTCTCCAAGCCAGGCTTCAGCAGTACGTGAACTGTGAACTTCCAGATGTTCAAGCTGGTTTTAGAAAAGGCAGAGGAACCAGAGATCAAATTGCCAACATCCGCTGGATCATCGAAAAAGCAAGGGAGTTCCAGAAAAACATCTATTTCTGCTTTATTGACTATGCCAAAGCCTTTGACTGTGTGGATCACCATAAACTGTGGAAAATTCTGAAAGAGATGGGAATGCCAGACCACATGACCTACCTCTTAAGAAACCTGTATGCAGGTCAGGAAGCAACAGTTAGAACTGGACATGCAACAACAGACTGGTTCCAAATAGGAAAAGGAGTACGTCAAGGCTGTATATTGTCACCCTGCTTATTTAACTTATATGCAGAGTACATCATGAGAAACGCTGGACTGGAAGAAACACAAGCTGGAATCAAGATTTCTGGGAGAAATATCAATAACCTTAGATATGCAGATGACACCACCCTTATGGCAGAAAGTGAAGAGGAGCTAAAAAGCCTCCTGATGAAAGTGAAAGAGGACAGTGAAAAAGTTGGCTTAAAGCTCAACATTCAGAAAACGAAGATCATGGCATCTGGTCCCATCACTTCATGGGAAATAGATGGGGAAACAGTGTCAGACTTTATTATTTGGGGCTCCAAAATCACTGCAGATGGTGAGTGCAGCCATGAAATTAAAAGACGCTTACTCCTTGGAAGGAAAGTTATGACCAACCTAGATAGCATATTCAAAAGCAGAGACATTACTTTGCCAACAAAGGTTCATCTAGTCAAGGCTATGGTTTTTCCAGTGGTCATGTATGTATGTGAGAGTTGGACTATGAAGAAAGCTGAGCGCCAAAGAATTGCTGCTTTTGAACTGTGGTGTTGGAGAAGACTCTTGAGAGTCCTTTGGACTGCAAGGAGATCCAACCAGTCCATTCTAAAGGAGATCAGTCCTGGGTGTTCTTTGGAAGGACTAATGCTAAAGCTGAAACTCCAGTACTTTGGCCACCTCATGCGAAGAGTTGACTTATTGGAAAAGACTCTGATGCTGGGAGGGATTGGGGGTAGGAGCAGAAGGGGACGACAGAGGATGAGATGGCTGGGTGGCGTCACCAACTCGATGGATGTGAGTCTGAGTGAACTCCAGGAGTTGGTGATGGACAGGGAGGCCTGGTGGGCTGTGATTCATGGGGTCGCAAAGAGTCAGACACGACTGAGTGACTGAACTGAACTGAACTATGTGTCTCACTATCTGAATCCTCTGACATGGAAGAGCAGATGCCCTGCTTACCAGTCCACTCATATTTTAAATTATAGTATTTCAGTGGGCAAAACCTTAGATTTAAGAAAATAGCTAACAGTTACTGCAGGGTTATATTTTTTTCCATTTTTTTCTAATCATCATTAATGTTCTCAGTAAAGTTAAATATTTTCTAGATATAATTCATACTCAAATTTTTATTGAGGCAAATGACACATAACATGAAGTTAATCTTTATAGAGTGAACAATTCAGTGCCATTTAGTACATTCCCAGTGTTTTATAACCACCATCTTTATTCTGTTCCAAAACATTTTTATTGTTCCGAAATAAAACTCTGTACCCATTAAGCAAGCACTTATTCTCCCTTGCCCCCAGCCCCTGGTACCCACTAGTCTGCTTTCTGTCTCTATGGGTTTATCACTTGTAGATATTTCACATAAATAGAATAATACAATATGTAGTCTTTTTGTCTAGCCTCTAAAACTTTAGCATAACATTTTTGAGGTTCATCTGTGTTGTAACATATATTAATATGTCATTCCTTTTTGTAGCTAAATAATATTTCTTTGTGTGTATATACTGCAATTTCTTTATAGTTGTCAGTTGATAGATATTTGGGTTGTTTCTACCTGTTGGTTATTGTGAATGGTGCTACTATGAACATGTGTATTCATGTGTTTGTTTGAGTACTTGCTTTTAATTCTTTTGGGTACATATGTAGGAGTGGATTTTCTAGATCATATGGTAATTCTATAATTATTTGAGGAACTGCCAAAATGTTTCCCGTAGTGGCTGCACCATTTTATATTCCCACCAGCAATGGATAAGGATTCCAATTTCTCCATCTTCACTAGTACTTGTTATTTTCCTTTTTTGTTTTTTATTATAGCCATCCTTGTGGTGTGAAGGGGCATCTTGTGGTTTTGATTTGCATTTCTCTAATGACTGATGATGCTGAGCATCTTTTTATGTGCTTGTTTATAATTTATATATATTTTAAAAATGTCTATTCAAGTCCTTTTCCCATAAATTGGGTTGTTTGTCTTTTTGTTGTTGAGTTGTAAGAGTTCTTTACATATTCTGGATGAACTAGTTATATGCCATTTACTAGAGCTTTTTATCAGATACATGATTGGCAGATGTTTTCTCCCATTCTGTGGGCTGTCTTTTCATTTTCTTGATAATGTCCTATGTACAGAAAAATTTTTTAAATTTTGATGAAGTCACATCTATTTTTTTCTTTTGTTGCTCTGCTTTTGATGTCATATCTAAAAATTCATTGCCAAATCCAATTTTATAAAGATTTATCTCTATGTTTACCTTAAGAGTTTTATGGTTTTAGCTCTAATATCTTAGTCATTCATATTTTGAGTTAATTTTTGTATGTGGTGTGAGGAAGGGGTTCAACTTAATTGTGTTGTAGGTAGATACCTAGTTTTCCTGGCACCACTTGTTGAAAAAATTATTCTTTCTCCATTGAATGGTCTTGGCACCCCATGGAAGAGCAATTGGCCATAGATGTATGGGTATATTTCTGAGCTCTCAATTCTATTCCATTTTTCTATATGTCTGTCCTTGTGCTGGTATCACACTGTTTTGGTAATTGTAGCTTTGTGCTAAGTTTTGAAAATGGTAAATGTGGTTCTTTCAACTTTTTTCTTTTTTTCATTATCATTTTGGCTGAGAGTTTGTTATATGCCGGATGCTTTTATAAACTTTAGCACACATTATGTTATGTAATTTGTGACAACTTTGTAGTGTAAATATTAATATCCACATTTTGCAGGTTAAGTGATTTGGCCAAGACTACAGATTTGGTAGTAGTTATAGGATTAAAACTAAAATGAACTCCAGAGCCTACTTTCTTAAGAATGACACATACTGTTTCTGCCAAAGATGAAAGATGACTGTAGCTTAGTGACATTGTTTCCTTTAGGTAAAAGGCTAAAAATCTGTCTGTCCTATGAACATTTCTCATTTGGTAACTCACAATCAGGCTAACCTGGTTATATGGGACCCATTATTCTTTTTTACATTTAGTAATTAATTTTTAAGGTTTGTGACTGCTCAGTTTTGCATCTTCCTCTGTCTTCCTCTTTTTGTGATCTTATTTTTTCAGATGGATGTTGTGAGGTTATTTTCTATTTTGAGAAAATTACACAAATCTGATTTATTACCACAACAGCTCAGAAGTGGTTCCTGTTGAAACCCTTCCACATTGTCAATACTTAAGATTCTGTCCTTCTCCTTCACAGGACAGGAAACTATTGACTATGGGTGATACTCAGTCATGTGTTTTGAACTGAATTGCTATTGAAAAAATCTCAGCCTCCTTAGATGTGTCAAAGCAAATATGAAGATTTTGCCATCATATATGTGTATGACATTGAAAGCAAATACACAAAGCATACTGTATTGGCAGGCTGTTTCTATGTCTTTGATGTAATACTTATTTATTATTTACATTCAGTAAGATTATTCACTGTTTGCCATATACATTTGTGTTTTGACAATGCACCATTGTATAAGCACTAGCACACAGGATAGAGAACAGTCACATCACCGCCCAAGATTCCCTCCTCCTCCTGCCCCACTTCTCACCCCCAGTCCCTGGTATCCACTAATTTGCTCTCTGTTTGTATAGTTTTTCCTTTTCTAGAATGTCATATAAATGGAGTCATATAGTGTGCTGCCTTTTGAGTGGGGCTTTTTTCACTTAACATAATGCAGTTCTGATTCATCCATGTTCTTAACTTTTAGAGATAGTTAGCTCCTCTTACTGCTGAGTGATATTCCATGGTATGGATGTGCCATATTCGTTTACCACCTGAAGGATGTTTGAATTGTTTCCAGTTTGGGGAAATTACAAGTAAAGCTTCTATAAACAGTTCACATAAAAGTTTTTGTGTGATTGTAAATTTAATTCTGGAGTTACATAATAAATGCGAGTTTAACTTAATGAGAAACTGCCGAACTGTTTTTCACTTTCTTAGAGCTGTTGTAACGAATTACCACAAACTTGAGGGCCTAAAACAACAGAAATGGATTATTTCACAGTTCTGGAGCCTAGAAGTCTGAGATTGGTTGGCAGGGCCATACTCCTTTTGAAGACTCTAGGGGAGAATCCTTCTTTGCCTCTTCCTGGATCTGATGGCTCCTGGTGGTCCTGGCCATTCCCTGGCTTTCAGCTACATCACTTCAATCTCTGTCTTAGTCCTTCCTATCATCTTCTTCTCTCATGTGTCTTTCCGTGTCCTCTCCTCTTTTTTCAAGAGGGCCACTCTGATCAATTATTGCTGGGAAAAACTGAAGGCAGAAGGTAACAGAGGATGAGACAGTTAGATAGTATCACCAACTCAATGGACATGAGTTTGAGCAAACTCCGGAAGATAATGAAGGACAGGGAAGCCTGGTGTGCTGCAGTCCCATGGGGTCGCAAAGAGTTGTACATAACTTAGCAACTGAACTGATCAGTTATGACCACATCTTAGCTAATTTTATCTACAAAGACCCTACTCAAATAAGGTCACAGTCTGAGGTTCAGAGTGAATGTGAATTTTGGCGGGTAGAGGAAGAAACACTTATTCATTCCACCATACTGCCTGTGTCATGTTGCATTCCCACTTGTATGTGAGCATTCCTGTTGCTCCCAGTCCTTACCAACACTTGCTATTGTTTAAAAAAAAAAAAAAAAAAGGAAGAGCCATTATAATAGTGTGCTATCTCATTGTGGCTTGAATATGCATTTCTGTCATGACTAATAATGTTGAACATCTTTTCATGTACTTATTTTCCATTTATATATCTTCTTTGGTGAAGTGTCAATTCAAATCTTTTCCCCATTTTAAATACTTTGTTTTTTCTGTATTGAGCTTTGAAGATTCTTTATATATTCTGGATATAAATCCTTCATCATCATGCAAATATTTTTCCCAGTTTGTGGCTTGTCTTTTCATTTTCTTAACAGTATTTTTTCATAGAACAGAATTTTAGAATTTTGATAAAGTCCAATTTATCAATTTTTTTCTTTTAAGGCTTACAATTTAGACGTGTGTCTAAGAACTCTGCCTAATTCTAGGTCACAAAGTCTTTCTCTTGATGTGTGTTTGAAGCAATAAAGATTTTTAAAGGGACTTCCTTGGTGGTCCAGTGGTTAAGCCTCCAGGCTTCCACTGCAGGGGACATGGGTTTGATCCCTGGTCAGGGAACTAAGATCCCACATTCAGTGCAATGTGGGCAGGAAAAAAAAAAATTGTTTTTAAATTGAAGGGTTGTTTATTGAAACTGCCATCCTAACTTCTGCTACAGAGCAAAGTGACACACTCACATTCTTTTTTCATACTCCTCTCCATTATGGTTTATCACAGGATATAGAACATAGTTTCCTGCACGACACAGTAGGACCTGGATGTTTATTATCTCATACATACTGGCTTGCATCTGCTAATCCCACACTTTCGATCCTTCTTTTCTCCACCCATCTCTCTTGACAACCACAAGTCTGTTCTCTATGTCTGTGAGTCTGTTTCTACTTTGTGGATATGTTCTTTTGCGTCACATTTTAGATTCCACATAAGTGACATAATATGATATATATCTTTCTCTTTCTGACTTACTTTGCCTGGCATGACAATCATGTTCATCCATGTTGTTGCAAATGCCCCCATTTCATTCATTTTTATAGTTGAGTAATATATGGTTCCAAATAGGAAAAGGAGTACGTCAAGGCTGTATATTGTCACCCTGCTTATTTAACTTATATGCAGAGTACCTCATCAGAAATGTGGGGCTGGAAGAAGCACAAGCTGGAATCAAGATTACTGGGAGAAATATCAATAACCTCAGATATGCAGATGACACCACCCTTATGGCAGAAAGTGAAGAGGAACTCAAAGGCCTCTTGATGAAAGTGAAAGAAGAGAGTGAAAAAGTTGGCTTAAAGCTCAACATTCAGAAAACAAAAATCATGGCATCTGGTCCCATCACTTCATGGGAAATAGATGGGGAAACAGTGGAAACAGTGTCAGACTTTATTTTTTTGGGCTCCAAAATCACTGTAGATGGTGACTGCAGCCATGAAATTAAAAGACGCTTGCTCCTTGGAAGGGAAGTTATGACCAACTTAGATAGCATATTAAAAAGCAGAGATATTTACTTGCCAACAAGGTTCATCTAGTCAAGGCTATGGTTTTTCCAGTGGTCATGTATGGATGTGAGAGTTGGACTGTGAAGAAAGCTGAGCGCTGAAGAATTGATGCTTTTGAACTGTGGTGTTGGAGAAGACTCTTGAGAGTCCCTTGGACTGCAAGGAGATCCAACCAGTCCATTCTAAAGGAGATCAGTCCTGGGTGTTCATTGGAAGGACTGATGGTAAAGCTGAAACTCCAGTACTTTGTCCACCTCATGCAAAGAGTTGACTCATTGGAAAAGACTCTGATGCTGGGAGAGATTGGGGGCAGGAGAAGAAGGGGACGACAAAGGATGAGATGGCTGGATGGCATCACCAACTCGATGGACATGAGTTTGAGTAAACTCTGGGAGTTGGTGATGGACAGAGAGGCCTGGCATGCTGTGATTCATGGGGTCGCAAAGAGTCGGATACGACTGAGCTACTGAACTGAACTGAACTGAACTGAATAGCCCATTGTATATATGTATCACATCTTCTTTATCCATTCACCTGTCTATGGACATTTAGGTTGTGAAATAATAAAGATTCAATTTGGTCTAATATCAAGTTGATTTGAGAAAAAAATGCTTGGGTTTACTCCATATTATAAAGAGATTAATTCAGTTAAATTAATTGATCGTTTAGCATTCAAACAATGTCTTCATGATTCCATCATTATTTTCAACTCTTCTTTCCTCTAAACACAGAGGCTTCCATCTCAGGCAGTCTTTCTTCATGGTCAGAAACTCTAGGTTTAGTGACTTCAGGGGATAGAAGTAGTTCTGTTCCCCAATAGTTCCATCAAAAGTCCTAGGACTTTCTCTCATTGGACTGCCTTGGTGAACATGCATTTATCTCTGAACTTATCACCATAGCCTGGAGATGGAATAGCCAGGTCTTGGTCTTGTCCCTGCCCTTAGAGGGAGGGATAGAGAGAGGTCAGCCCCACCTGAATCACAAGGATTGAGAGTGGTTAAATGAATTTCTAGTAGAAAACTAGGCAGATGTGAACAGAAAAGAGGGAACCAGATGATTGTCAAGTAAAAATGACTTTCCACTACAACTGAGAAAATGCCCTTTGTAACTTGCTTTGGACTAAATTGTGTCCTCTCCCCCAATTTCTGTATTGAAGCTCTTACCCCTAATGTGATAGTATTTGAAGATGGGGTCTTTGGGAGATAAATAGGTGTAGATAAGGTCATAAGAGTAGGGCCCTCATGATGGGATTACTGGCCTTAGAAGAAGGGACATCAGAGAGTTAGCTCTCTGTCTCTGCTCTCTCTGCCATGTGAGGACACTGCATAAAGAGGGCCATCTGCAGATCAGGAAGAGGGCTCTCATCAGAGCCTGACCATAGTGGCACCTGATCTCACACTTCTGGCTTCCAGAATTGTGAGAAAATAGTATCTGTTGTTTAAGCCACCCAGTCTATGGTATTTTTATTATGGCAGCGCTAGCAGACTAATACTCAACAGCTCTTTATCAGTTTCCAACACTTGCTGTAATCAAAGCAACAGCTAGCCTTCATGGATTGCTTTCCCTGTGCCAGACACTGTGGCCTGTTTTCTCAACAATTCTCTGGGGAAGATACTATTACTCTTATCCTTACATTACATAAGGAAACTAAAGTTCAGTGACCTTGGATAACGTGCCCATGGCTGTGAGATGGTAGCCATGGATCCCAAGCCAGGTCCGTCTGACCTCAGAGCCCAGCCTAGTAACCACTGTGTTGCTCCTGTTCAGTCGATAAGCCGTGTCCGACTCCTTGCGACCCCATGAACTGCAGCGCACCAGGCTTCCCTGTCCTTCACTGTCTCCCGGAGTTTGCTCAAACTCATGTCCATTGAGTCAGTGATGCCATCTAACCATTTCAATCTTCTGCTGTCCCCTTCTACTTCTGTCCTTAATCTTTCCCAGCATGAGGGTCTTTTTTAATGAGTCAGCTCTTCATATCAGGTGACCAAAGTATTGGAGCTTCAGCTTCAGCACCAGTTCTTCCAATGAATATTGATTTCCTTTAGGAACCACTGAGAACCACTTTGTACCACTGTATACCACTTTGTAACCACTTTAGTTACCACTATGATAAACTGTTATCTCTCCTCAGCCTCCCAACCAGCCAGTCTGTCCTCCTACCCTGACTTGACCCTTTCACTGACATGAAAAAATTGACCAGGGCAGTGATTTTTCAACATTTCAGTCCCAGTGACAGACGAACTCCGCCTCCTACTAAGTTCTGGATTCAGAGCGCAGACAGGTTTCTTGCCCTTTCCCTCATAGCAACTAAACTCTGCTTTGAATTAGTGGGGGATCTTGGGCCCAAGAGATTTCTGCTTTGACTCCTAGACACAAGACTATCTCTCGCCTCTCCTCCAGGAGCAGACAAGCATCACCTTGTCCTCCAAACTAGGGCTTGGGGTATGAATGGGCTTCTCCAGGTACTCCTGCTCTGCCCTCAAGCCTTGGCAGATACTGTAGGACTGTACCACCAAGAAAAAGGATCTTTCGGGCCTACTGTCTGCTTCCAGTCTTTCTCATGGGTACCACGTGGACACTAATGGAAAAGAGATGGCAAGCTGGCAGGAATTTCTCTTGTGTCTGGAGTGCTTAGAGATTCTTGACTGTCATGCTAGCCCAGACGGATGAAACTGGAGCCTATTATACAGAGCGAAGTAAGCCAGAAGGAAAAACATAAATACAGTATACTAACGCATATATATGGAATTTAGAAAGATGGTAACAATAACCTGGTGTACGAGACAGCAAAAGAGACACTGATGTATAGAACAGTCTTATGGACTCTGTGGGAGAGGGAGAGGGTGGGAAGATTTGGGAGAATGGCAATGAAACATGTAAAATATCATGTAGGAAATGAGTTGCCAGTCCAGGTTCGATGCACGATGCTGGATGCTTGGGGCTGGTGCACTGGGACGGCCCAGAGGGATGGTATGGGGAGGGAGGAGGGAGGAGGGTTCGGGATGGGGAACACATGTATACCTGTGGTGGATTCATTTTGATATTTGGCAAAACTAATACAATTATGTAAAGTTTAAAAATAAAATAAAATTAGAAAAAAAAAAAAGAATTTTTCTTCTTACCCAATTTTATGATCACTGATTCTTCCCATTATTTGCCATGAGAAAGAGTTGATAGGTCTTTTTTCTCCTCAGAAGGGCTTGTTATCCTTTGGAATTCAGTTACCTTGGTTGTTCTGCAGCTCCATTCTCTGGTGGACTGAAAATTTTTAGGGTTGTAGCTTATGCCTTTTGTTATTATGGGAGCAGCATTCTCTAGAAGCTTTCTAACTGAGAAGTAGAAATTCTCAGTTCCAAGCTTAGAAAAGTAGTTTCCAAAACAATTGTGAGAAAAATACCAGCCACACAGAGTGTGGATATGGGGAAGAAAAGATTCTGAGATCAAATAAGCTTGCAAACTTTAGTGTGTCTTATTCTCTTTTGGATATTTACATGGCCCATTAACATCTTAGAGGCTCTGAAACGTCCTGAAGAATAAAGAAGTAAATTTAATCTTATTTAGCAAAGCATCCTTAACATTTGTTTGGTCTGAGAACTCTTTGCTTGTGTAGTGCTCATTATTTTCTTTAGAATGACTATTCTGTGAACGTAACTTGGAAAATAGTGGCTTAGATATTCATACTTTATTCTCTGGAAACCTGGAACCCCAATAGAAAGCAGAGTTCCTCAAGGTAGCGCCAGAGTCCTTGTGGGTATTCCTAAAACCAAAAGCCATCCTGACAGGGTGCTGAGTGGTGTTGAGGCACTCAAAATCCGTCTCTGTCATAGTGTCTGACCTTGTGTGCTATGACTTCAGAGGGATACCTGAATGTATGAGACACAAAGATGAATCACAAAGTCAAAATCAATGTCTGAAAGTCTATAGGTCATTCCTCTGGCTCTCCTGAAGAGTCTGGCACACCCCATTTCACTATCTAAAACCAATCATAAATCTTTTCCCGGAACCTGTATTTATACAACTTGTTCTGTTGGCTTCTAGTCACCATCCCCACTGTGCTGGGGGTACACCTTGAATATGCGGCTGCTATTATATAGTAGGACTGGCTGGGAATCTATTTTATGGACCCTCATGCTAGTTTGAAATGAAATCTTTAGCCTTAACTTACACACATTAGTTTTTTGACCCTGGTCTGTCCTATAGATTTGAGAGTCCCTGCTCTCCACCCCTCAGTTATATTATCATTCTTTGAAGTAGCCTAGACATATGTTGTTCCCATCTCCATGTATCCCTTTTAATTCTCCTCTTGGGGCCCCAACTCACTCCCTTTGAAGAATTAACCCTCCTCCATTCCTTATTTAGGTGGTGCCAATTGGTAATTGCTGGCAAAGACTGGGATTTAAACCCAAGGAGTCTGACTCCAAAATCTACTTCCATAATATTACATTATCCTGCTTCCTAGTTCTGGAGTATATCACTTTTCACTTGTATGGCATTTACTTTTTGTTACTCTGAGTAGTGAAATTACCTTATATTATAGAGGTTCTTCCTAGCTGTTTGCATAGCTGCATGTAAGACATATTGAAGTTAAGATTACTTTTAAAATAGGTAAAAGTTCTCATTTCATAATGGGGAAATCATTTTTTATTAGTTCTGGCAATGGCACAAATTAGTTCTTTTTGAAAAATAATGATTGTTTACTCTGAAACCTTTGGTCCTTTTTATTCCTTAGTCACTTGGCCACGTGGCCATGAGTGATAATTAGGGAAGCTAACAGCTTTTTCAGGATACTAGCCTTATTACCCTAGAACTATCAACCATGAATCAAGAAGTCTATCATGACTTCATTGTTCACTACACAAGTTATATGGTCCCCTATTTCTTCCATGCCTCTCTCTGTCTCTCAGTCTAAAATGATATTTAACTAAGTAATCAGGGATATTAACTATTCACAGCCCAGGCAGGTGTGGGCAAATAACCCCTGCAATAATCCACTGGCAGCCTCAGAAATGGCTGGCTGTGAGTAAGCACATGGCACTTAGTCCGGTCCTTCTTATGTGTTTGCGGATACATTTGCAATTTCATGCACAGTTTTAAATGTTAAGCATTAATTGGAAATGGGCAATGAAGCATCAATAGAGTCTACATTTTGCCCTTTTTAATGAAAATGCTAGATATAGATTTAATGCAAAATTAAACATTCAGCTCACTACGTTCTACTCCAGTAAATTAGCCAATGTTTGTCATCTTTTTAAAAACCGGGAGTTTAATGCCTCATTTCACATGGTTTTGTTAGGGACAGATAGAAAGCTGATAAACAGTCCATTTGTTCTCTTACAGCAGCTCCCAGCCACACCACTGCAGTCAAGCTTCAGTGCCCATTGCCTTTACAAACCCTGTTGTGAGTTGAAGTGGCTGCTTTTGAATATTTGACTGAAGCAGAGCCTTGGTGAGAGGAAGGGACAGAGGAACTTTCTCAGAGGAACACAGACTTGGCTTTGTTGGACAGTGGCCTCTGGGTTGTGAGTTCTGAAATGACTCAGTGAACCCAAAAGGGAACAGAGCTTGAGTGAGCCCCTCCTGTGTGCTGTTCTAGACTTTTGTATCCATTAGCCCCACAACAATCAGCACAGCCCCGAGAGATCCATGCGACTACCTCCACCCGGCCAGATGAGGAAACCAGGGCCCAGAGGTGAAGCTGAGCAGCTAGTAAGTGCATTTGAAACCACTCACTACATCACACATTATTTGTCCTTCAAGGAGGTTACCTAAGCCACCTCCTCCAGGAATTCATTGCTTATTGCCTGCTTGTTGACTGTCCTTCTTAGTGTATTTTTATTGCACTTTATCTGTGCTTCCAATGTAGCCCTTAGGACTTTCTACCTTTGATTGTATTAATTGAATACCCATCTGACTCCCTCTGAGAGGAAGGGCTAGCTCTCAGATCACTTTTGTAAACACCGTGGGACCGTGCCTGTCAAAGATACTCAATAAATGTCCATTGAAATGTTTATAAAGTAGATGGATCTTAACATCTCAAATCCTGTTTCCAGAATTATGAGAAACACTATGGGGAAGGGGCAGGTCCTGTAGGAAATCTCCCTTGATCTGAATCCCAGCTGAACGACCTAAGGCAAGTCACAGAGCTTCTCTGAATTTCGGGTTTCTCGGCATATAAAGTAAGAATAATGATAATACATACTTCAAAATGTTGTTGCCAAGCTTCAATAAAATATGGCATGTATAGTGCTTGGGGCAGTGCCTGGTATACAGAAAATGTTCAGTTATTATTTTTCTGAAAACTGAAGATTTTACAGCATAGCAAGAAACTATGTGGCGCTTGATTTGTCCCCAATTTTAAAATGGAAAAGAAAGGGGGATTGGATTGCATGATGATGGAGCTAACAGACCTGAGGGGCCTGGTAATGACCAATCAGATAAGATATGAAAAGAGAAATGATTACAAAGTCCCAGGTTTTGGCAGGGCTTGGATTCATCATGTGCTGGACCCAACCATGTACTCCAGTTGCGGTCCCAGATGTAGGCCTAAGATTTACGTAGGAAAGGAGTGTAGAATATATGTAGAATGGTTTCTGACAATGACTTTCCACTGACATAAGTTCAGTTCAGTTCAGCCGCTCAGTCGTGTCCGACTCTTTGCGATCCCACGAACCCGCAGCTCGCCAGGCCTCCCCGTCCATCACCAACTCCCGGAGTTCACTCAGACTCACGTCCATCGAGTCAGTAATGCCATCCAGCCATCTCATCCTCTGTCGTCCCCTTCTCCTCCTGCCCTCAATCTTTCCCAGCATCAGGGTCTTTTCCAATGAGCCAGCTCTTCGCATCAGGTGGCCAAAGTACTGGAGTTTCAGCTTCAACATCAGTCCTTCCAATGAACACCCAGGACTGATCTCCTTTAGGATGGACTGGTTGGATCTCCTTCAGTCCAAGGGACTCTCAAGAGTCTTCTTCAACACCACAGTTCAAAAGCATCAATTCTTCGGCGCTCAGCTTTCTTTATAGTCCAACTCTCACATCCATACATGACCACTGGAAAAACCATAGCCTTGACTAGACGGACCTTTGTTGACAAAGTAATGTCTCTGCTTTCTAATATGCTGTCTAGGTTGGACATAACTTTCCTTCCAAGGAGTAAGCATCTTTTAATTTCATGGCTGCAATCACCATCCAAAATCACAGTGATTTTGGAGCCCCCAAAAATAAAATCAGCAACTGTTTCCACTGTTTCCCCATCTATTTGCCATGAAGTGATGGGACCGGATGTCATGATCTTCGTTTTCTGAATGTTGAGCTTTAAGCCAACTTTTTCACTCTCCTCTTTCACTTTCATCAGGAGGCTCTTTAGTTCTTCTTCACTGTCTGCCGTAAGGGTGGTGTCATCTGCATATCTGCGGTTATTGATATTTCTCCTGGCAATCTTGATTCCAGCTTGTGCTTCCTCCAGCCCAGCATTTCTCATGATGTACTCTGCATATAAGTTAAATAAATGTCATATTTTGCAAACCTACCTAATCATTTATACCAGAGGGACAGGCAAAGAGAGAAATGCTCATAGTTCAGAGAGCTAGTTCGATCAACCAGGGCACCATTCTGTCCTTGTTTGGGAAGTTAACTAACGAATTGACTCACCTGCTTGCCCGTGCAAGACAGTTTGACTCAGGGTGAGCCTCTCAACATCTCTTTGAGGTTGAATCTTCTCATAGATAAACACAGGTCAAAATACAGATATCTCCTCTCTGTTTCCCTCCTTGGGCCTCAGTTTCCTATTTGGTAAGTGACCAGACAGCCTCTCACCCCTTTCTGTGGCCAGCCTTCCATTGCTCTGCCCTCCCTGGGATGCTGTGAAGTCAGTTCAGCAATATTGTCCAAGCTTTTGGGAACTTCCTGACCCCTGGCTCTGCTGGATACCAACCGATTAGATGAGCTGATGGATACAAAGGGAAAAACTTTCTCCCCCAGCAGGAGGACAGCTGCCTAACCAGGGTTTCTCCTGAATGACTCCTCAGAAAGAGGAGAATGGGGCCAGCTGGTGATGGCTGTCTCCCTTCCTTTCCTGGCCACCTGATCTCTGTTTGCATGTAATAGCTCTCCCTTTGGGCAGCAGGCAAGTGGCATGGGGGCCCAGATGTCTACATTTTCTAAAGCAAACAGATACCTTCCAGGACTCTTGTCCCAACACAGCAGCCCCACTCTCATGGAACTCTAGAAGCAGCCCACTGTGAAGGGAAGAGAAGGGCAGGAGGTCTTGCAGCCTAGACTCTTTGGCTCCAACTGGCTGGAAAAGTCAACAGCCTTCAGCAGAGTTTCCCAAGCCCCATGTGTGCCAGCAGCAACAGCACCTGAGGAGGTTGTTGTAAGACAGATTTGTGGGCTGTAGACTAGAACTCTGATTCAGTAGGTGAGCGGTGGGCCTGTGCATATTATTTTTAACAAATTTCCCAGGGGGTTCTTGTGCACAATTGGGCTTGGGAATCCTGTTGGTTTAGGTCGTGGGGGAATAGAGAAGATTAGGGGAGTCTGGTTGGAAAAACACATCAGCTTCACCCATGCCCCAGTGGTGTAGGCAGTTTTTAGCATCCCAGCTGCTTCTAGCTGTGCCTGTGGGTGAGTTAAC
Organism: Bos indicus; assembly: GCF_029378745.1. Classification (NCBI taxonomy): domain Eukaryota; kingdom Metazoa; phylum Chordata; class Mammalia; order Artiodactyla; family Bovidae; genus Bos; species Bos indicus. The sequence continues at coordinate 14,207,744 of NC_091785.1, forward strand.
ATCTCAGAGCCTTAGTTATCACATCTCTAATATGAGAATCATGGCAATGACCCCAGAGTATTAATGTGAAGGTTAAATAGACAGTATCTACAGAGCAGTTGGCCGAGGGCTTGGCAGAGTGAGCACTTAGGAAGTGTTAGTTGTTGATACTGTTACTGTGTTATAACTTCTGAAAGAAGCTTGACTGTTCTCTGACTTGTGTGTCATGAATTCACCTTATTCCAAAGAGTCTTTCTATAAATTAAAAAAAAATAATCTTACTGATTTATTTATTTTTGACTGTGCCGGGTCTCTGTTGCTGCATGGACTTTTCTCTAGTTGTGGTGAGCAGGGGCTACTCTCTAGATGCAGTGCTCAGGCTTCTCATTGTTATGGCTTCTCTTGCTGCAGAGCATAGTCTCTAGGGTGTGTGGGCGTCATACTTGCGGCTCCTGGGCTCTAGAGCACAGGCTCAATTGTAGCCCATGGGCTTAGTTCTCCTCAGCATGTAGGATCTTCCCAGATCAATGATGAAACCTGTGTCTCCTGCATTGGCAGGTGGGTTCTTTACCACTGGAGACACCAGAGAAACCCTCAAAGAGTCTTTATGAGAGGCCAGTAAATTTTATACTGACTTTAAATAAATAAATAACTAAAAGGAAAAAGGAGCAGCTAGATTTTGAGTGGGGCCTGAGACTTCTGAAAAGGCCCAGGGAGGCGCAGGCAGACAGCTGGAGGACTGTGGGCTGTGGGTAGAGGGGAAAGAATGCTGAGTGGGAGTCAGGAGACTTGGTTCTAGGCTTGGCTCTGAGCACATGTCAGAGCTTGGTTAAATCATGTGACCACCCCGGCCTCCTTTTTTTCCCCTCATTTGTACAGCGGAACTGCCTTGGAAGACATCTAAGGTCTTGTTCTCTAAACGATTTACCCCAGAGCCCCCTGAGGAGTCACATTTCCAACACTTTTTACAAAAACAGCTTGTGGAATTAGGCTAAAAAACGTCAATATTTGTTCAGTTGCATACATGGTTGTTAGAGTATTCCTTAAATTTCTTGTGCTTTTGAAATATTTAACAACAACAAGCTAAGCTATCATTTGCAAATGCCAGCTGATTGGTTCACAGCTGGCATCACCCTTATCAAAATGGGGAAACAGGCAAGATGGCATTCAGTGGTCCTCCAGATGTGTGACGGCTCCTCAATTCCTGTTGGGATTTCTCCTCTACACCCTACTCTACTTGTATTCAAGTTCTTCAGCCATCCAGAGCCTCCCTTCCTCAAGGACTTGTTTTTCCAGGGCTCCCAGGCTTATTGTGGGACTGACCTGAGGTTATGAAGGCCTGATGTGATTTAATTTCAATTCCTGCTTCTATTCGTAAGCCAAACAGCATGTATGTCAGACCCATGCTTGTGAGCAGTGAGGCTGGCGAGGGCGTTTCATTGGAGGATGAAAGTCATACATTGCCCCTTGAACTCAGATCTGGGCACCAAACAGATTTTTCTCATTTGATTTCAACCCAAATGATGCATCTTGAACTGAAAAGCTAATATTCTTCTCTTAAAGTGATTTACATTTAACAATGAAAGCTTTTGCCACAAGTGGTTACATCCCATACTTTGGAGCTCTGGACTCTTGCAGAGGGTCTTCTAATCAGACTACTGGTTCTATCCTGCCCTGAACCAGCCCAAGCCAGCCTCTCCCTTGTTAGCTTTAGATGTCTTGCATTCTCTCCCAGGGCTCTTCTCCAAGTCTCTTGGACCTTTACACCTTGCCTCATCTGCCATTCATTCAGGTCTGTGCCAAGGCAAATTTTGCCCATTGAAGACCCTCCCCAGGGTAAAGGTCTTTCTCACCCCTGCCTCCAAATATTTCCGATGAAGGCTGACTGTGTAGCCTCTCAGATCCTCCATTTCCTCATCCTCAAATCAAGGGAATATAATAATCCTAGCTGCAAGGATTAAATGATCCAGTGGTGAGAAAGTACCTTGCACATGGCCATAATAAATGACCAATAGGCAGTAGCAACTCTCGTTAGCCATCAAGACATGAAGTCTTAGTGCCAGCTACTTTCAAACCCTCAGCTCTTAAGCCACGCCTTTAGTCCTTGCTGCACACATTCGCTGACTCTAACAAATGCCAACAAGTGATCGGTTTATTTAAACTTCTGGTCAGTGATGGTTGATTGTCTGGAATGTCATTTGTGTTTGCATGGTACCTCTCAGATCTCAATTAGCCACCAAAGTCGAGTAGCTAGAAAAGGAGTGTGATTGGAGGGCATGCCATAGTTTCCCTTGAGAGGCTCAAGGCTTCCTGGGGAGACCTTTGTTTTTCTCCTTCAGTGGACATGTGTAGAGGGGCAGCTTCTAAGAAGGGATATGGCCCCTTTTCAAGTGGCTTTGGAGTGGCTGAGCCCTCCTGCCTACTAGGCAATATATTCACAATAAGTTCAGTTTGTTTGTGTGGTCCTTTCTTTGCCTTATACACTAGACTCTTGGAAGCTGGCTCATCCTCTTATAAAAGGACGCTGGGTAGAGTCATACAGTAAAGGGAGGTAAACATTCTTTTAAACTAATTTATCAATTTAACGCAGCATAGTGGTGTTGGGTTACCAGGGTCAACAGCCAGCAGTCACATTCCTCAGTTGTTTGATTGGTGAAATGCATTAACAAACAGCCAGTAAAACTCTTTCTGATTAATCATGTTGATAAGTTTTTTTTTTTTTTTTTTTGTAATGTGCTACTAGCTTTTTAATGTAATCTGCTTGGACAGCAGCCATTCTGGTGAAGTGTCTTGACTTATCTAAAGAAGCCTTGATGAGAAGGCTACCAGGCCCAGAATTTTATTGTGATATCATGTAATCATTAACGCATGTGGCTACTGCCTTCCTGCATATTTGCTTCCTGTCTTGAAATGAAGGAAGGGTTTGTAGAGTAAGGGCAACAGGTAAGCAAGGATGAGCCCCAGAAGCAATAAAAGGAAAGGAGGATGCTATGATGAGCTGAACCTGAGAACACTGACTTATCCTCAGGAATAAAAATATTCGAAAACATGAGTAAGGACTTCAATGAGCCCTCATCTTTTAAAGGTAAAGGAAGACAAGTCTGCTTTTCTCTCAAGAAGTAGAAATCTCGATCTGGGTTTTTCCACCTCAGTACTGTTGACATTTTGGATTGGAAAATTCTTTGTTGTGGAAGCTGTCCTGTGAATTGTGGGTTGTTTAGCCTCTACCTAGTAGGTGCCAGTAGCTGTCCTCTCATTCCTTTTTGGCAATCAAAAAGGTCTTCAGACATTACCCAATGTCCCCTGGGGGACAAAACTGCCCTTAGTTAAGAGCCATTGTCCTAGATGTACAATTTGAACATAACCTCTTATGACTCTGCTGACCTCGTTTCATCATATTATTTAAGGCACAATGAAACACTGAATTCTTCCTGGGGCCCTTTTTCACCTGGACTGTTCCTTCATCTGTTCTCTATCCACTAAGACCTTCAGTCTACATTGTCTCCTCCTCCCGCACCCTTTTCCTCTTCTTCCTCCTCCTTCTTCCACACACAGAAGCCTGCACTGAGCAACTGTCCAGTAACAGCATGCCAAATAACCAGGGAATTCTTTCTCCCCCCAGGTTTGTGAAGCCTCAGAGGCAATCGAGATAAAAATCCCCCCAGTTACTCAGAGATGAAATGAATATTCTTTAATTAAAAATAGGCATCTAAATGGTAGCAATGTAAATGGGTTGAGAGGCAGCAGGAGTAAGTGGTAATATTGCTGAAATTAAACATAATTCACTACATATTAAGTGCTTCCTAGGTACCACACGCACTACCTTATTTAGCTCAGATGTTGTTCCCATTTTGCAGATGAGGAAATAGAGGTTTAGTGAAGTGATTTGTTCAAGTTACTTGAACCGGAGCTGAACCAGCAAGCAGGAGGGTTTGAACCTAGGCAGACTGACTCTGGGGCGGGTACTTGGCCCCTCGTCATACAGCTGCAGCCCCAGACAGGTGAAGGATCACTGAACGGGGCTGGGGACCAGGAGGAGGGGTGACTTTTCAGGAGTTGTAAGAACAACTTGGCTGATTCTAGAGGCCCCAGCTTTCAGCGTCTGGGCCTATGCAAATAATGAAGTGAATGTGGTCCCATTTCTTTGTTTCCATCTGTCTTAGTGAAACTGCCTCTGCTTAGCGGTGTGGAGTATTGCTTTCCCAGTTTAGAAAGTTAATTTAAAAATGCAGCTGAAGTGAAGAATATGGTTCAAGAGAGTGCCCAGCTAGCAGGTGTTAGGTGAATAGGGTGGGGGCAGGGAACCCTGGGTTGGAGAATCGAGAAATAAGTTGAACCTTTGACCCTTGAAGAATGTGAGAAAAAAGAAAAAGAAAAGAAAGTGTAGACGTAGGTCCAGAGCCTTGGCAGTACCTACCCCTGGACCTGGCCTACAGTCTGTTTTTGCTCATTTTGTAGTTCTGATAGAAAAGCACAGAGAGGTAGTTGTAGTTTGCAGTGTCCTGGGGTTAAGATTGTATGCAAACATTGAAAAAGATATCCCCACGCCCTTGTATGCTACAGAAGTAAACATGTTTACTGGAGAAAAATTAGAAACAAGAGAGAAAAATGTAAAAATAGCCAACAATCCCATCACATAGCAGAATCCACTGTTTACATACTGTGAACCATACTCTTGCAGGTTGCAAGACAAGTCTTCAAGTGAGTTGTAATCAAATGATGGGATGAACAAGATGGGAAGGAGGGAGGAAAAGAGGGGCCACGTTAAACGCCAGAGTTAACTGAATCAACCCTCTTGTATCAGCCATGGGCCAGCTTAGTAAGCCTGCAGGGAGCAGAATGTCAGCTCCTAACTTTACCGCTTACTACCGGCATCGTCTCTGCCTCGCTCTAAACACTCTGCTCATGCCTGGAGCAAAGCCCCTCGAGGACCTTTGATAACCCTGCATCCCCTACAGAGGCTGCTCCAGGAGCCAGTCGTCCGTGCGTGCATTCCTGAACATGCTTACCGGGCCGTCTCTCCTGAGTAGTGCTTCAAGAACCACAGCCTGAAAAGACTCTCTAAACGCTAGGGTTCTCGCTAGAAATTACCCCTCCTGGGCCTTCTGACAGGCTGCACCACTGGCAGGCCTGAGGAAAGATAAGTCGCGCCATCATTGGGAAAGCTCCTGTTTGGCCTGAAATCTGCTGTCGCCTGTCTTCCCCTCCATTGCCATGTGACCCGATGCTGTGTGTCTGTGTGTGATGCTCCGTGTCTGTGCCAGGACATGTGATTTAGAAGCGTCTTCCTTTTGAGGGTGGGAACTGCTTTTCTCCTAAAATGATTGTGTGATGTGCTTTTTATAAACCTATAACATTTTATTTACTATTACTTTTTTATGGAAGTATAGTTGTTTTAGTTTTAGGTGTATAGCAAAGTGTTTCCGTTTTTTTTTTTAAATGTATATATATGTATTCTTTTTCAGATTTTGTTTCCATTATAGGTTATTGCAAGATATTAAATGTAGTTCCCTGTCTGTACAGTAGCTTTTTGTTTATCCACTTTATATATAGTAGTGTGTATCTGTTAATTCCAAACTTCTAATTTATCCCTCCCCTGACCTCTCTCCTTTGGTAGCCATAAGTTTGTTTCTGTGTCTGTGAGTCTGTTTGTCTTGTAAATAAGCTCATTGTATCATTTTTTTTTAGATTCCATATATAAGTGATAGTGTATGATATTTATCTTTCTCTGTCTGACTTATTTCACTTAGTGTGATAAACTCTAGGCCCACCCATGTTGCTGCAAGTGACATTATTTCATTCTTTTCTATGGCTGAGTAACTGAATATTCCATTGTGAAATATGGACTAGATATAAATGATGTAGGAGATACATACATATATATATACACACATATCTATATATCTTCTTTATCCATTCATCCATTAATGGATATTTAGGTTGCTTCCATGTCTTGGCTGTTATAAATAGTGCTGCTGTGAGCACTGGGGTGCCGTATATCTTTTCGAATTAGAATTTTCCTCTTTTCCAGATATATGCCCTGGAGTGGGATTGCTGGATCACATGGTAGCTCTATTTTTAGTTTTTTTTTTTTTAAGGAACCTCTGCACTGTTCTCTGTAGTGGCCATGCTAATTTACCTTCCCACCAACAGCGTAGGAGGGTTCTGTTCTCACCCTCTCTAGCATTTATTATTTGTAGACTTTTTTTTAATGCTCTCCAGTCTGACTGGTGTGATTTCTTTTTTAATAGAAAATTCATCAATAGTGCAAAAGGGCACATACGGTAAAAACTGTCTCCCTTCAGCCTCTTTAATCTCTCAGTTCCCTTCCCCAGAAATAGCCACCACCACTAATTTCATCTGGTGTATTCATCTGGAGAGATTCCATGCGTGTACAAATACGGCCCGTTTGTTCTGTTCCATGAGGCCAGGGTGAATATTTTTAACGGACAGCTGAGTCTGTCATTCCCTTTCAAGGATTTGCAGAACTGAGACCCAAACCTCTAACAGGTCGTCCGAAGCCCCACCCAGCTCTGCAGTCTCTTCTTGAGGAAAGCTCGTGCTCTGTGCTCCCGTCACACTGGCCTCCATGCCTGCCTCAGGACCTTTCTTTATGGTTTGGGGACCTCTGACCTGGCCACTCCACCTGGGTTTTTCTCTCCCCTTGTTTTGCCCAGCCAAGCTCCTTCAGGTCTTCGTTTACATACCACTTCCTCAGAGGGGCCTTCCTGACTTCCTTCTTTAAACTGAGTTCTTCACTGTCCTCTCAGCACAGCTAGATCACTTTGGAGCACTTTCTTAACTTGTGCTTCTATATCTGTTTATGTGACTATGTGTTTAGTGTCCATCTCCAGCTAGACCAGGAGCTCCCCGAAAGGCAGGGACCCCAGCGTCCCACACAACGAGGGCGCCTGATATCCCACACACAGTGCTCAAGTTATTGAGGGGATAAATGAAGTCTTGACTGAATATTTGGTTTGTTTGGAAGCAGTTGTGCTTTTGTGTGCTTTCCGCTTTTTTCCCCTGTCCCTCCACCTCCCCTGTGCTTTTTAACTTAAAAAAATTTGTGGAAAATGTCAAATGTACCTAAAAGTGGTGATGGTTTAGTCGCTAAGTCATGTCCGACTCCTGCGACTCCATGGAATTTTCCAGATGAGTGGGTTGCGATTTCCTTCTCCAGGGGATCGTCCCCCCTGAACCCAGGGATTGAACTCTGGTCTTCTACATTGCAGGCCTATTCTTTACTGACCGAGCCACCGATATGTTGAACCCCAATGTACACGTCACCTAGATTCACCAGCTGTCAAGATTTTGCCACATTTGCATAATTTTTCCCTTTTACTTTCTTTTTTCCCCTAGCTTTCTGAAGGCACAAAAAAATTAATGATAACTGCCATTTATTGAGCATTTACTATGTGTCAGTAACCAGGTTAGATGTTTCTTACACACACTGACTTTTAATCTGCTCAACAGCCCTGCTGGGTGGGCATTATTATTCCCATTATTTCAGAGATGAAGTTGAGACAGTTTGAGTCATTTTGTGCAGGGTCCCTTATTTAATAGATGGAAAACCTGGGATTCTAACCTGGGACTCTAAAACCCAGGTTCTCAACTCACAAACTGCTTGATGCAGACTTCATCAATGCACTTGTCTCCCACCTGCTTTTCTTCTTCTTCATACCTATAGACTTTAAAAATGTTCAAAGCATTTTTATTGTGCTTCAGCTGTAAGGGAAATGCTCTCATGCATGTGAAAGGAGTGCAGCAATTGGCTTTATTATTCCCCTATAAAAAACAGCAATTCTGCCAATAAATATTTATTGAGCCCTTTTTTATTTACCAAGCACCATGTTAAAAGCTGGGGAAACAATAGTGAGAAAAAATAAATACTGACCCTGGTCTCATGGAGCAGAGTCAAGTCAGGTCCTTCAACATTAATTCAGATAGTTTGTGGTTGAACCCATCCTATGTAAATACACTCTTGGTTTTCAACTGAGGCTGTGGGTTTAGAATGAGAGAAGTAAGATGGAGCAGCTGATGCGGAGAGTTCAAGAGTCAACTCCATTATTCAGAGGTTCCTGCTCTGGGATCCTCTTTCACTTTTTGACTTTCCTTCTGCTTCATGACTATCTAAAGCAATACTGCTCTCATCTCTGACTCGACAGAGGAAGGGAAAAGATACGTAGTTCACAATTACTCTGATAGCTAATCAGGGATGCTGGGGACTGTTGCACAGTTGGTGCCCTGTGTAAAGGTGCCTGATTGAGGAAGCCAATTGGAGCTGAATTCAGCCTGAAACCTACTTGCCTTGCAGTGGCCCTGGCCTGAGGCTGCACAGTCCTGGGGAAGAGATGCCTTTTTCTTCTCCCAAGCTTCTCCTCTGCAGACACAGAAAGGCAGCTTATAAGCTCGAGGTGGTTTTCTTTGTAGAACTGGAAAAAGAATGGAAAGGGATATGGTTGAAACTGCTGTTTCAAATTTATGTTGTGTGAAATTCACTGTTTGTATCTTCCATGTCCCCCTTGACTCAGTTGATATACTTATAAGTGCTTTTAGTTTTTTCTTTTAATAAACTTTATTGTTTACAGCAATTTTAGATTCACAGCAAAATTGAGCTGAAGGTGTAGAGATTTCCTATATACGCTCTGTCCCCACATATGCATAGTTTCCTGAACTGTCAACATCCTCCAGCAGAGTGGTATACGTGATGAGCCTATATTGACCACGCCATTTCACCCAAAGTCCTTAGGTTTTGATGGCAGAAAAGAATGCAAGTATTGGCTCAACGTAGGAAAAGTGCATAGTGGTTAAAAGCAGGGTACATGTTGTGACTTAAGAAACTTCCTGTCTTTTCTCTTTCTGATTTAGACCTGATGCTGCTAAGTCGCTTCAGTCGTGTCCGACTCTTAGCGACCCCGTGGACTGCAGCCCACCAGGCTCCTCTGTCCATGGGATTCTCCAGGCAAGAATACTGGAGTGGGTTGCCATTTCCTTCTCCGAGAGGCTAAAGAGGGAGGGGATATATGTATAATTCTGGCTGATTTGCATTGTTGTACAGCAGAATCCAACACAACATTGTAAAGTAATGATCCTTCAATTAAGGAAAAAAAAAAACTATTTCCTGTAGATGTAACTGGACATAATGGGAAAATTGGTAATACTTTTTAGGTGGCTTCTTTCTTCTTCTTTTTTTGGCCATGCCCCATGGAGCTGTTGAACCCAGGCCACCACAGTGAAAGCGCTAGACCACCAGAGAATTCCTTAGATGGTTTCTTTCTTGTACTTAATTTCTAGAATTAACTTGATTGTCTCATCCTAATGATGAAGAAAATAATAAATCTACCATTTCCTTTCTGTTTTTAGGAGATTGACTTGTTCGGGGTGATATTGTAATTTTAATTCGTATTTCCCTGATGATTAGAGACACTCAGCATTTTTCACGTGTCTGTTGGCCATTTGGATGTCTTCTTTGGAAAAATGTCTATTTAGTTTCTCTGCTCATTTTTAATCAAACTGTGGATTTTTTTTTTTTGCTTTTTGTTGTTGTTAATTGAATTGTATGAGTTCTTTATATATTTTGGATATTAACCCCCATCTGTGTTTAGGTTCAGTTCAGTCGCTCAGTCATGTCCGACTCTTTGCGACCCCATGAATTGCAGCACGCCAGGCCTCCCTGTCCATCACAAACTCCTGGAGTTCACTCAAACTCACGTCCATTGAGTCGGTGATGCCATCCAGCCATCTCATCCTCTGTCGTCCCCTTTTCCTCCTGCCCCCAATCCCTCCCAGCATCAGAGTCTTTTCCAATGAGTCAACTCTTCACATGAGGTGGCCAAAGTACTGGAGTCTCAGCTTTAGCATCATTCCTTCCAAAGAACACCCAGGAGTGATCTCCTTAGGATGGACTGGTTGGATCTCCTTGCAGTCCAAGGGACTCTCAAGAATCTTCTCCAACACCACAGTTCAAAAGCATCAGTTCTTCGGCACTCAGCTTTCTTCACAGTCCAACTCTCACATCCATACATGATCACTGGAAAATCCATAGCCTTGACTAGATGGACCTTTGTTGACAAAGTAATGTCTCTGCTTTTATATGCTATCTAGGTTGGTCATAACTTTCCTTCCAAGGAGTAAGCGTCTTTTTTACTGTTGTGTATAATAGTATTAAAAACTTTACTTTAGCGAGCACAGATATGTGCAGGTCATCTGCCAAGAATTTAACATATGTTGCTTTATTGAATTCTCTTCAGAGGTATGTATGTAATAATGTAGGTATTATTATCTCATTTTTATACACAGGGACACTGATATTTAAAAAAATAATGTTATTTATTTCTTTTCAGCTGTGCTGGGTCTTCTGTTTGTGGAGACAGGGGTCGCTCTGTAGGTGCGGTGTGCTTCTCATGGTGGTGGCTTCTCTTGTTGCAGAGCACGGGCTTTAGGCAGGAGAGCTTCCGTAGTTGCAGCACGTGGGCTGAGAAGTTGCAGTTCCTGGGCTCTAGAGCACAGGCTCAATAATTGTAGCACACAGGCTTAGTTGCTCTGGAGCAGGTGGGATCCTCCCAGACCAGGGATTGAACCCATGTCTTTTGCATTGGCAGACGGATTCTTTACCACTGAGCCAGCAGTGGAGCCCAGAACACTGACATTTGAATTACCCAAGTTACATAGCAAAGAAGCGGTGAAAGTGGAGCTTGAACCCTGGTCTCTTTGACTCCAAGACCTGCACAGATAACCACAATCTTTTCTACTCCTTTGTTGTGGAAGAAGAGATGTTTAATCAGCTTTGAGGTCTCTATCCTGACCTGGGTACCCACTGTACAAATTTCAGACTTCTATAAAATATTCCAGTCTCCTCCAAGTTGGAGACTGGAGGAGACTCCTTTCTCAGTTTTCCTTATACTTGCTACCCTCATAATGCATAACTGACGATCAGGAATCCTTCTCGGGTAGTACGGCACACTGACCACTCTTCTTAGTTGTTATAACCACAAATCACACTTATGTCACAAGCTCTGAACCAACCCTGGCCTTTTATCTCTGCCAACCTTTTTGCTCAGCAGAACTCCTGACATGAGTATGCAACATCTCATGAGGATTTTTCTCTTTGACAATTTCCTCATAGTTGTTCGTAAGAAAGGACATTAATTTATAAGGACTAAGATAAGAAAGTTGTAGGTAATGGAATTTGAGGAAGTCAAAGAAATCAGTTTAACAGGATGAAGAATGTAATTCTATAGGAAGTGAGCAGGAGACAATGGCACTGAGAGATGGTTTTCATAGTCCTAAGATCACAAATATGATCAGGAGTTGATTGTAATTATTTTTTTGCTTTGGGTTCAAATAAAATAATTGGTTTGCAGTTGGCTAGCATGGTATTTCATTTCACCTTTTAATCTAAGGGACTTTTAATCATAGTTTTCATAAGACAAACTCACCAGTGATAATAACTCACATTTATTTTGCATTTATGCTTGCTGTTTTTGTTTTTAATATTTATTTTGTTGCATCACATGGGATCTTTCATTGAGGTGCATGGACTCTCTAGTTGTGGTGTGAGGGCTCGGTAGTTGTAGCTCATGGGCTTAGTTGCTCTGCAGCTCGTGGGATTTTAGTTCTCTAACCAGGGATGGCTATCACATCCCTTGTGTTGCAAGTTGGATGCTTGACCACCGCACCACCAGGGAAGTCCCCGCCTTTGACTGTTATAGGCCCTTTATAAACTTTCTTTCATTTAATCATCATGGCCATCCTGTGAGGGAGGTACCATTTTGCTGGCATTTCAGAGATGACAAGACAGAGGTTCAGGATGGTAAATAACTTGCTCAAGATCATAAAACTAGTAAGCAGCGGAGGCTGGATTCAAAATCAGGCAGTCTGCCTCTTAACCACTGTTCATATACCATCTAAATTCTTGCTGGGGAATTAAGGATGATGATGCAATCCATTTTGCATATAGAGCATGTTAGTAGCAAGTGCTTAGAATACTTCTTGCCTGCACTTTGTTTCCAAGGTGAGGGGTTTTCCCAGAACACTCTTGGTCTCTGTTTCACCTTCATTCCTCCCCTCAGGAAATGGAGCGAGTTTCCTGAGTAGGATAGAGAAGGGACCTGCCGGGCCCATCTTCTTTCTCACATTCCTTCCTTGGGGTGCAACCTGCCTATGGAGACTACACAGTTTGAGCTGCTCCCTGTGGGTGGTGGGGGTGGGGAGGCCTTCAGTGGTCTAGTGCTCCAGTGGTATAGAAGTCTGCCTAACTTTGGGTTTCAGTATGAGGATGCCCCTTGTTCCATATAAGTCACAGTCTCTATACTAGCTTAGCAAACAGGATACTTTGAACCTCATTTGATTATACCTTTGTCTTCTTTCTCAGTTGGTCTGGATGGATAGGAGAGGTATTATGTATCCTCACTGCATCTCCTCCAAAAGCAGGGAAATAAATTTAAAAATATAGATAATTAAGAAAACATCACATAAATGAAAGACTTTTGATCTAACACTCAATTAATCCATCCCCTTCCAAGGTATTTGAATGCAGAGTTCCAAAGAATAGCAAGGAGAGATAAGAAAGCCTTCCTCGGTGATCAATGCAAAGAAATAGAGGAAAACAATAGAATGGGAAAGACTAGAGATCTCGTTAAGAAAATTAGAGATACCAAGGGAACATGTCATGCAAAGATGGGCTCGATAAAGGACAGAAATGAAAGGGACCTAACAGAAGCAGAAGATATTAAGAAGAGGTGGCAAGAATACACAGAAGAACTGTATAAAAAATATCTTCATGACCCAGATAATCACGGTGGTGTGATCACTCACATAGAGCCAGACATCCTGGAATGTGAACTCAAGTGGGCCTTAGAAAGCGTCACTATGAACAAACGTAGTGGAGATGATGGAATTCCAGTTGAGCTATTTCAAGTCCTGAAAGATGATGCTGTGAAAGTGCTGCACTCAGTATACCAGCAAATTTGGAAAACTCAGCAGTGGCCACAGGACTGAAAAAGGTCAGTTTTCATTCCAGTCCCAAAGAAAGGCAATGACAGAGAATGCTCAAACTACCGCACAATTGCACTCATCTCACACGCTAGTAAAGTAATGCTCAAAATTCTCCAAGCCAGGCTTCAGCAATACGTGAACCGTGAACTTCCAGATGTTCAAGCTGGTTTTAGAAAAGGCAGAGGAACCAGAGATCAAATTGCCAACATCCGCTGGATCATCAAAAAAGCAAGAGAGTTCCAGAAAAACATCTATTTCTGCTTTATTGACTATGCCAAAGCCTTTGACTGTGTGGATCACCATAAACTGGAAAATTCTGAAAGAGATAGAAATACCAGAGCACCCGACCTGCCTCTTGAGAAACCTGTATGCAGGTCAGGAAGCAACAGTTAGAACTGGACATGGAACAACAGACTGGTTCCAAACAGGAAAAGGAGTACGTCAAGGCTGTATATTGTCACCCTGCTTATTTAACTTCTATGCAGAGTACATCATGAGAAACACTGGGCTGGAAGAAGCACAAGCTGGAATCAAGATTGCCGGGAGAAATATCAATAACCTCAGATATGCAAATGACACCACCCTTATGGCAGAAAGTGAAGAGGAACTGAAAAGCCTCTTGATGAAAGTGAAAGAGGAGAGTGAAAAAGTTGGCTTCAAGCTCAACATTCAGAAAACTAAGATCGTGGCATCCGGTCCCATCACTTCATGGCAAATAGATGGGGAAACAATGGAAACAGTGGCTGACTTTATTTTTCTGGGCTCCAAAATCACTGCAGATGGTGATTGCAGCCATGAAATTAAAAGACACTTGCTCCTTGAAAGTTATGACCAACCTAGGCAGCATATTCAAAAGCAGAGACATTACTTTGCTAACAAAGGTCTGTCTAGTCAAGGCAATGGTTTTTCCTGTGGTCATGTATGGATGTGAGAGTTGGACTATGAAGAAAGCTGAGTGCCAAAGAATTGATGCTTTTGAACTGTGGTGTTGAAGAAGACTCTTGAGAGTCCCTTGGACTGCAGGGAGATCCAACCAGTCCATCCTAAAGGAGATCAGTCCTGGGTGTTTATTGGAAGGACTGATGTTGAAGCTGAAACTCCAATATTTGGCCACCTGATGCGAAGAGCTGACTCACTGGAAAAGACCCTGATGCTGGGAAAGATTGAGGGCAGGAGGAGAAGGGGATGACAGAGGATGAGATGGTTGGATGGCATCACTGACTCAATGGACATGGGTTTCGGTGGACTCCGGGAGTTGGTATTGGACAGGGAGGCCTGGCGTGCTGCGGTTCATGGGGTCGCAAAGAGTCGGACACAACTGAGCGACTGAACTGAACTTCCAAGGTAACCAGTTCATCAGTTAAACTTAAGAAGGAGAACACAGCCGATATTTTTCTTACGTAATCTCATTTAACTCCTGTAACAATCATGTGAGATGGGATTTATTATCATTGTTATTAATAAGGTAACTATCTTATTCAGTCAATAAATACTGAATATGGCCCATAGGCCAGGTTTTGTTCCAGGGGCTCAGAGAGGTAATGGGAATTGCTCAAGGTTATATAGTCTATCAGTGGAAGAGGTAGGATTTGAAACCACATTTAACAAATGACACAGGTTAGGCATTCCTCGAAGAGATGGGAGAGTGGGAACACATTTTTAAAACGGTAATAAACATGTATTGATCCCTGGTTTTATACCAGGGTGCAGTTTATACCACTCAGTGCTTTGTGGTGCATTATCTCATTAAATCCTTGCATATTTCCTCCCTGAACACACAGGGACTTTGAGGTTCAATAATGTTAATTAATTTTCCAAAGTGTACGGAGTAAGTGGCAGAGCTCCAGTTGTAAGCCAGGTTTTTCTTTTTTCAAACCTTTAGCTTTTGAGAAGTACTGCCTCTGCTTTTCTGGAGCTTACAAAGGTAATTGGAAAACATAGCCTCTGAAATGACATCAGAGCATCTTGAAATCATTAATTAGCAAATGCAGATTAACCTGGTCAGTGTGAATGGAGGTGCTGAAAGGCTGGGAGGGAAACCAAAGGAAGAGCTATGTGGGGGAAAGACAGGGCAGAGTAGAGTGATCTGAGGTGGGTTCACCCAGACTTCCTAGAGACGACTTTTTAACTAGGTTTCAGCTGATATATGCTGGATGATGGTGAAGAAAAATAACATAAGTTCAAGAATAAGGGAAAAGTTTTGAATTGCCTTCCTTTGCACATGGTAAGTCAATTGTGAGAAAGAAACAAAACAACATCAGCAATAACAAAACCTTATCCTCTCTGAAAGTAAGGAACTGCTGTGGCGAGGACATGACCTCCAGGTCTTGAGAATTTTGTTTGGGTGAGGTTCTAAGGACCCTGGATCTTTCCATGGCTTTCTGTTAACTAACAGGTGTCAACAAGGAGTCACTTAATATTTCTGGACCTTAATATCTTTATCTCTAAATGGGGAAGTAGAATATGTGTCCTCCAAAGATCCACTGAACAGTAATAATCTTTTGTCTTCTCTTGTAGGGAAGAATACTAGCCTTTCCCAGAATTTCTGGCATGTAGATGATGGTCAGTAAATGTTTGTTGAATTTAACTAATTAAAGGCAATGAAACTAATTGAAAAACATGCCCGTAGAGTTGCCCATATAGTAGGCATGTCTTGTTTGCAATATTCTTGTTGCCTGTGTTCCATATGTCATCTCTTTTTGCCTCTGAGTCATCAAACTTATCATTTCCTTGTTGAGGAAACCTGTCCCCACAAATCACTCTGGTACCTTCATTCTGAACTCTGTCTATGATGGATCAATCACTCTGTGCATTCCTGGTATTGTTAATTCTTCTTACATAGCCTTCTGATCTCCTAATTCTTAAAAAAATTTTTTAAATATATTAAACAATTTTTTAATTGGAGGATAATTGCTTTGAATGTTGTGTTAGTTTCTGCCATACAACAATGTGAATCAGTCATAACTATCCCCTCCCTCTTGAGCCTCCCTTTCAGTCCCCCTCCCGATCCCACCCCTCTAGGTCGTCACAGAGCACCAGGCTTAACTTCCTGTGATATACAGCAGCATCCCACCAGCTATTTTACACATGGCAGTGTATGTATGTCAATGCTACTTTCTCAATTCATCCCACCCTCTCCTTCCCCCACTGTTGATCTCCTAATTCTTAACTACAGCTATGCTGACTATATGCATATTCTACACTTTTCACTTAGTGGCTATGTGGAGAGTCTCATTTACTCCTGCTGTAGCTGAACAAGTATCTGCCTGAAGGGTGTGAATGAAACCGTGTGACTGAAGGAGTGACATCTAGTAGCAACAGGCTTTAACTGAAGGCTCAAATTTTGACTGCAGTTCAGGAGACCCGGGTTCAGTCCCTGGGTCGGGAAGATCCCCTGGAGGAGGGCATGGCAACCCACTCCAGCATTCTTGCCTGGAGAATCCCATGGACAGAGGAGCTTGGTGGGCTACAGTCCTGGGGTTGCACAGAGTCGGACACGACTGACTAATCACGATTTGATTTTGATTTTGTTGTTGTTGGCCACACTGTGTGGCCTGTGGGCTCCCAGTTCCCCGACTGGGGATCAAACCTGGGCCCTCGGCAGTGAAAGTGCGGGGTCCCAACCACTGACCCATCAGGAAATTCATGAAATTTGATTTTTAAAATTAAATACATACACACACACACACACACACACACACACAGTCTTTGTCTTTAAAATGGAATAACATTTCAAGGAGGAAAGATTATTCCATGTTTAGAATTAAATAGATAAAATAACTTGTATTTGATGGAATTTTTCACTTTTTCTCCGCAGGGCTTAGCGCCAAGAGTCTGCTTCTCTTGGCTCAAAATTCTAAATTGAAAAAGATGGCTCTCATCTAGGATTCTGAGGCTGAGTCAGAGCCTTGGAATCCAGGTGATCTTGATGTTTGTGGCAGTAATATGGCAGACACTCCTGGTTGGCTTCACAATCTCCAGTCTCCAGCTAGATTCTTCACTAACAGATCTCCTGTACTGTTTAGGGCAGCAGTGTGCCCATTCGAGGACATGCACCTTCTTTAAGACTCCTCTGAGGCTACAGTGGCCACAACCCAAGTCCGACCAGAGACATAGGTAGGACTTCCCTGTGGGGAGCTTCCAGGAAGCCATTGTTCTCCTGATAAAAAGAGGTGAGTCCAACTGGCACAGGCATTTTGTCTTTGACTTTTCTTCTTTCTGCCTAGAGTATGGATACCATGTTGGAAGGGAAGCAGCCTAGCTTTCAGTTCTGAGGAAGAAAGTCAGGAGTGTCAGAGAAAGAAGCTAGAAGGAGTGTGAGACTTTTCTGACTTCCTGAAACAGCTACCTCAGCCTTACCTCAAAACTTCTATTATGAGAGAAAAAGAAAACCTCTATTTGGTTAAGTACTATAGTCAGTTATTTTCAGCCTCATGAAATCCTAACTGATGCAAATATAAAAGATTAAAATATGAAATTTTTAGGCTTCAAGAAAAACTTAACATATTTTAAAGATATTGGCAATCAAATGTACCAGATCATAAATATATTTTGCCAAGCTTTGGTCTATTCAGATTTTGTCAGTGATTACTTGAATCTCTCCCTTCCTCCTTTCCTTTCAAAACAAATTTTTGTTGAATAGCTTCTCTACAGTCTATGGGCTGGAAATGTCACAGTGAGCAGAAAAGGCATGACTTCTGCCCTCAAATAATCACACAAATCTGTAATTATAAAACAATCTAGATACAATGAAAGTAGATACAGAGAACAATGAGAACATGTAAATGTGAGTATCTGGTCTGGGGAGGCTTCTCTGAGGAGCTGAGGTCTGAGCTGAGACCAGAAGGCTTTTCAGGGGTTTATTAGGCGAAGGTGGTAGATGGAGTGAGAAAAAGAAACAGCAAGTGGAAAGGCCCCGGGGCTGCAGAGAGCGAGGCACTTTTGAGGAACTGAAAGTAGTACCCTGTGACTGAAATATTGAGAAAAAGGAAGAGAATAGCACAAAATTAGGCTGGAGAGGTAAATGGGCTAGATAATGCAGGGCCCTGTCGTCATTTATATTACAGACTTGGTCTTTACTCTAAGAACAGTGGAAAGTCATTGAAGATCCTAAGCCTTTAAGTATGACCTGTCCAGATTCAACTTTAAAAACTCAAATGCTGTTCTATCTGTTTGACTTAGAATAAATTGGTGATATGAGGCTGTAGTTAATGTGGGGAGTTTGGTTAGGATACCAGATGGAAGATGGTGAGTAAGGTAAAAGATAGCTTGGATTTAGGGGATGGCAGTGAAGATGAAGGAAAGCTGTGGGATTTAAATAACTTTGAGAAGTAAAGTCAATGAGACCTGGTGATGGGTTTGACACAGAAATTGACAGGTGGGAGATTGCAAGGAAGACTCCTAGATTCTGACTTGCAGAATTTGATGGTTGGTTGGGTGTAGGTGGCATTTGCTGAGAAAGGAAACTTAAAGGAGGCTTGAGTTGGGAGGGGTACATTGTGATGAGTTTTCCCTCAACATGTTGTATGTGAGGGATCTTGAGATACCCATATGGGTACGTCGCATAGGCAAGTGTGAGGAAAGGTCTAGGCTGGAGGCATCAGCATGTAAATGGTGGATGAAGTTATAGATATGATCATATCAAATAAGATCATTGAAGAAGAGAGGACAGAGTGAGAGGAGAAGGGGGCTCAGGACCAATGTGATATAAAGACAAATAACCTTGTTCTCATCCTCAGGAAGCTTATAACGTGATAGAGGTGATGAGCTATGTACATGTATAGTTATAGACAGGAAAGGATTTGTATCCTACCAATGGCATAAATGAAGGATTCAGAGGAGGAAAGGAAGCACTGTATCACCTGAAGGGATCAGAGACTGTTTCACGGAGGATTTAAGAACAGCACCCCACTCCAGTACTCTTGCCTGGAAAATCACATGGGCAGAGGAGCCTGGTAGGCTGCAGTCCATGGGGTCGTGAAGAGTTGGACACGACTGAGTGACTTCACTTTCACTTTTCATTTTCATACTTGGAGAAGGAAATGGCAACCCACTCCAGTGTTCTTGCCTGGAGAATCCCAGGGATAGGGGAGCCTGGTGGGCTGCCGTCTATGGGGTCGCACAGAGTTGGAAATGACTGAAGCGACTTAGCAGCAGGATAAAGTGAGGTACATGACGGAAGGGATGGGCTTTCTTCTGGGTGGAGAGGGTGACTGAACGAAAGTTTGGAGGCTGAAAAGCAATGCACAAAGAGGGAGCTCCGAGGGGTTCCGTTTTTCTAGACAGGGGGTATAAGTAGGAGAGCCATGAAAAGGTGAGTTGGAGCCAGATTGAGGAAGGTAGTAAATGCCAAGCTGATTTACTGTAGGAGCGCGGACCTGGCTAAGGTTTGTGTGCATGTTGAAGAGATGATTATGTGTTGTTGTTGTTGTTGTTGTTGATAAACATAATTTTAAAAAATATTTATTTATTTGGCTGCATTGAGTCTTAGTTGTGGCACACAGGATCTTCATTAAGACACGTGGGATCTTTCACTGCGGCACATGGACTCTCTAGTTGTTGCCTGCAGGCTGTGTTGCCCTGCAGCATCCCCTGTGTAACAAGGCAGATTCTTAACCATTGGACCCTGGGGAACACCCGAGGCTGATGGGTTGAAACAATAATCACGCCTCTGGCTTTCCATGCAGGGTGCACTGGAGAAATCAGGTACTGGAAAAGGGGACACCAGCCGGGAGGCTGAGGTGGAGAGTGTTTGAACTTTAGGACTGAACCTACTCAGCTCATTAGCTTTAAAGGAGGTTTATTGAAAAAAGTATGAAAACCTCCTGGAAGGTAATTGAGAAGTCCAGTTGCTTTCCAGGAGATGGGCGGTTGTCAGGCTGTCTTTGTGCCTCTGCCTTCCTGGAGTTCTTTGCTTCTCTCAGATCTCTTGGAGTTTTTTCAGACAAGCTTTCTCTGTGAGGGTCTTGGCTTCTGCACCACAGTTTGCGTGGGGTTTTGGTTGCCGTGAGACTCACTCTGACCTGAATCCACACTATATCTTATAGCTCCAGACCCCTCCAGTTTTTACTACAGTATCTATGATGACCGTGGCATTGAAGACATTCTATACCTTTGGGTGACAAAATAGACTCCAAATTGATGTCCCAGTCACCATCAGTAATATAACGAATCTTCCCATGTTGCATGTGGTGGGAAATCCTAGCATCTGTGTGGGTTTGCTGGGCATGATGTGACTCCCAGTGTTTCTACATTTGTGTGATAACGGGTTATCAGAATAATGTCATTTGCAGCAACATGGATAGATCTAGAGGTTTTCATATTGGATTAAGTCAGACAGAGAAGAATAAATGTCGTATGACCTCCCTTATATGTGAAATCTAAAAAGACAAGAAAGCTTATTTACAAAACAGACTCACAGACTTAGAGAACTTATGGTTGCCGGGTGTGGGGAAAGGGTGGAGGGAAGGTATAGTTAAGCAGTTTGGGATGGACATGTACACACTGCTATATTTAAAATGGGTAACCAGTGAAGACCTACTGTATAGCACAGGGAACTGCTTGATGTTATGTGGAAGCCTGGATGCAAGGGGAATTTGGGGGAGAATGGATACATGTATATGTAGGGCTGAGTCCCTTTGCTGTTCACCTGAAGCTATCACAACTTTGTTAATTGGCTATATTCCGATTAGTTTAGTTTTAAAAAAAGAAAGAAAAAATAGGTTGTCATCTGCTCCCAGAATGAGAACAAGGATCATTTTGTCTTGTCTACACTGTATATTTCTGTATAGCAAATCAGAAGGGGCTTGCCAAGTGGCTCAGTGGTAAAGAATCCATCTGCCAATGCAGGTGGTGCAAGTTCGATCCCTGGGTTAGGAAGATCCATCCCCTGGAGGAGGAAATGGCAAGCCACTCCAGTCTTCTTGCCTGGAGAATTCCTTGGACAGGGGAATCTGGTGGGCTATAGTCCATGGGGTCTCCAAGAGTCAGACATGACTGAGCAACTGAGGATGCATGCAAGTCACCCTAAAATTTGATGACTTGGAGCAATAATAGATAGTTATTATTTCATAGTTGCTATGGATCGGGAACTACAGGGTAGACCTCCTGGGTGGCTATGAAGGTCTATGAAGACTATGGGGTCTCTCATGGAGTTGCAATCATGATGTTGCTACATTATCTGAGGCTTGATTGACGCCCGAGGATCCACTTCCAAGATGGCTCCCTCACATGGCTTTTGGCTGGAGGCCGAAGTTCCTCACCACATGGAACTTTCCATAGAGCTGCTTGAGTGTCCTTGTGAAACGGCAGCTGGTTTTCCCCCGAGTGAGTGACCCAAGTGAGAGCAAGGAGGAAGCCACTGCTTTTTATGACCTGGTCTCGGAAGTCATACTGTCACTGTTACCACATTCTGTTTCTTAGAAGTGAGTCACCAAGTCTGGTTCATACTCAAGGGAAGGAGAGTTAAGCTCTATCATTTGAAGTGAGGATTGTAAAAAAAAAATTTAGACACATTTTAAAATCACTGCAACCACTGTACCATCAGCACCAGTACAGTGCCTGACACATAACAGGTGATTAATAAAGATTTGTAAAAGGAATGATTATTTTATACTTTAAACTTGGAGTCACTAGCATGGACACGCTGGCACTAAGGCAGGCAGTCACACTGAGGAATGGCCGCTTGAAGCCTCAGTTTCAGTGTATTCTGCTAGGTTATCCCATCAGCAAAAGGGCCATTTTGAGAAGTTGTCTGGTCATTCACACAACATGTGAACTGCTGGGGTTCTTTCCAGAATTGGTACAAAACTGGAAGAAGAGATATGAGGTCTCAGAGGTACCTAACAGTTAAGTTTTGCTAGTGAACTAATAATAAGGACTTCTGTTTTACTATTATTTGAGGACCAGCTACTTTATATTTATTTAAAGACTTGGGATCTCTGATGTATTTAAGATTAAGTAGATTCAAGTCAGAGTGGGTGCTGTGGGAGCCTGAACCCCATACAAACCATGTGGAAGGAAAGCAGAATGAGGTTCTTTAATACAGATTTTTAAATCCTTGATAATTTCCAAGAGAAAAGGAGTGAGTGGGAGGTGTGGCAACAATGTATGTGTGCTGCTCTGTTCTTTTTTTTTTTTTAATTTATTTATTTTTTAATTGTAGGATAATTGCTTACAGAATTTTGTTTTCTGTCAAATGTCAACATGAATCAGCCATAGGTATACATATAGCCCCTCCCTTTTGAACCTCCCTCCTATCTCCCTCCTCATCCCACCCACCCCTCTAGGTTGACAGAGAGCCCCTGTTTGAGTTTCCTGAGACATACAGCAAATTCCCCTTGGCTATCTATTTTACATACGGTAATGTAAGTTTCCACGTTACTCTCTCCATACATCTCACCCTCTCCTCCCCTCTCCCCATGTCCATAAGTGTTCTCTGGTCCCATCACTTCATGGGAAGTAGATGGGGAAACAGTGGAAACAGTGTCAGACTTTATTTTTCTGGGGCTCCAAAATCACTGCAGATGGTGACTACAGCCATGAAATTAAAAGACACTTGCTCCTTGGAAGGAAAGTTATGACCAACCTAGATAGCATATTCAAAAGCAGAGACATTACTTTGCCAACAAAGGTCCGTCTAGTCAAGGCTATGGTTTTTCCTGTGGTCATGTATGGATGTGAGAGTTGGACTGTGAAGAAAGCTGAGTGCCGAAGAATTGATGCTTTTGAACTGTGGTATTGGAGAAGACTCTTGAGAGTCCCTTGGACTGCAAGGAGATCCAACCAGTCCATTCTGAAGGAGATCAGCCCTGGGATTACTTTGGAAGGAATGATGCTAAAGCTGAAACTCCAGTCCTTTGGCCACCTCATGCGAAGAGTTGACTCATTGGAAAAGACTCTGATGCTGGGAGGGATTGGGGGCAGGAGGAGAAGGGGACGACAGAGGATGAGATGGCTGGATGGCATCACTGACTCAATGGACGTGAATTTGAGTGAACTCCGGGAGTTGGTGATGGACAGGGAGGCCTGGTGTGCTGTGATTCATGGGGTCGCAAAGAGTCGGACACGACTGAGCAACTGAACTGAACTGATGTCTGCTTTTATTCCTAGTTTTTTAAGGAATCTCCATACCGTTTTCCAAGGAGAAGGCAATGGCATCCCACTCCAGTACTCTTGCCTGGAGAATCCCATGGATGGAGGAGCCTGGTAGGCTGCAGTCCATGGGGTCGAGAAGAGTCTGACACGACTGAGGGACTTCACTTTCACTTTTCACTTTCATGCATTGGAGAAGGAAATGGCAACCCACTCCAGTGTTCTTGCCTGGAGAATCCCAGGGACGGGGGAGCCTGGTGGGCTCCCGTCTAAGGGGTCGCACAGAGTCAGACACAACTGAAGTGACTTAGCAGCAGCAGCATACCATCTTCCATAGTGGCTGTGTCAATTTACATTCCCACCAATAGTGCAAGAGCATTCCCTTTTCTCTTCACCCTCTTCAGCATTTATTGTTTGTAGACTTTTTGATGATGGCCATTCTGACTGGTGTGAGGTGATATTAGTTCTTTTTTCAAAAGCCCGACTTTCCACTGGGAGGAGTGCAGTTAGTGCAGCGCCCCTGGCATCCACTGTAGTTTCAAGCTGGGGCTGCGATCTATTTCAGCAGCCCCAAGCCAATGACGGAGCATGGTGGGGGCAGACCTAGCTCTTTCTGTGGGATTGAGAAATGTGGAATTTCTCCAGTGAGCAGTCTTTGTGCTCCAAACTCCACATGGAGTGGGCTGAGACTCTGTTAGACCTGTGTTGTGATCTGAGGCTCTCCCTGCCCTGTTCTGCATCTTCCTCCTTTAACTCTCACGGGCACCTCCCTCTCCCCAGTAAACTCATGCACTTCTAACTCCATCTCAGCATCCTGGAGGACCTGACCATTCCAAGATGGTGTAGAGGGCATGTGGTTGTGGTAATTATGGAGCTTGCATAAATAAAGGACAGCAGAGTGCAGTGGTTAAGTGCTTTGGCCGCAAATAGGTCTGGGTTTGAGCCTGGCTGTGCTGTCTACTAGCTTTGTGATTTAGGGCAAATATCTTAAACTCTTAGTTTCTTGGTTTCCCCATTGGGCAGATGGAGATGTTAACATACTTCTATCTCTGAAATTTGTTGGGAGGATTAAATAAGTTCATTCTTACAGAGTGCTCAGCATCATGCATAATGGAGTCAGGCAAAGTTCTTAGTCGTAAGCAACAGAAGCTGACTCAGGTTGATTGAAATAGGAAAAAAATTGATCACAAAAGACAGCCAGCAGCTCCCAGAATTCCCAGAGAGGCTGGGAAAGGAGCTCAGAAAAGCAGAAACAAGGGTAGCAGCCAGGGCTGTAGTCAGAATCATGCTACAAAATCAGGCAGATGAGGACACTGCTGCTGCTTCTCTTGCTCACTGGATGCCAAGGCATGTCCCACTGCCTCTGACAATACCATTCCCAGTCATGGACCTCAGACCCTGCCCCTGGCCTGCTTCCACTGTTATCTAGACATGTGATGTGGTTATCCCTAACCGTGCCAGCCCAGGCAGCAGGATGGCTTCTCTGCAGTCCTCAAGATCTTTTCTCCTTTCCCCCTCTCCTCCCCTCATCCCATTTTACTTCTCCTTCTCTCTCATTCCCCGTCCTTATTTTCCTCTTCCTCTTCTTTCTTCCTCTCTGTCTCTCTCCTCTTTATCTGTTACTCCATCATCTCTCTCTCTCCACCCACCTTCCTGTTCCTCCTCTCCTGTCCTCCCTTCCCCTCTCTCCCTTCCTCTCTTCCCACCTCCTTCTCCCCCTCCTGTCTCTCTCATCTCCATCACCTCTATCTCTGTTTCTCCTTCTATCTATTCCCTCTCTGCTGGCTCACTGTCCTTGTCAAATAGCTGTACCAAATCTTTTTTTAAAAAATGTGGCTCAATGAACTCTCTTTAACTTCCGTTCTATCCTCTTCTTTCCTTCCCCAAACTTTGGAAAAATCTGTATTTCTTCCTCACTTC
Source organism: Bos indicus (assembly GCF_029378745.1). NCBI lineage: Eukaryota > Metazoa > Chordata > Mammalia > Artiodactyla > Bovidae > Bos > Bos indicus. The sequence continues at coordinate 14,232,731 of NC_091785.1, forward strand.
TTATTCACTCCACTACAGTCCGGCTTCCATCTCTTTTACTCCACTGGAATGGCTCTTTCCAAGGTTGCCAATGACCTCCGTGTTGTCTTGCTGGGCATCATCTTTTCTGTCCCCCTGCTTGACTTGGGAACACTCAATTTTGTTGACCAAGACCTCCATTTGAAATTCTTTCCTGTTCTTGGCTTGGTAAGGCCGTCCTTTCCTGGTTTTCCTCCTTTTTTGGACCTCACTGTCTTAGTATCCTTTGTAGGCTTTTCATTCTGTTCACCTCTGTGTTTACTCTCTAGGGCTGTCAAAACAAAGTATTGCGAACTAGATGGCTTAAGCAACAGAAAATCATTGTCTCGGTTTTCCAGCAGCTTGAAGTCAGAGAGCAATACATTGACAAATGTGGTTCTTTGGCTTGTGAAAACATCACCCTGATCTCTGCCTTTGCTGTCTGGTGGCATTCTCCCTGTGTGCATGGCTCTGTATTCAAATTTCACCTTTTTATAAGGATACCAGTCATATTGGATTAGCTTTTTTCTCCAATGATCTCATCTTAACTAATTACATTTATAATGATCCTAGTTCCAAATAAGGTCATATTCTGAGGTACTAGAGGTTAAGACTTCAATATATGAGTGGGGGGGGGGGGCAGACACAGTTCAATTCATAACACCTTCTAAGTATTGTTATCTCTTGGTCTCATCCTTAGCTCTCTCTGAGAAGGTCCATCCAAACCCATGGCTTTAATTACTGCACTACCTCTATGGTGAGAATAGATACCCAACAGTGATTCTCTAGAATAATCGTCTCCCACGAATTCTGGAAGGACAGATCCAATTACCCAGTGGACATGTTTGGGGATGTACAAGTCTCTATACATTTATAATGGAGAAGGCAATGGCACCCCACTCCAGTACTCTTGCTTGGAAAATCCCATGGATGGAGGAGCCTGGTGGGCTGCAGTCCATGGGGTCGCTAAGAGTCGAACGCGATGGAGCGACTTCACTTTCACTTTTCACTTTCATGCGTTGGAGAAGGAAATGGCAACCCACTCCAGTGTTCTTGCCTGGAGAATCCCAGGGATGGGGGAGCCTGGTGGGCTGCTGTCTCTGGGGTCGCACAGAGTCAGACATGACTGAAGTGACTTAGCAGCACCAGCAGCATACATTTATAATACCCCCAACTAAATTTATCTTTTCCTCAAAGCTGCTCCTTCTGAGTTTCCTGTCTCAGAGGTGGGCTCTATCATCCACCTGACTCCTCTGGCCCACCCCGGAAATTATCCTGGAGGCTTGCTCTAGCTTACAGACGTTCAGTCTCCAAGTCCTGCCAGTTCTGCTTCTTTCGTAGCTCCTTGCATGGCTAATTTTCTTGTTTTTTTCCCCTGCTATCACTTCCTTGGTTTAGTTTGCGTCTCTTCTAACTTGAATTATTATGATTAATGATGACAGTAATCAGCATTTATTACATGTATGTGCCAGTCTCTTTCATAAGACGCCTTCCTAGTCTTATACCTCTCCCGTCCATCCTGATTCCAGGAAGACTGCTATAAATGCACATGGAGCAGGTGTAAATGCTTAGTCCCTCAAATCCAGATGATCAAGAAAAAGATAACTTTCTTCCTATAATTCAATTTAATGAATTATTTTAAAATTTTAAAATTTCATACTGATGGCAGAACATATAATCTCAGATAATTCTGAGTAAATAAGTAATTCTTGCATTGTGCTTTTTCATTTACTATTTCTTAATATTATAATTTTTACTGCTACTATACAACAACTAGTACTACTTTTGAGACTGTCATCATTTTTTTTTTGGCAGCACAGTATTCCAAAATATGAATGTACTAAAACTTTGATTCAGTTCCCTGTTTATGAACCTTTAGATCATTTGCAGTCTTTTGCTATTATGAAATCTTTGTGATATATATTTGCATAAATGTGTCAATATAAGTGCAGGGTAAAATTTTTGAGATGGAAATACTGGATTGAAGGTTATACACATTTAAATTTTGATAGCTGTTGCTAGGTTGCCCTCCAGAGACCTTGTGCCAATTTATACTTCCACAGATAGCATATGAAAATGCCGATTTCCTCTCCTCAGCACCAATATTGGGTATTACAAAGCTTTAAAATATTTGCTGTACTTTTCATAATATATTTCTTTAATTTCAATTAAATTTTCATTGTAATATAATATTTTTCATTAATCATATTAATTTAGGGTTACATATTATTTTTAACATTTTCCCCCTACTTAATTCAACATGAATATATTTTCTTTTTTTTGGCTGTGCCATGCAGCATGTGGGATCTTAGTTCCCTGACTAGGGATCATACCCCTGCCCACTTCAGTGGAAACGTGGGTTCTTAACCATTGCACTGCCACTGCACTGCACAGTCCCTCACAGGAATATATTTTCATTTAAATAAATATGCATCTCTCCAGAGTACTCTTAGGCACTTAGCTTCTAGTTAACACACCCATAAGACCACCCTAGATAGAGTCTTTCTTGGGATACGAATGAAATGTTGATGACTAAGAATTCTTAGGTGGATTCTAAGCCTCAGAATAAATAATAAGCCAAGAGTCTAAGCCAGCAGCAACTCAGAGAAATATAATGTAAACTAAAAATGCATGTTCTATACATAATTTTAGATTTTTCTAATAGACACACTAACAGGTAAAAAGAAACAGGTGAGATTAATTCAATATTATTTTCACCTAATATATGCAAAAAAGTATCATTTCAATAAGTCGTCAGTATAAAATTGTTGTATAAGTAATCAGTAAAAATTTCTTTGTTCTAAGTTTTTAATTTATGTTTATTTATTGTTACTTTGGCTGCACTGGGTCTTCACAGCTGCCTGGGCTTTCTCCAGCTGTGGCGAGCGGGGGCTACTCTTCTTGTGGTGCGGAGGCTTCTCATTGTGGCGGCTTCTCTTGCTGCGGAGCACGGGCTCTAGGCAGGCAGGCTTTAGCAGTGTGGCTCAGTAACTGGGGCCTGTGAGCTTTTAGTTGCTCGATGACATTTAGGATCTTCCTGGACCAGGGATTGAACCCATGTCCCCTACATTGGCAAACTGACTCAACCACTGGACTACCATGGAAGTTTCTGTCCTAAGTCTTCTAAATCCATAAATTGTATACGTACTGCTAAGTCGCTTCAGTCGTGTCTGACTCTGTGTGACCCCATAGACGGCAGCCCACTGGGCTCCCCCGTCCCTGGGATTCTCCAGGCAAGAACACTGGAGTGGGTTGCCATTTCCTTCTCCAATGCATGAAAGTGAAAAGTGAAAGTGAAGTCGCTCAGTCGTGTCAGACTCTTCTCGACCCCATGGACTGCAGCCTACCAGGCTCCTCCATCCATGGGATTCTCCAGGCAAGAGTACTGGAGTGGGATGCCATTGCCTTCTCCTTGTATACGTACAGCACATCTTAAGACTACATGTGTGTTCAGTCATGCCCAGCTCTTTGCAACCCCAGGACTGTAGTCAGCCAGGCTCCTCTGTCCATGGGATTTTCCAGGCAAGAAGAGTGGAGTGTGTTGCTGTTTCCACTGAACCCTCATCTCTTTTGTCTCCTGTGTTGGCAGATGGGTTCTTTACCAGCTGAGCCACCAGGGAAGCCCATCTCAAGACTAGCCATGCTTTAAGTGTTCAGTAGCCACATATGGCTAGTGACTACTGTATTGGACAGTATAGATAAGTGTTGTAAAGACACTTCCAATGTTCAGCATCTACAAGTGACACTCGAATAGCTTAAAACTGCATATGACCAACTTGCCTAATTTTGGGGGGCCAAATTCAATGCCTTTTAGAGAGGAGGTACTCAAGGTTTATTTTTCTAATTGAGTTATTTTATTTTTTTCAATTGAACATTCACACTTGTTTTATGTAGATATGGTTGAAATACCTCATTGTAGCAATGAATCACTTTATTAGTCATGAAACAAAAAAAAACAATTCATACGTTTTACTTTGTTTCTCAGAAATGAGAGATGTTTTAAGAATGTGTTTTCATAATATTTGCCAAAAATTTTCATCACACAATAGGTTTTTTTTTCTGTCTTCCTTTTGGACAATTGTTGAGTTGATGAAGCTTTTAAGATAGGTAAGAACAGATGTGTTGACTCAGTTTGGAAAGGCAAAAACAGTTTTACTTGAAGAGAAGCCCTCAGGGAAATGACAGCCTCCCAGGGGTGTTTGAATCCAGTTTTAGGAAATACTGAGTCTTTAGTGAACATTATAATTGGGTTAAGAGCCAACAGAGTTTGGGCAAACTGATAGTCTTCCAAATATCACAGTGCAGTAATAGGAACAATCTCCCTAACTTGACATTTCTTAAGAGGATTTATATTTTAATTATTTGCTTAAAATTTGCTCCTGATGGTCCTTTAGGCCAAGAGTCCCCAGCCTCCGGGATCTAACGCCTGATGACCTGAGGTGGTGCTGATGTAATAATAATAGAAATAAAGTGCACGAGAAATGCAATGTGTGTGAATGGTCACAAAACAGCCCCCGCCACCCTGTCCACGCTTAGTCCACGGGAAAAATTGTCTTCTACGAAACTGGGCCCTGGTGCCGAAAAGGCTGGGGACTGCTGCTTTAGGCAAATGTTAATCTCATTTACTTCTCTAATTTTAATGCTCCAAAACACCAACTTAGGGAAGGAAAGAGAAGTGTTCTGTGAAGTTATGTAAGTACTTTATAATACGATGTGAGAAAAAAGTTTTTTTTATTAAAATGTTACCAATGCCCAATTCAGACTGGGAGGCATTAAAAGTGGAATTAGAGAATACCAGTTGGAGAAGCCCAATAAACCACTGACTCAATCCTATCCACTTGTTTCACAAGTTAGAAAACAAACTTAGAGAGGCAGAGATACTTCCTTAAGGTCACATGACTATGACTTTCTGATGTCTGGACCAGCAATTCTTTTTAGTATGAATTATGGTCAACACTTACTGAGCATTTGCTGTGTGCTAGGATCTGAACTAGATCTGGTAGACAGAGTGCCTGAAGAACTATGGATGAAGGTTCCTAACTTTGTACAGAAGTTGGCGACCAAAACCATCTCAAAGAAAAAGAAATGCAAGAAGGCAAACTGGTTGTCTAAGGAGGTCTTACAAACAGCTGAGAAGCAAAAGGCAAAGGAGAAAGGGAAAAATATACCCAACCGATTGCAGAGTTCCAGACAAGGACAGATAAGAAAGCCTTCTTAAGTGAACAATGCAAAGAAATAGAGGAAAATAATAGAATGGCAAAGACTAGAGATCTCTTTAAGAAAATTGGAGATACCAAGGGAACATTTCATGCAAAGATGGGCACAATAAAGGACAGAAACGGCAAGGACCTTAAAAAGCGGAAGAGATTAAGAAGAGGTGGCAAGAACACACAGAAGAATTACACAAAAAGTCTTACTGACCTGGATAACCACAATGGTGTGATCACTCACCAGAGCCAGACATCCTGGAGTGTGAAGTCAAGTGGGCCTTAGGAAGCATTACTACGAACAAATCTAATGGAGGTGATGGAATTCTAACTGAGCTATTTCAAATCCTAAAAGATGATGCTGTTAAAGTGCTGCCCTCAATATGTCAGCAAATTTGGAAAACTCAGCAGTGGCCACAGGACAGGAAAAGTTCAGTTTTCATTCCATTCCAAAAGAAGGGCAATGCCAAAGAATGTTCAAACAATTGTAATCATTTCACACACTAGCAAGGTAATGCTCCAAATCCTTCAAGCTAGGCTTCAGCAATATGTGAATTGAGAACTTCCAGTTGTACAAGCTGGATTTAGAAAAGACAGAGGGACCAGAGATCAAATTGCCAACATCCACTGGATCATAGTAAAAGCGAGGGAATTTCGAAAGAAAACATCTACTTCTGCTTCATTGATTATGCTAAAGACTTTGACTCTGTGGATTACAACAAACTGTGCAAAATTCTTTTTAAAAAAATATTCTTAAAGAAATGGGAATACCAGACCATCTCACCTGTCTCCTGAGAAACCTGTATGCAGGACAAGAAGCAACAATTAGAATCAGACATGGAACAACATACTGGTTCAAAATTGGGAAAGACGTACGTCAAGGCTGTATATTGTCACCCTGTTTATTTAACCTATATGTAGAGTACATCATGCAAAATGACAAGCTGGATGACTCACAAGCTGGAATCAAGATTGCCAAGAGAAATATCAATAACCTCAGATATGCAGATGATACCACTCTAATGGCAGAAAGTGAAAAGAAATTAAAGATCCTCTTAATGAGGGTGAAAGAGGAGAGTGAAAAAGCTGTCTTAAAGCTCAGCATTCAGAAAACTAAGATCAGGGCATCCAGTCCCATCACTTCATGGCAAATAGATGAGGAAACAATGGAAACAGTGGCAGATTTTACCTTCTTGGGCTCCAAAATCACTGCAAATGGTGACTGCAGCCATGAAATTAAAAGATCCTTTCTCCTTGGAAGAAAAGCTATGAAAAACCTAGACAGCATATTAAAAATCAGAGACATCACTTTGCTGACAAATGTCTGTATAATCAAACTATGGTTTTTCTAGTAGTCACGTATAGATATGAGAGTTAGATCATAAAGATGACTGAAGGCCAAAGAATTGATGCTTTCGAACTGTGGTGTTGGAGAAGACTCTTTTTTTTAATTTTTGGAGAAGACTCTTGAGAGTCCCTTGGACAGCAAGGAGATAAAACCAATCAATCCTAAAGGAAATCAATCCTGAATATTCATTGGAAGGACTGATGCTGAAGCTGAAGCTCTAATTCTTTGTCCACCTGATGCAAAAAGCCGGCTCATTAGAAAAGACTCCAATGCTGGGAAAGAGTGAGGGCAGGAGGAGAAGGGAACGACAGAGGATGAGATGTTTGGATGGCATCACCAACTCAATGAACATGCATTTAAGCAAACTCCAGGAAATAGTGAAGAACAGGGAAGCCTGGTGTGCTGCAGTCCATGGGGTTGCAAAGTGTCAGACACAGCTTAAGTGACTGAACAACAACAGCAGGTTCTGGCCTAAATGCTTTTCATAAATGTCAACAGTTCATAAAATCCTTACAGTGTAAAATATTACACATTTAAAAGAAAAAAACCATCATTCTCCTCTAATATTTTTTCCTGAAACTTCATTTGCTTTCTTAAGCAGAAGTTGCTGCCGCACAAAACTTTCTCCACATCCAGAGTCAAAGTCTGCCTGAGAGTCCTAGTAAACTCCAGTGGGCTCTGTTTTGACAGCTAGTCACAACTCAAGCCCACTATGTTTCTATTAAGAATGCAGAGAGGTTTGGAAAGCACAGCTTTGTAAAAGTTTATTTTTTAATTTTATTGGAGTATAGTTGATTTACAATGTTGTGTTAGTTTCAGGTATACAGCAAAGTGATTGTTATACATATGTTCATTCTTCTTAAGATTCTTTTCTCATATAGGTCATCACAGAATATTGTTTCCTTCCTTAATTGTTCACTGATGATTTCATTCCTCTCTTCCTTCCTCTTTTCCTCTTCTCCCTTCTTTGCCTCTCATCTCTCCCTGCCCCCTGCCCCTTCCTTCCTTCTACCCTATTATAGAAAGTGAGGTGTTAAGGACATTTTCTATCAAGAGTCCAAACTCTTTTTGATTTATCTTGAATGTGTAGAATATTAAAAATACAAGGGCCTCAGCGGTCATCAGAAGGGCAGTAGAGGCCCAGAGAGGTAAAGGATTTTATCTGAGATCAACTAAGTGAAATTCTACCAAGGTCAGAAAGCTACTTCATGATGTGTGCTCAGACTCTTTGCGACGGACTCTTTGCGACCCCGTAGACTGTAGCCTGCCAGACTTCTCTGTCCATGGAATTTTCCAGGCAAGAATACTGGAGTGTGTTGCCTTTTCCTCCTCTAGGGGATCTTCCTGGCCCAGGGATCGAACCAGTGTCTTCTGTGCCTCCTGCATTAATAAGTGGATTCTTTACCACTGAGCCATCTGGGAAACCCAAGATACTACGTAGCAGGAGTCCAATCAACCCCAACCTGGAAAGGTGTCAGAAGAGCAAAAACAATGTCTGCTTGTCTGGGGGGTGTGTTGGGGGGAACATCCTTTTCTTAATTACTTAATTCAGTCTCAAATCAGCAAATTCTTCCCCTTCCCCTGAAGGAGACCAGGATTCTTCACCAGGAGCCTCATAATGAAAAGAAAATCTCTAACCATATCCAGCACTTCAAAAACCCTGGTGGTGAGGATCATGTAGCCAAGGGCTTAGAGACAGACACAAGGAGTTAGGGTTTGGAAATACACACGAGAGGAGGAAACAGTACTTTTATTAATCTGTGCCTTAGAACTCTTTAAGTCACTTGATTGTAGAAGAGGACCAACACACTAAGAAGACTTCAACTTCCCTGGTGGTACAGTGGGTAAGCATCCTCCTGCCGATGCAGGGGACATGATCCCTGGTCCAGGAAGATTCCGCATGCTGTGGAGCAACTATGCCTGTGTGCTGCAACTCCCAAAGCCCATGTGCCTAGAGCCTGTGCTGCGCAACAAGAGAAGCCTCCACCATGAGAAGCCCACACACCAAAACCAGCCCCTGCTCGTCACGACTAGAACAAGCCCGTGAGCAGCAATAAAGACCCAGTGCAACCAAAAATAAAATAATCACTTTTTTCAAAAAGAGAAGACTTCAAGAAGGAAAACTTGAAAGTGGTTTTACATTTTGGAAGCTGAGGATTCCAGATCCAACAACCACGGTAACAGGCTGGTGAGGTTCTCAAGAGTCCTTGAGTGTTCCCATCCCAAGGACTTCAACATAGGAATTTCTCCAAAGTCAGTTTTTAGGCTTTAGCTTCTTCCATTGTGAAACAAGAGATCTGGTCCACATGACTGCCAAGGTCCTATCTATATGTAAGAACTCTGTGACTCCACAGTCATATTAAAATCATAAAAAAAAAGCAAAAGGTGATTCAATAGCTTGTTAATTTTTTTTATCATCTTGATATTTTTTTCATCCCAGTTTGTGGCTTGGTGAACAGCGTGAACCTGTGGGAATAGCTTTGATACCCCAAATTACTAGTAAGAATTTTATCTCATGATTTTTCTTCCTAAAGGATGTTACTGCTACATTCTCTTTGAGATCCTTGCCAACAAAACAGGATAGAAGCAGACAACTGTTAGAGGCCAGAAGTGCCACTGCAATGTTCCCCAAGGTGTTCAGAATAAAGCCAATTTTTTTTTCACATGCCCTACAACACTCCACCTGATCTGGGTCCTCTTTACTTTCCCGGGTTGTATCACGGCTTCTCTCCCCCCATTTGATTTATTCTGGACATACAGGCCGTCCCCTAGTTCCCCAGAGACACCAGCCTGTGTCCCAGCTTAAGAAGGCTGTTTTCTTCCAGCCCTTGTATAGGTTGTTTTCTCTACCGGAGCTCTCTTCCTTGACTCTTGGTCTGCTTGGATGATTCAAGACTAGATATCCCATCACCAGGGCGGTCTTTGCTGACCTCATCATCTGAATTGAAATCAATGTGCCCTATTTTTCTTCCGAGCACTCAGTATAATTTGTGACTTGTCTATACTTGTGTGTTTTCTTCAATATCTGCTTCCCTAACTAGACTGGAAAGTCCTTGAAGGCAGGGGCTATCTCTTTTTGTTGTTCACTGTTGTATTCCCTAGCACCTGGTAGGCACTCAATAAATATTTGCAAAATTAGTGAATGAAAGAATGCACTCACAGAAAATTCCTAGCACCGTCAGCTCTTTCTGGTTGTTTGTGTATGACACAACACTATGAGAACACTTAGCAAAACTGTCACTTTGACCCTGTTTTGGCATTGTGGAACTAGTTATTGGTCCTTCTAAGTTGGCAGCTGTCCCAGTGTGTGTTTATTCAAGCTGAATCGGCCTCTTTAATGACTCAGTGGGAACACCATCCAGCCAGTTAATGCAACCTCAATTCTCTCAATCTGAGTTCTTGCTAAACTGCAGGGAAATTCTCCTGGCCAAGAAAAGACCTGGGATTTCGAGTTTGAACTAAAGTGTCCTTAAGAGAGAAAATCAAATGAATTTTTAGTGATTGATTTTTGCCTATGAATAATAGTCAGAGTTAAGTCATATGTGAAATTACTACACAGTCACCTGACTGCAATCAGTTTTGCTTAGATGTTGCTGGGACCATATGAAAAAGGGGTTATTTGTTAAGAACGGACGAGTTCCTTTAAAATTCTGTAGCAATCATGCCTCTCTCTCTTTTTTTTCTTCTAGTCCATGGAAAGTGTTATCTCAGGCAGCTTTGTGCAGGAAGTTGGGTTTATCACTTCCTCACAGTTGCAGTTTGTCTAGGACTTAACTACATGCTATCAGATTACATCAAAATGTAGGCCTTTGTGTGTTTAACTCATCAAAGGAGTGGACCCTCAGGACTTGATATCACTTCACTGCATATGCAGCCATGTAGCAAAACAAAGCCTATCTAACAGGACAGAACTATTTCTGTTGTGTGGCAGCTCCCCTAGCTCAAGCTTGCAGAAATGGTTGAGTTTCAGGTGTCTGCAGGGTTTCACTTCTTGTTTTTATATTTATCTCTTTTTAGAATTGCAGTCATTTGCCTGGTTGTATGCAAGGAAGGAAAACCCAAAATATTACCTACCAGGGAGGACAAGATAGCTCCCATTCAGCTGGAGGCAGCACTAACCTTACCATCTCGATTTTCACTTGACTTTTAAAATCGTGACCATCAGAGTCTGGGCTTTGGTGTGCGCCATGTGGGGAGTTTGAATCCTGTCTCCTCCACTTCCTGGTTGTGCATCCTGTGGCAGGTTATTTTACCTCTCTGAGCCTTGGTTTTCCCATTTGAAAAATGCAGATAATAATAGCCTTTTGGTATGGAATAAATGACCTGATTTAAATAATATGTGAAAAGTTCTTGTGGGATGTGTCCCCATAGGAAGGATGTGCATATTTTAAAGCTGGAGGGGTATGCCATGCCCTGCTGAATGGCCAGGGCTGGCAGAGCTGTCCTGGGCTGGCTGAAGTTTCTCAGGCTGCACTTCCACCTCTGGGGCCTTGTTGCTATTTTCTTCTCTGTGGAGTTCCCTCTTCTCTGCGGTGGGCTGGCTGCCAGATGCTGCCTCTATTGGCAGCCACAGGAAGCCAATGCAACTGTGAAGTAATACTTCTGCCCCAGGGTTGGCTCCGCCCTGTTGACCAAGGTTTTTGAGATCTGCTCAGCCAACTCCTTTTAATGCCTTGCCTAAAAAGGTCTTCTCACCTGGCTCTGCTGGCCTGAGAAATGGCTGACTACCGCAGAGGCTTCAGACAAACAGCTTTCGGGGGATAGAAATGATGAAGTGAACCTTTTTTCCCCAGCTCAATGCTTCAGAAGTTTGGGGGTACCATTTTGTAGTCACTCTCCAATTTGATGCTCGTTTACCAAAATCAGATGTCAAAGGAAGAGACAGGCCTTGATACTATAAAACTCTCCAAGTCAGTGGAATATAATGAGGCACTGTTGAAGTTATTTGCATCAAGGCAGTAAGCAGATTTTCACAGGTCTATGACTAGAAAGAAATTAAGTTACACCTAAAACTTCCCTGGTGGCTCAGATGGTAAAGCATCTGCCTACAATGCAGGAGAACCGGGTTTGATCCCTGGGTCAGGAAGATCCCCTGGAGAAGGAAATGGCACCCCACTCCGGTACTCTTGCCTGGAAAATCCCATGGACAGAGGAGCCTGGTAGGCTACAGTCCATGGGGCTGCAAAGAGTCAGACACGACTGAGCGACTTCACTTACTTTTCTTTTCTTTACACCTAAAAAATGCTATACTTGAAGAAAGTAAGTGTTTTTCTTTTAACAAATCTGAAACCATTTTAAATATGAAATTGATTTTGCCATACATCAACATGAATCTGCCACGGGTGTACACATGTTCCCAATCCTGAACCCCCTTCCCACCTCCCTCCCCATACCATCCCTCTGGGTCATCCCAGTGCACCAGCCCCAAGCGTCCTGTATCCTGCATCGAACCTGGACTGGTGATTTGTTTCTTATATGATATTATACATGTTTCAATGCCATTCTCCCAAATCATCCCCCCCTCCCTGTCCCACAGAGTCCAAAAGACTATTCTATACATCTGTGTCTCTTTTGCTGTCTCGCATACAGGGTTATCGTTACCATCTTTCTAAATTCCATATATATGCGTTAGTATACTGTACTGGTGTTTTTCTTTCTGGCTTACTTCACTCTGTATAATTGGCTCAAGTTTCATCCACCTCATTAGAACTGATTCATGTTGATGTATGGCAAAACCAATACAATACTGTAAAGTAATTAGCCTCTAATTAAAATAAATAAATTTAAATAAAAAAATATGAAATGGAATCAAGCCTAATGCTTTATTGCTGCTTTACACTCTGGTTATTCCCAGATGGCTCCCTAACTTCATAGCTCCCTCCCTTTTGGCTCCTGAGTTGGCAAAATACGCCGTGAGCCACACTTTGCCTCAGTTGTTTAGAGGATCACTTCAGAGTTGCCAGGGCAGCTGGCTTTCAGAAGGTGTCAAAGGTTCCCATCCAGTGGATTTTGCCTCTGTGTCTGGGCCCTTGGAGTGAGCTCTTTGGCTGTTTCTTTAGCTTTTGTCCCTGGATGCTGTCTCTCAGAACTCCTCTTAGAAGCCACAGGGCCAGTTCCACTTCATCTTCAAGCCCCCTACAGGAGACAATTCAAGCTGGATTCAGCATCTTGGGCTCCCCTGTATCCAGGAGGAGAGTTGGGACGTTTGGCTACAACCCTTTTAGGATAGTTGTGAATGCCAAATGGACACCAGCCCATTCTGTAGATTGATAAGATTAAAAATAAAAAATTTTCTATTTGCAAAAGCCGTAAATGCACACACACACACACACACACACACACACACACACCCTATAAACACAGAAATGTATGAAGTTTAAAACTAAAGGCCCTTGTATCAACCTCTTAGTAATATTTCTTTATTATATACTATTCCAGATTTATTTCAGTGCATATCTAAAGTATTGTACTTAAAAAAAAAAAGAGAGAGAGAATGGAATGCCTACCTATTCTTCAGAAATTCGCATGTTTTCTTTGACAGTGTATCTTGGATGTGAAGTCATTCAGTCGTGTCCGACTCTTTGTAACCCCATGGACTGTAGCCCACCAGGCTCCTCCCTCCATGGAATTCTCCAGGCAAGAGTACTGGAGTGGATTGCCATTTCCTTCTCCAGGGGATCTTCCTGACCCAGAGATCAAACCCAGGTCTCCTGCATTGCAGGCAGACGCTTTACCCTCTGAGCCACCAGGGAATCCCAAGAGGCTTTTCCATTTCCCTTTTCCATTTCTTCCTTTGGTTTCCTATGAAGCTGTTGCATTTTTTCCCTCCGTACTCACCAGCCAGATTGTCCACTGTCTCTTCCCTGATTTTTGCCAAGTGACTGTTCACCAGCAAGTGGTCTGGTGTCCTTTCCAAATGAGGGTCTGACACTTGTTTTGCTCCCACTTCCCAAAGCTTTAAATTTCCTTTATCAAGCAACTTCTTACGCTGGGAAGACCACAGTCGGTCTCTACTGCTTCCTCACAGTCTCAGCTTCTTCAAATTACTTGATAGTGCCTTTGGTTAATGACTTGCACACTTGCTTTGTTTAAATATTTTATGCTCCAAATTTCATTTATTCTTTCAACTGATTCTTATGATTTTTTTCTTTATCTTTCCTTCATCTGTTTGGAGCTTACCTCTTTTTTTTTTTTTTTTTTTTTCTGATTACCTCCTTTCTTTGATAAAATAAAAGGACAAAATAATATCCAACCAGTAATATCCAGCATAATATCTTTAGACTGCCTTCATGGAAATATAGGTAGAAGATTCTTTAAATTCAGAAGAACTTTATTTTTAGCAGATTATGATGAAAGAATACAGTTTGTTATAGTTGTACAAAATATCAGGATGGAAACTGGCCCAAGAAAGGTTCGCTCTCAAGCACAGGGATAATCCATGATTTTTATTAATTGTTTCCTTTTCACTTTTCTTTCTGGTCTGCTTTTGCATTTCCTTGCCTCCAGCACTAGGTCATTTTCCTTGAGTCCTTTTTCTTTTTGTAAAACAGCATGAGTAAGTGGAAGGAAAACAGACTTTGGAGTCTGTTTTCAAGACTGAGTTTCAACACAACACTGCCTGTTACTAGTTGTGGGTCTGGGTGAATTATTTATCCTTTCTGAGCTTCATTTTTTTCTTCTGAGGATTGCCTTTGAAAACATAAACATATTCATAACGCATCTAGCATAGTGTCTGGTCCATGAAACATACTTAACACATGTAAAGGTAAAGGCATTACCTTTACACTCTGGCTTTCTCCCTCCCTCACTCCTCCTGTAATCTCTTGCTAGTCATGATTAGACCTGGATGATCTCTACATTTACAGTCTTTGAAAGTAGTGGCTTGCCTCTTCTTTCCTCTTAATATTAGGTCAACAATGTGATGCATCTGCCAAAAAACAGCTTGTGCAGTCTTAGTCTTAATTCTAAGTGAATGCATGTAAGTTAGATGTGTCCAGAGTCATCATGTTAGAGCCTAAGTGGGTTTTAGAGACCAGCTGCTTCAACTGTCTTTTTAAAAAATTTTGTTTATTTTTTTATTGAAGGATAATTGCTTTACAGACTTATGTTGTTTTCTGTCAAACCTCAACATGAATCAGTCATAAGTATACATATACCCCCTCCCTTTTGAACTTCCCTCCCATCTCCCTCCCCATCCCACCCCTCTAGGTTGATACAGAGCCCCTGTTTGAGTTTCCTGAGCCATACAGCAAATTCCCATTGGCTATCTATTTTACATATGGTAATGTAAGTTTCCATGTTACTTTTTGCATATATCTCACCCTCTACTCCCCTCTCCCCATGTCCATAAGTCTATTCTCTATGTCTGTTTCTCCAGTGCTGCCATGTAAATAAATTCTTCAGTACCATTTTTCTAGATTCTGTATATATGCGTTAGAATACGATATTTATCTTTCTCTTTCTGACTTAATTCACTCTGTATAATTGGTTCTAGGTTCATCCACCTCATTAGGACTGATTCCATTGTGTACATGTACGACAGCTTCTTTATCCATTCATCTGTTGATGGACATCTAGGTTCTCTTGTGTTCTAGCTATTGTAAATAGTGCTGCAGTGAACAACGGGATACATGTCTCTTTTTCAGTTTTGGTTTCCTCAGAGTATATGTCTGGGAGTGGGATTTCTGGGTCATATGGTGGTTTTATTCCTAGTTTTTTAAGGAACTAGGAATAAACTCTTCTTATTTAACAGATAACTAAGTGATATAGCAGCTTCCCAGTTGGCTCAGTATTAAGTAAAGAATCTGCCTACCAATGCAGCAGACTCGGATTCGATCCCTGGGTTGGAAAGATCCCATGGAGAAGAAAATGGCAACCCACTCCAGTATTCTTGCCTGGAGAGTCCTGTGCACAGAGGAGCTTGGTGGGCTACAGTCCACGGGGTGGCAAAGAGTTGGACAAAACTTAGGGATCTAGCAAGCAGCATGAATGCATAAGTGATATAGCATAGATAAGCTATTTACTTAAAGCCCATAATAGAGAATACATGAATACTGAGATTTCCTCACTTCAGAAAATGCATTTTTAAAAAAGTTGAGGCAAAATTCACATAACATAACCATTTAAAAGTTTACATATCAGCAGCAGTTAATACCACAACTTTTATCTAGTTCCAAAACATTTCCATCACCCCATATTCATTAAGCAACCACTTCCCATCTTCCTTCACCCTAGCCTCTGGAAGCCACTAATCTGCTTTCTGCCTCTGTGGATTTGTCTATTCTGGATATTTCATATAAATGAAGTAGTACACCACATGACTTTTGGTGTCTGACTTCTTTCACTTAGCATAATATTTTCGGAACTGAAAAAGTTCATGCTCATTGTTCAGAAATTCAAACCTATAGGAAAGTATAGTGAAGAAAATAAAAAATATCCTGTAATCCCACCATCATTGGTGAAACTGCTAACAATATGCTGACAATTGCTGTTCCCATTGTCTCCTGCATAAATAGGTTTGCACTATTCACACCTTTTACTTGAATTTGGTTTTCCACTTTATGCTGTATATGAAACAGCTTCCTGTGTTGACATATAGAGAGCTTTTTGTTTTCTTTTATGGATTGTATGGTGTTTCATTATATGGTTTTAGCCCAAGTTTTTTAACAAAGCCTGCTGATGAACATTCTCCCTTGTACTCTCTCCCACTCAATTCTTTGATAAGTAAAACAGTTTATATCCTAAGCTGCTGAATGTGTATTACTTTGAAATCCCAATATTGGAGAAAAATAAATAGGAAAGGCTTTTGTTCCCCTGGGATCTGCTTGGATACACTGGAAAATGGGTGCATCAGTAAGAGTTTGATAAACTTTGAGGTTGCTTCTAATTTTAGATTCTTTGATTCTTGGTATTCATACCCAAATCATGGTAACTGTACAGACACAGAAACTAAGTCTAGAACTAGGAGTTAGGAGGCCTGGGATTAGCCCTCCTTTTACCAAGGACTAGCTCTGGGACTCTGAAAGTTACTTACCTTTTCAGACTTAAGTTTCCTTATCTGTGAAACAAGTTGAATGAACTAGTTAGTCACTGCTGCTGCTGCTGCTGCTAAATTGCTTCAGTCGTGTCCAACTCTGTGCAACCCCATAGACGGCAGCCCACCAGGCTCCACCGTCCCTGGGATTCTCCAGGCAAGAACACTGGAGTGAGTTGCCATTTCCTTCTCCAATGCATGAAAGTGAAAAGTGAAAGTGAAGTCGCTCAGTCGTGTCTGACCCTCAACGACCCCATGGACTTCAGCCCACCAGGCTCCTCCGTCCATGGGATTTTCCAGGCAAGAGTACTGGAGTGGGGTGCCATTGCCTTCTCCAAGTTAGTCACTAGTTAGTTCTATTTAATCACTAGAACCAGTTAATGAATTAATGTGGTGGATTCTAGTTGAGGTCACTGCCCAGTTTACAATGATTCCCATTCTGCAAGAACAGCTCTGCTTCATGAGGTAGGCCTCTAGCAACCTTGTGTTGTGTTATGAGACCCTCCTCTCTCAGTCATGTCTATTAGTGGAAGCCATTTATCATAAGTCAATCCAATCAAAATTCTTCTTTAGGTTTTTTGAATCTGAACCACAGAAATGTGGGCAGTTCCTCTCTTGTGGTGAGGGAATGTGAGAAGTGAAACTTGGTAGCCATTGGTAACCATATATTGTTACTGTATCAAGGTTCTAATGTGGCGAATGAAGGGGTGGGACTCTTGTGCTGTGAGTTAGTGTGGGCGTAATCACATAAAAAAGGAGCTACCTTTAAATGCAGTGTGGTTTCCTGGCTTATATCCTAGAACAGAAAGAAGACAGTGGAAAAACTGGTAATCCAAGTAAATAGTGGTTAATAGTATTGTACCGATGTTAATATTTTAGATTTAACAAAGATGTCCTGGCTATGTAAGATGTTAACATTAAGGGAAGCTGGGGAACTCTCTAAACTGTGTAACTATTTTTGCAATATCAAGTGACATAGTGTGTTTCCTGATATCATGTGATGAGAAGGGCACAGCATCACTTCTGTGTTGTTCTTTTAGAAAGTACATACAGTCATCCCTTGGTATCTGCTTGAGATTGGTTCTGGAAATCTCCCATAGTTATAAAAATCCTTGGATGCTTAAGCCCCTTATGTAAAATGATGTGATATTTGCATAGTACCTACACACATCCTCCTCTATTATATAAATCATCTCTAGATTACTTATAATATGTAATACAATTTGAACAATTGCTGGTATATGGCAAAGTTGCTTTTCAGAACTTTCTGGAATTTTTTTCAAATATTTTTGATCCATAATTGGTTGAATCCATGGTTACAGAACCTGAGGGTAAAGAGGGCTGATGGTACCTACATTTAGCCAGGGGGAAGCATCACTGAGAGACAGTCTATGAGTGACTAGAAAGTGCCTTTCAAAAATATCAAGGTCATGAAAGAAAAAGAAAGATTAAGGAACTCTCCTAGACTGGGGAAACTTAGAACACGTGAAAACAAAATATAATGTATGATCCTGGAGTCCATCCTGGATCTAGAAAAGATCATTAGTGAGGTATTGGAAACTTTTGTATAAGATTTGTAGATTTGCTAATATTGTATTAATATTAATTTAGTTTGGTTTTGATCATTGTTCTGTGATCATAAACAATATTAACATTTGGGGAAGCTATGAGAGCACTCTTGTAGAGAGGAATTCTTTGTATTATTTTTGCAACGTTTTTAAAGTCTAAAATTATTTCAAAATTTAAAAGCTTACTAAAAGATGACAACATCAAAATGGTGTAGGCTCCAAATACACATCCCTCCACAGAAGCAAAAACATTTAGAAACTAAAAGCCAACCTTTTCAGAACTCTGGAAAATAGCAAAAAAAATTTTCAGAGCAACCAAGTAAATGCTGAATCAAGAGAAAGTTAACTTAAAAGTGGTAGAAAACTTTTGTGGCATTTTTACTTGCCCTTGCCCCACTCCCTCCTTCATTGGGTGGCAGTCTTGAAGATAGCAACCTGAGTTTCCAGTCGGAGACTTGGCCCTGGTTCTGAAGAAGGCAGAGCAGACCTTACTCAAATCATTATGTTTATGTGTTCTAACTTGTCTGGAGGCTACCTGGAGGATCAACACAAGGTACGTCTGTTTCACCTAACTCAGAACTTACTGGGGCAGAAAGGTGGTGGATATGGCTTATAACAATGTAAGGTGAAGAAAAACCCCTCCGCTACCTAAGACAAAAGACTGTGATTGGGGCATACAATAGACTGCTTAAAGCCTGGGAGAAAAAGCTGAGGAGAGACTTATTGTGGGAAGTTAGGACATTCAAAGAAGCCCATGCTGCTGCTAAGTCGCCTCAGTTGTGTCCGACTCTGTGACCCCATAGACGGCAGCCCACCAGGCTCCCCTGTCCCTGGGATTCTCCAGACAAGAACGCTGGAGTGGGCTGCCATTTCCTTCTCCAATGCATGAAAGTGAAAAGTGAAAGTGAAGTCACTCAGTCATGTCCGACTCTTAGTGACCTCATGGACAGCAGCCTACCAGGCTCCTCCGTCCATGGGATTTTCCAGGCAAGAGTACTGGAGTGGGGTGCCGTTGCCTTCTCCAAAGAAGCCCATATATACTGAGAGATTCAGAAGGCCACACATATGTACAAGGCAGGGCACATCCTCAGCAAAGACCTGGAAAACCCTCAGCTATCACTTCTGGATATCTTTAGGCTCAGTGCAAGTAGCAAGTGAAAGCTATGGCAAAGTTGTTTGAAGCCTGACTAAGTGTTAAAATAGTGCCCCAACACAGCCAATCTACAAAGAAGGGGAGAGGTGT
Organism: Bos indicus; assembly: GCF_029378745.1. Lineage (NCBI taxonomy): Eukaryota > Metazoa > Chordata > Mammalia > Artiodactyla > Bovidae > Bos > Bos indicus. The sequence goes on from NC_091785.1 coordinate 14,252,127, forward strand.
TTATTTTTTGTTTGTTTGTTTTAGCTCCTGGAATCAAGGAAATCTCTTCTAGGCACTAACTGAACATGGCCAAAGGAACGGAGACTTCAGTAGCTATGCTGCTGCTGCTAAGTCGCTTCAGTTGTGTCTGACTCTGTGCGACCCCACAGACGGCAGCCCACCAGGCTCTCCTGTCCCTGGGATTCTCCAGGCAAGAACACTGGAGTGGGTTGCCATTTCCTTCTCCAATGCATGAAAGTGAAAAGTGAAAGTGAAGTCACTCAGTCGTGTCTGACTCTAGTGACCCCATGGACTGCAGCCTACCAGGCTCCTCCATCCATGGGATTTTCTAGGCAAAAGTACTGGAGTGAGGTGCCATTGCCTTCTCTGTCAGTAGCTATACACAACAAGAAATACGGCCTCTACAAAAATCAGTAAATAAATGGACTTGTCAATAAATTGAAATTTATTTACTTGTCAGTAAATAAATGGACAACTGCAGCCTTCAGCGATCAGAACAGCAAACCCTGGAGAAGAAAGAATATATGATTTCTCAATTTATAAAATTTAAATATACAATTGTCAACAAAACTCACAAATTATACAAAGATACAAGGAAATCTGGCCCAAAGGATAAAAATAAATTGACAGAAACTATCCATGAAGAAGAGCAGGCATAGGAGTTCCTAGACAAAGACTTTAAACTGACAGTCTTAAATGTGTTCAGAGCTAAAGGAAATCATGTACAAAGAATTAAAAGAAACCAGGAAAATGATATACAAACACAATGACAAACACCAGTAGATAGAAACTATAAAAAGAAATGGACTAGAGATTCTGGACCTGAAAAGTACAATAAAAAGAAAAATTCCCTAGAGGGTTCAATAGACAATTTGAGCAGAGAGAAGAAAGAATCATGGACTTAAAGATAAGACAGTTAAAATTATCCATACTGAGGAACAGAAAGAAAAAAAGAGAAAAGTGAACACAGCCTAAGATATTTGTGGGTAAAATCAAGCCAACCAACATAAGCATTTTGAGAGTCCCAGAAGGAGATGAGAGAAAGGGGGCAGAGATATTACTTAAAGAAGTAATGACCACAAACTTTCCAAATTTGATGACTCTACACATCCAAGAATCTCAACTAAATCCAAGTATGATAAACCCAAAGAAGTCCATACCAAAATACACTATAATCAGACTTCAAAAGACAAAGAGAATTTGGAAGCAGTAAGAGAAAAGAAACTCATTATGTTTAAGGGGTTCTCAATAAGATTAATAGCCAAATATCTCAGACAGAGGCAATGGGAGGCAATATTTGAAGTGGTGGGGGGAAAAAACCTGTCAATCAAGAATTCTGTGTCTGGCAAAACTACTCCTAAAGATTAGAGGAAAAATTAAGATGTTCTGGAAAACAAAAGCTGAGGGAATTTGTTAACAGAACACCTGCCTTACATGAAATGTTAAAGGGAGTCCTCAGGTCCACCTTGAAGCCCTTCCAAGAGATAAAGATCTTCAGTAAAGATAACTACACAGGTAAATACAAAATTCAATATTATTGTATGTTTTAACTTCTAAGTCTACTTTTAGTTTCATACTTAAGTGCAAAAAAAAATTTGTAAATCTATGTTGGTGCATGAAGCAAAAAATTCAAAATATATAATGGTGCGATTGAAACCTATCATTTTGGGGGGAAACGGTATGTGTAAACACACATGTGTGTGTTAGTAAACAGATTATACACCCTTATACATGCATGCGGCTATATGGACATAGAACATCTCTGAAAGGGTATACAAGGTAACTGTTAGGTTGTTTCTTTAATAATTTTGAGGGCTGAGTGGTAATGGTCCCAGCAGCTAATTCTTGTTCTTTATTTCAAATCTGCTGCTTTTTTCATTTCTCTACTTCCAGAAAGGTGCTGCCACTTATCCAGTTGATTATGTCAGAAAGGTGGGAATTAGGTTTGTTTCTTCTCTTTTCCTCACCCCTGTCCATTAAATCTATCTTTAAATCCTGTTAATTTTATTTCTAAAATATATCTCACCTTTACCTACTTTTATTGCAGAAGATGTTGAATATCCCCCAGTGCTTGTTGTTCCTTCCATCCTTGGTCATAGAACACTTGATTTTCAGATGGGCTGTAGTCTCTAGAATAACAATTTTATTTCTAGTACCCCTTGCAACTGGATGGGGCCATGTGACTAAGTTCTATGTTGAGTTGTAACCAGAAGTGTCACGTCATTTTTAGAAATGATCTTAAAGGGAGGGGACATGCCATTTTTCCTCCCTTATTCATTTATGTTGGCTGGAATGATAGCAAAATGGCTGGAATTAGAGCAACTGTCTTGAATCAGGAGATGAAAATCATGTTGAGAAGCAAGATAGAAGGAATCTGGTCCTTGTTAATTGTGGAGCCACCAATCTCATTTTAAGTTAACTATGTACAGTATTCAATTATGTGAGAGAGAAATAAATATCTATGTGTCCTTGTTACTGTAATTTGGAGTTTTCTGTCACAGATGCTCCTAATCCCATCTGATAAAATGTCTATATTCCAAGCTTCAACCCCTTAGTCCAAGCCCAGCCTATCTTACTTGAGCTACTGCAACATCATCCTGATTGTCCCCACTACATCCAATCTTAACCTCCCTCTCCATTCAGTTCTGCACACTCCAACCAGAGTATCATACATACATACACACATACATACAAGAACAAATCGCTCTCATTTCCAACCTTTTAGTGAAATTCCATTAGTTTCTTTTTTTAAATTTATTTTTATTAAAAAAAATTATTGGAGTATAGTTGATTTACAGTGTTGTATTAATTTCAGGTGTACAACAAAGTGAATCAATTATACATATATACATTCTTTTTTTATTTTTTAGATTCTTTTCCCATATAGGCCATTACAGAGTACTGAGTAGATTTCCCTGTATGATACAGCAGGTCCTTATTAGTTATCTATTTTATATATAGTAGTGTGTGTATGTCAATCCCAATCTTCCAATTTATCCCTCCCCACCTTACTCCTTGGTAACCGTAAGTTTGTTTTCTAAACTGTGACTCTACTTCTGTTTTGTAGTAAGTTTGTTTGTACCCCTCCTTTTTTTTTTTTTTTAATTAGATTCCACATAAAAGTGATCTGTTAGTTTTAGAATAAGTTCAAAATTCCCAACACAGGCTATTCAGTCTTTCATTATCTGACCCCTGAAACTTCAGCTCATCTCTTGCTACTTCCCTCAATCATTTTCTGGCCTTCAGTCACATTGAACTCTCAAATATCCTGTGCCCTCTTACTATTCTTCCATTTATCACAAATCATTTCCCCCCAGTACTTACTGCCTAGCTCACTCCTATTAAACTTTCAGGAAGTTACACTTCCTCAGGAATTGTAGTCAAGGGCCATTACTATGCTTCCTCATGGCCCTTGTAGATTTTTTTTTTTTAAATATTCTTTACTTCTACTTCTTAATTATTTGTGTAAATACTCATTTAATGTTTCAGATGCTCTATAAGCCGAATGTACCTAAACATGCATTCAATGGCCCATGTAGATTTTTTGGCTTTGACTTAAAAAAAAAAAAAAACCCAATTAAACTTGAAAAACTTTTAGTCAGTGCACCCTCTTTTTAGTTTGTTACCGGTCCTACCAATTCATGCCATTTCACAGACTTATGTCCCTTTCCTGTGTCCTCTAGACCTTTGTTTCTTTTGTCCGTCTCCTCCACTAATCTAGAAGGTCCATTAGGGTAAGGATGGAGCTTGTTTTCCATATCACTGTATGTTTTCTGTCTTAATATGCTTGGGACATATCAAGAAATCCTTGTCCAATGAAAGAAGACCATGACTGAACTGTCTTTGTTATAATTAAGTTTTTTTTTATTCCTTTGGCTTTATTTTCAATATAAGATCTTATGTAGAGATATGAGTGGAGACATCCACACTTGGTAAATATTTCAAAATAAATTTTGAATGAACTTAGCATAAGATTCTGAACTTTAAAGCTAACTTCCACCCTTTTAAAAAAAAACTAATGGAGTAAATAGAAAGTAAATATCATATGTTTATACTTTTGTAAGTTTCAGAAAGTTTACAAAAACATTTCATCTGGGTCACCTATTTCTTGGGAAGGCAACTCTCTATCTTTGCAATGTTTATTAAATCTAAAATTATCCCCAAAGAGAAAGTTTATTTTAAAAAGGGGGGAAGGAGAGAGGAGCATCCTTCTTATGGATTTCCAAGTTTAATTATGAATGGTTTTGACTTTATTTTGAACCAAATGATCCTTGCTTCCCTGTTGCCTTTTCATCACGTACTTAACACCGTTACATCAACATCTTTGCCAAAGTTTATTGAAAGGCACCACTTTTGGAGAATGTGCTCATATGGGGCCATTATGTACAGCTGTGTAAGTTGTTGGCTGAACACAGGCACCTAGACCAGGGCCCACAAGGACTGTAAGCCACCCTCTGTTCTCTACCAAGCTGCTGTGCGCCCTGGTGTCGGTCTCCCTCACCCTAGAGGAAGAAAGTGCCCATGTGCCAGTAGCAGACCTGTGCCCTTTGGGGAGCAAGTGCTTCTCTTTTCCACCCCTAGCCTTGATTCTTGCCATAAAGGAGAAGCTTTAACAGACAATGAAACTAACACCAATAAAGAGGCCAAAGCTAGTGATGGAGACAGAGGGACTCTGTGGCATCCAGTCATGTTTCCTCTTTTTAAAAGATTTTTATTTATTTGGCTGTGCGGGATCTTATTGAAGCATGCCAGATCTTCAGTCTTCATTGCAGCATGCAAACTCTTAGTTGTGCATGTGGGATCCAGTACCCTGGCCAGGGATCAAACCTAGGCCCCCTGAATTGGGAGCATGGGGTCTTAACCTCCAGGGAAATCTGTGTTTCCTCTTTTCTTAATCAGGAGACCATACCCTTGCTTCCCTAAGATGTGGTAGTTTGACCCTGCTGCTAAGTCGCTTCAGTTGTGTCCAACTCTGTGCGACCCCATAGATGGCAGCCCACCAGGCTCCTCCGTCCCTGGGATTCTCCAGGCAAGAATACTGGAGTGGGTTGCCATTTCCTTCTCCAATTCAATCCTAACCCTTTTAAAAAAAAATTAAATTCTTCCTGTTAGCTTTAACTAGTTTGATTGACTTTTCCTTTCTTGCAGGCTATCTTCAACCTCTTCTAGTTCTAATGTACAGTACAATAACCATGGGATCAGCTGGGACAGACAGCTGCAGTGGTATTCTGTTTCAGAACCAGTGAGGGGCAAGGGGACAAATTTATAGCATTTTATTATTTCCATGGTGTAAATACTGCAGCCATGGCTGATTTCAGGCTCCCAATGTGATGTCACTGGTAGCTTGACAGAGTTGGGAAGAATCACACAGTTGGCTCTTACAAGTGTGTAGGACCACTTCCATTAGGTCCAGCTTTGTCCACTGACGAGTACGTAAAAGTGACTGTTAGTCCCCAGCTGATAAGCCCACAGGGTGAAATATGGCCTCACATGTACTCTGTGTAATCTCAAAGTGTTTAAAATATTTTGGTTAGTTTTCAGTGTTTAATATCATGATATTGTACTCAATATGCCAGCAAATTTGGAAAACTCAGCAGTGGCCACAGAACTGGAAAAGGTCCGTTTTCATTCCAATCCCAAAGAAAGGCAATGCCAAAGAATGCTCAAACTACCGCACAATTGCACTCATCTCACACGCTAGTAAAGTAATGCTCAGAATTCTCCAAGCCAGGCTTCAGCAATATGTGAACCGTGAACTTCCTGATGTTCAAGCTGGTTTTAGAAAAGGCAGAGGAACCAGAGATCAAATTGCCAACATCTGCTGGATCATGGAAAAAGCAAGAGAGTTCCAGAAAAACATCTATTTCTGCTTGATTGACTATGCCAAAGCCTTTGACTGTGTGGATCACAATAAACTGTGGAAAATTCTGAAAGAGATGGGAGTACCAGACCACCTGATCTGCCTCTTGAGAAATTTGTATGCAGGTCAGGAAGCAACAGTTAGAACTGGACATGGAACAATAGACTGGTTCCAAATAGGAAAAGGAGTTCATCAAGGCTGTATATTGTCACCCTGTTTATTTAACTTATATGCACAGTACATCATGAGAAATGCTGGACTGGAAGAAACACAAGCTGGAATCAAGATTGCTGGGAGAAATATCAATAACCTCAGATATGCAGATGACACCACCCTTATGGCAGAAAGTGAAGAGGAACTCAAAAGCCTCTTGATGAAAGTGAAAGAGGAGAGTGAAAAAGTTGGCTTGAAGCTCAACATTCAGAAAACAAAGATCATGGCATCTGGTCCCACCACTTCATGGGAAATAGATGGGGAAACAGTGGAAACAGTGTCAGACTTTATTTTTCTGGGCTCCAAAATCACTACAGATGGTGACTGCAGCCATGAAATTAAAAGATGCTTACTCCTTGGAAGGAAAGTTATGACCAACCTAGATAGCATATTCAAAAGCAGAGACATTACTTTGCCAACAAAGGTTCGTCTAGTCAAGGCTATGGTTTTTCCTGTGGTCATGTATGGATGTGAGAGTTCGACTGTGAAGAAGGCTGAGCGCCGAAGAATTGCTGCTTTTGAACTGTGGTGTTGGAGAAGACTCTTGAGAGTCCCTTGGACTGCAAGGAGATCCAATCAATCCCTTCTGAAGGAGATCAGCCCTGGGATTTCTTTGGGAGGAATGATGCTAAAGCTGACACTCCAGTACTTTGGCCACCTCATGCCAAGAGTTGACTCATTGGAAAAGACTCTGATGCTGGGAGGGATTGGGGGCAGGAGGAGAAGGGGACGACAGAGGATGAGATGGCTGGATGGCATCACTGACTCGATGGAGGTGAGTCTCAGTGAACTCCGGGAGTTGGTGATGGACAGGGAGGCCTGGCGTGCTGCGATTCATGGGGTCGCAAAGAGTCGGACACAACTGAGCGACTGATCTGGTCTGATTGTACTTAAAAACACATATTCCCACATTTTCATGAAAAATGGGAATATATTGTAATGTTGGGCCTGGTGCTTAGAAAAGTTCAATAATATAACCAAGGTGGCATGGAGATTATCCAAAGTAACACAGAAGTGTCTGAACCACAGAAAGAACTCAGGTCTTCTGATTCCAAACCAAAGCTTGTCCACTTCCTCAAGTTGCCTTCTCATGTCCTTGTCCGTCATCCTCTTTGCTACCATTTGCTTGCTTGGGATTTTCTCTGGAACTGGTGTTTCCCATTTACAAGGTGTAATGTGACCAAAGTTTGTTAAGATCATATCTATGGGCTCATAAGCAGGTGAATCATGACAGAGAGTCTGTGCATTGACCAACTATCTTCCCTGTTCACTTTTACTTTTTAGAATACTGATTGCTTTTTTGTAAAGAGAATTCAAGTTCATTTCCAAAAAGAAGGAGGAGGTAGAGGAAGGAGATGGAGATAGCAAAGAACAGGGTAAAAGTAAACAATTACCCTCAGACCTGACGTTAACCCTTGTTATAAAAGAATATTACTTCACACATCTTATGTACAGGTCGAGAAAAAGACTGCTAGTTAGGAATGGGATCATTCCCGATGTGCTATTTTTAGATAACAATATTAAGTCCAATCCTATTTAAATTTGACAAAAGAAAAATAAATTAAACTGAAGGAACAGCTGAACTTTAAATAAATGTTTATCACAAGGAAAATTAGGTTTTTAAAGATACTCCTAAGATTAAAATGAGCATTAAGAGTTTTGCATCATTATGGTTTTTTTTTTTTTTTTTCACTTTCATGCTGCAATTTTTGAGAGCATCTTTGGTGTACTCCCAGAAGAACTGAGGACATTAGTACAGGAAAAATGCCTCTTATCTCACCTTTCCCCTGCTGAATTTAGTTAATTCATTTTATTTTTTAGTGGTTAAGGTTTTTAGTATTTATATTGTTTTGTAACCATAATTTCCACAGTTGTTTAATCTTAGTTCTGTGTGTAAGTGAATTCAGTGCTCTGCACCAGTCTTTGATCATATCTTCTCCATCCTTGAGTTCTTTAATTCCTCTCTGGCTCATATGTATTTCATCACCAAGTAGCCTCCCTGCCACCGTCGCTCTCTGCCAAGAAGACTGTGTAGTAGCTCTTGAATGTATGTAGTCTTGAGAATGCTGTTCTGTTACCTTGAAAAATAGCCTGGCTTGATATAAAAATTTTCAGGTACACTTTCTTTTTCTCATAATTTAGTAGATATTGCTCCCTTGTCTTTTGACATAGGTCTTTTGCCATGGTTTCTCTATTTATCTCCTTGGAGTCATCATTGGAATTTTTTTTTTTTTAAAAAAAGGATTTACATGTATTATTTTCCCTGAACTTACTTTCACATTTGAGATGTTAACTTGTTCCCTTTACTGGTGCATTACAATTTATCTTTATAAGCATGTTCCAGTAATTCGTGCATGAATAAGACCAGGGAAGGTTTGAAGCTTGTTTGGCTTATGGAAACAAAACAAAAATCTTACAAATGACTTGTTTTTCTTGCTTATTTTCCTTAAGAATTGTTTATCCTTAAAGTTCAGTTCTCAGTGTTGTTTGTACTACATGGTTTTTTTCCCTTGTAACTTGTGTGTTCCTTTAATATGTAGACTTAATTTTTCCTTCATTTAGGGGAAATTTTTTTCTTTGAGAACTTGAAACATTATGTCTGTATGATTTGTTAGGTTTACTACTTCAGGGACATCTGTTATCTTTAATTTGGACAGTTTCATCTGTCTTCCATTTCTATTATCTTCTTTCTATTTACTTTAGTGTCTTTGAATTATTAACCATAGTCATTAAGAAACAAAACTGAAGCCTATTTATTGCATTAATGATTGAATTTTCAGCAAATGCCTATTATTTCCCCTATGGTTTATATTTACTTAATAGTTCTTCAGTCGTATTATTTTAGCCTTTGATTTGTTTCCTTAACTTCCACCTCCCTTTTAATCTCATTATCTTTTTTTTTATGATCTTGTCATTGAGCTCTTTTCCTCGTTTCTTTGTTGCAACATATTTACATAGCTGCCATACTGTTTCTGAAAATCTTGCTAATGCTTAATATGTGAAGCTATTTCTAGATCTTCCATTTGCTTGAATATAGTTGGGTGAATTCTTCTTTCTTTTTCAATCTGTTTTTCTATCCTAGGTTTTGTGCTCTATCTACTTTTAACTAGCTTGAAGGTGTGAGGGGAAGGAAATGGATTGTTCATCTTAGCTGTGCCCAGGGAAGTTCCATCCCTGGGAAAAACTTCTAGATTTAGAGTCAGACAATCTCATCAGTATTACCAAGCATGGGTAACCAAACCAGCAAGCCCATCAGATGTCACAGGAGTCCCTCACAGTCATGAATAACTGTATGGTGAAGAGGAACTAAAAAGCCTCTTGATGAAAGTGAAAGTGGAGAGTGAAAAAGTTGGCTTAAAGCTCAACATTCAGAAAACGAAGATCATGGCATCCGGTCCCATCACTTCATGGGAAACAGATGGGGAAACAGTGGAAACAGTGTCAGACTCTATTTTTTTGGGCTCCAAAATCACTGCAGATGGTGACTGTAGCCATGAAATTAAAAGACGCTTACTCCTTGGAAGGAAAGTTATGACCAACCTAGATAGCATATTCAAAAGCAGAGACATTACCTTGCCAACAAAGGTTCGTCTAGTCAAGGCTATGGTTTTTCCTGTGGTCATGTATGGGTGTGAGAGTTGGACTGTGAAGAAAGCTGAGCACTGAAGAATTCATGCTTTTGAACTGTATTGTTGGAGAAGACGCTTGAGAGTCCTTTGGACTGCAAGGAGATCCAACCAGTCCCTTCTGAAGGAGATCAGCCCTGGGATTTCTTTGGAAGGAATGATGCTAAAGCTGAAACTCCAGTACTTTGGCCACCTCATGCGAAGAGTTGACTCATTGGAAAAGACTCTGATGCTGGGAGGGATTGGGGGCAGGAGGAGAAGGGGATGACAGAGGATGAGATGGCTGGATAGTATCACCGACTCGATGGACATGAGTTTGAGTGAACTCCGGGAGTTGGTGATGGACAGGGATGCCTGGCATGCTGTGATTTATGGGGTTGCAAAGAGTCGGACACGACTGAGCAACTGAACTGAACTGAAGCAGTACTCTTGCCTGGCAAATCCCATGGCTAGAGGAGCCCAGTAGGATGCAGTCCGCAGGGTCGCTAGGAGTCGGACATGACTGAGCGACTTCACTTTCACTTTTCACTTTCATGCATTGGAGAAGGAAATGGCAACCCACTCCAGTGTTCTTGCCTGGAGAATCCCAGGGATGGGGGAGCCTGGTGGGCTGCCGTCTCTGGGGTCGCACAAAGTCGGACACGACTGAAGCGACTTAGCAGCAGCAGCAAGCAATACTTTATTGAGCATTTGCTCTGTGCCAGACATTGAAAGAAGAAAAGTGTTTCCTTTATTATGTATTTATGAGCCTATGCCTGTGCCAAGTGCATTACGTATTATTTGCTCAGTACAACATTATGAAATATCTTTACCAGCCCTTCCCACTTTCTTTCTTTGGCTGTACCATGCAGCATATAGGATCTTAGTTCCCCAAACAGGGATCAAACCTGTGGCCCCTGCAGTGGAAATGCAGAGTCTTAACCACTGGACTGCCAGGGAAGTCCCCAGCCCCCATTTTTTGAATGAAGGAACAGAGGCTTATAGAAAAGTTATATAATTTGCCAAAAGTCACAAAGCTAATATGAAAGAGTTGAACTTTGAAACTGTGCCTAAATTATGAATGCTTATTATGAAAGATTTTGTTTTGTTTTGTTTTGTTTTGAAAAGCTTTTTTTTAATCAGGACATTTATGTAATATTGGGGAATACTTGTGGAACTTCACTCCACCATGATTTGCATGTAACGTATTAAAAGCTTAGGATTTTTCTTTTCCAAAAATAATTCTGGCTTATAAATGAAATATGATCTAGACTTGTTTCAAAAATAATCTGGTAAAAACTGGGAGAGGGGATAGATGAAACAAGATTGACCATGGGCCCACAGTTGAACTGGGGACTTGAAGCATGCAGGCTCATTGTACAGAGTTCTACAATGATCACCCAATTAATGACTTTTCATCACAAAAGCTCTTGAAAAGTTGAACCACTTTATGGGCAATGACTCTTTATCTTTTGGTATAATGACTCGTCATTCCAACGTACTCTAAATAAATACACCATGTTGTCGTTTAGTCCTTGAATTGTCCGACTCTTTTGAGACCCCATGGACTTGTAACCCGTCAGGCTCCTCTGTCCATGGGGTTTCCCAGGCAAGAATACTGGAAAGGGTTGCCATTTCCTTCTCTGGGGGATGTTCCTGATCCAGAGATCGAGGCTGCATCTCCTGCATTGACAGGTGGATTCTTTACCACTGTACCACCTGGGAAGCCCAGATACACCATGCTGCTGCTGCTGCTGCTGCTGCTGCTGCTAAGTCGCTTCACCGTGTCCGACTCTGTGCGACCCAATAGATGTCAGCCCACCAGGCTCCCCCGTCCCTGGGATTCTCCAGGCAAGAACACTGGAGTGGGTTGCCATTTCCTTCTGCAATGCATGAAAGTGAAAAGTGAAAGTGAAGTAGCTCAGTCGTGTCTGACCCTCAACAACCCCATGGACTGCAGCCCACCAGGCTCCTCCGTCCATGGGATTTTCCAGGCAAGAATACTGGAGTGGGGTGCCATTGCCTTCTCTGCAGATACACCATAAGAAGTGCTTTTTCAACATTATGGTTTTGGGCAAAGACACACTCACCAATTTACTCAATAACATTTTCTCTTCAAAGAACATCATATGAAATAAATTTGAATTGCCTGCCATGTTTGGATAAACCAAAACCAAGTAGAATGTTATTGATTTCCAATGACCTACTATGATATTATGTGACTAAAAGCTATTCACAGGGGTGATATTTAAAATAAATAACAGGCCAGTGGGGAACATCTGTCCCTTTTTTTGAATGGAGGCCTGTTACCAATGGTATTGGACATCTATGAGTAATGATATGAACTTTGGAACTTGGCTATCTCCTACACACCAAGATTACTCTAAGATTAGAAGATTTGGCTGGTTTTGCACTTCATGACCCATCTGTACAGACATATTTGTTATTCAGGGGCTTTGGCTTTCAGATAATGTCATGTGGCAAAATGATTCAGAGTATTTTTCTGGGAGTTGGACAGATTTGAATTTAAATGCTGGCTCCATTACTCACTGTCTGGGTGATGGATCTTCTCTAAATCCCAGTTTCTTCATCTGTAAATAGGAGTGATTATACCTGACCTTGGCTTCCCAGGTAGCACAGTGGTAAAAAATCTGCCCGCTAATGCAGGAGACTCAGGAGACAGGGGTTGGATTCCTGGGTGGGGAAGATCCCCTGGAGCAGGAATTGGCAACCTACTCCAGTGTTCTTGCCTGGGAAATCCCATGGACAGAGGAGCCTGGTGGGCTACAGTCCATGGGGTCGCAAAGTGTCGGACACAACTGAGCACTCCTGGATGCACTGTACTTGTCCTTGAGGATTGTTGGAAAGAGTAAATGAGATCATATCTTTAATGCCATTAGCACAGTGGCAGGCTATTATTATTGTGCTGTTTTTAAAAGATGTGGCAATTCAGAATGACTGAATCTTTGGCTTATGTCCCTTTGACATGACCTGGGCTGAACTGGCATCTGTGTCACTTCAATGTGTCACCACTTCTCTTGAAGTGACTCAAGTTAGCAGGCATCCTTCCCTTTATTTCACAATTTTACGCCTCCTGTGAACCTCAGGGAATGAACAGATTTCAGCACACTTAGGGAAATAGGAAGGTCAAATAGGAAGAAAGTCTAGAACCTAATGAGGTAAGAGATTCATTCAACTGTTCAACAAATATTTATTGAGTGCTCAGTATACACTAAGAATTATTATATATGCTGGGGATAAATTGGAAGAAAAAACAACAAAAATCCCAACCTGGAATGAAGATGATATCGTGTGGGAAGTTGACACTTAGCATCTGGTAGGTGTTATCTCTTGAGTATGCATAGTGGTTAGGACATATATTGTAGGTTTCCTGCTGGTAACTAGTGATCAAGAGTGTGGTTTCTAGGTGTAAAATTTCAAGTTGCACTGATTCATGGGTACAAGAACCACCTCTTTAACTAGTGATATATATTACATTATGCTTTAATAAACTCTCTTGAAAAGCAAGTATGGAATTAAAAAAAAACCCTAGTTCTAAAGGTAGAAGTCACTGTCCCCATTTTTCATAGGAGGAAACTATAATTCGCTGTAGGTCACCCTATCTGCTCTCAGTGAAGAAGGAAGGAAGACTAAATTAGTCTGAGAGGTCCTTCCATATTCCTTTCTGCATTGTCTTTCTACCTCTTCTTGCTCTTTTTTTCATTTAGGAAGTGATTTCCTCTTACCTGTTTGAAGAAAGGGAAAAGTCCAGCCTTGGGTTATCACTGTCTCAGTATCTCTGGTGAAAATTCATTATTTTTATCTGCCCAGCATCTATTTATTTTTCTGGTCATAGCATCCGCAACAGTTAGAATTGTGTTTGATTACAAGTAATTGGAAATATACCTAACAGTAGCTTAAACAAACAAGGGTTTCTTGTGTCATACAGTAAGTCTGGAGATTGACAGTCAGGGGTAATCCATGGGTTCACTGGAGCTACCAAGGACTCAGGAAATTTCTATTTTTCTGGCTTATCACCCTTAGTGGGTATTTGTATGCATTCTCATATTGCTGTTCTCACAGTCACAAAATGGTTGCTGCCTCCCTGGCATTGCATCCATAATCCAAGAAGAAAGAAGGGTAAAGGGCAAAGGAGCAAAAGAATCATGCCAGCTCTTTTTTCCAGAAAAGCAAATCTTTCCAAAATGCTCCGCCCAGCTTGCTTCTGCTTATTTCTCATTGGTTGGAACTGGATAACATGGCAACTCCTAGACCAATAATAGGGCTAAAGGAATGACATTTTTAATCATAATTAACCCCAGAAGTCAGGATAAGAGCAAGCTCTTCATAAGATCAAAGGATCTCTGTTCTTTCTGAGTAATTAGAATTCTGTGTGGGCAGTTGGGGAAAATGTATGTTGAGTGACAAGGGAAATCCAGTCTCTCCCATATTCAGCCCATGCAGATTGGTTAGAGCATCCCCATTCATAAGCCATGTGTAGGCAGGATGGACAAGACACCCTTAATTCCTGCAAGAGCTTCCGTTGGACTTATTGAGGAAGTGAAACCTTGCCTGGGAGTCCTGGCTATACGGAAACGTAAGTCTTGATCTACCAGGATCCCCACATGTGTGGGGCTTGCTGAGATGCAATAGTCAGATGGAGAGAGGGCCTGATAGTGTGGGACTCTGGTTCAGCTGGGTCTAAATCTAGAGATTGATTCCTAGACTTTTTAGTTGCTTGAGCTTATGAATTCTCTCTCTGTGCATAGTCCAATTAAAGGTAGATGTGGTTTTTGCTATCAAGAGTCTTAAGGTGGCGCTAGTGGTAAAGAACCCACCTGCCAATGAAGAAGGTGTAAGAGATGCAGGTTCAGACCTGCGTTGAGAAGATCCCTTGGAGAAGGAAATGGCCACCTACTCCAGAATCCCATGGACAGAGGAGCCTGAAGGGCTACAGTCCATAGGGTTGCAGAGACACAACTAAAGCAACTCAGCACGCATGCACACATATTGACTAAGTCACTTTTCTTAGGAGGATCAGACACCAAATATTGTCATCTTCTCTTTGAAGACAACCTGAGGGAGCCAGTGACAGTCCATTATATGGACAATGTATTAAATGAGCTAACCAACAGTGTGCAGATATAAATACAATGTGTCATTCCCTCAAGTTGCAACTGATGTGTACCAGTTTTTGATAAATATGTAAATTTTAGAGTAATATTTTGTAAGTTCTAAATCTTGCCTGCAATTGTGAAGCTTTCAGTTACTAAGCTCAAATTGCATAGTTTCATTTCCTTTCTTTTTTTGTCAAAGGTTGTATTACTCATATAACCTGGGTTTCAGCTGTACTAGCAAATGATAGATAAGAGAAAATTCCACTGAAAAATGGAAATTAGATTGTATAGATAATAAGGAATATGACAAAGCAGCACTGACTTTTAAGCACAGAATCAGAAAATCAAACCAAGGAGGAAGTGCAGCTTTTAAGACATTTCAGAGTGAATAAGAACTCACTTTCCAGCTCTAACAAGTAAAATGTAGAATGAAAGACAATGTTATCACCAATAGACAATGTTTTTAAGTTAATAAGAAAATAAGGAGAGAGACCTTTAAATATATTTGTTCATTTTACAAACTTCTATTATTCTGGGAAAAAAAAAAAAAAAAACCACCACCCTGTAATCAGACAATTAGAATAATCTGAAACAGAAAAAGCTGGCAAACAACAAAGGCAAATGGTGGCTTGTCAAACTAGTCTACTGTGAGAATGTAATGAAAGCTAGCTACACTCTTCAGAAAAAGACACTTATATTCCCCCAATTTTACACAGTTTTAGGGATTCACAGACCTCTTAAAAGCCAATCCATGGACACTTTTGACATAGAGATCCATGGATCTTAGATTAAAACCCTTCTTTCCTTTTAGGTATGTCAATCTTTGTTCCAAAATTATTTTGAGTAAGAAAATGACACCAATTTGTAACATCTGGTCAATAATAATAGCTATCATTTAAAAAAGTTTATAACATGACAAGGCATTGGGCTTAATAGTCAATGTATATTCATGTATAATACATACATACATATGTATCATCTCATTGAATTCTTATGATTCTTATAATGACCCGGTAAAGCTGACACCTTAGTTCTCCTGTTTTGCAGACTGAGGAAAGTGAGGCTGACTTAAAGAGGTTAAATAACTTCATAAAGGTCACACCGCAGGGTAGGGATTCAAACCCACGTTTTTCTGATACCAAAACTCACCATCCTCTTCTGCTTGTCATTTCCTGGTCTCCCTGTCCCCAATTTTTTTTTTCCAGTTGGGTACCACATTTTCACTTTTTCAGTGCAATAATAGTTGAAGATTCAGCACCACAAGAAACATTTTACCACATTCCTATTAATGGTACGGCTGAGTCTATTTGCGAACCCCTTCGGTCAGTCTCTCTCAGACTCCACCCCCTCAGAGAAACCTTCCCTCATATAGAACAGCACACCAGCACTTTATCACTGTCTATTCATTTGTTGTTGTTCTTATTCAGTCACTCAGCTGTGTCTGACTCTTTGCAACCCCATGGACCACAGCACACCAGGCTTCCCCGTCCTTCACCATTTCCTATAGCTTGCTCAAACTCATGTCCATTGAGTTGGTGATGCCATCCAACCATCTCATCCTCTGTCGTCCCCTTCTCCCCCCGCCTTCAATCTTTCCCAGCATCAGGGTCATTTCTAATGAGTCAGCTCTTCGCATCAGGTGGCCAAAGTATTGGAGCTTCAGCTTCATCATCAGTCCTTCCAATGAATATTCAGGTTGATTTCTTTAGGATGGACTGGTTGGATCTCCTTGCAGTCCGAGGGACTCTCAAGAGTCTTCTCCAGCACCACAGTTCAAAAGCATCAATTCTTCTGCGCTCAGCCTTCTTTATGGTCCACCTCTCACATCCATACATACCTACTGGAGAAATCACAACTTTGATTATACAGACCTTTGTTGGCAATGTCTCTGCTTTTAAAAATGCTGTCTAGGTTGGTCATAGCTTTTCTTCCAAGGAGCAAGTGGCTTTTAATTTCATGGCTGAAGTCACCATCATTTACCTACCTTATTTTCCTTCATGTGCTCAGTCACTCAGTTGTGTCTGACTCTTTGCTACCCCATGGACTGTAGCCCTCCAGGCTCCTCTATCCATGGGATTATCCTGGCAAGGATACTGGAATAGGTTGCCATTTCCATTGCCAGTTTTCCTTCACAGCACCTCTCATATCCTGATATATTATCCATTTCTATTTATTATATTATTGTTTTCCTCTATGAGAGCAAGGACTTCATTTATTGCTGCATTCCCAGCACCTAGCCCACACAGCCTAGCTCATGGTAAAGAAGTGAAAGTGTTGGTTGCTCAGTCATGTCCCATGGACTGGAGCCTGCCAGGCTCCTCTGTCCATGAGATTCTTCAGGCAAGAATACTGGAGTGGGTTGCCACTGTCTTCTGCAGGGGATCTTCCTGACCTGGGGATCAAAGCTGGGTCTTCTGCACTGCAGGTGGATTCTTTACTGTCTGAGCCACCAGGGAAGCCCCAGCTCATGGTAGGCACTCTATAATATAAATTGCTGAAGAAAAGAGAGAATGAAAGTATATTCAGGGAAACAAGAGGAGAAGTACACATCTAGTCTTTGTTTCTGTTTCTCCTGCCTCTTACTTCAACAAGGTCAGAACATTCAGACCAATATTTCTCCGGCTGGGAGAGGAGAAATATTCTCTTCTTCCAAGACAGATTAAAATAAAACTTCTTCCAAGAGAAGTTCTCGGGGAACTTCCTCTCCCCTCTGACCTCTCCACAGAGGTAGTACCTTCTTTCTGTACTGAAGACTCTTCCCCAATAGGCCCTTTGAATACCACCAGACTCAGGACTGACCTCTCAAAGCTCTCCTCCGTTCCTTAACTTTATGAGAATCTTTGCCTTTCCAACCAAGAACAATGTTACTGAACTGCTGTTTCTTGACCTTTTAGAAAACTCAAAGACATGGGGCAAAGTCTCACAGCCTCACTATAATTAGGTTGATTCTGCTCCGCTGCTGCTGCTCTTTATCATCTCTCTTCTTAGCCTGACCAGCGTTTTCTCAGTAAAATCAGTGTCATGTGCTCTGTTCTCTTGTGGGCTTTGAAAGTTGTTTCTTTTAGTTTTTACCCCCCAGTATTCCTTTGGACATGAAAGTTAAGAATATTGGTCTTAAATTTTTTCCTTTTATAGCATGGTCACCATGTGGATCTTTTTATTTAATTTTTTAAAAGAAGTTTCTATTTTTATTTCTTTAGTTTTGGCTGTGCTGGGTCTTTATTTGGAGAAGGAAATGGCAACCCACTCCAGTGTTCTTGCCTGGAGAGTCCCAGGGACAGAGGAGCCTGGTGGGCTGCCGTCTATGGGGTTGCACAGAGTCGGACATGACTGAAGCGACTTAGCAGTAGCACCAGCAGCTTAGATTATTGATTTTAGATTTTCTTTTCTAGTATTTTTAATGCTATAAGTTTCCCACTAAGCACTGCTTTCACGGCATCTCACAAATTCTGATAAGTTGTATTTTAATTTTCATTCAGTTCAAAAATTAATTTCTTCTAACTAAGATTTCTCTTTGACCCGTGTGTAGTTTATAATTGTGTTGTTTAAGCTGCAGGTATTTTGGAATTTTCCAGTTATCTTTTTGTTATTTATTTCTAATCTAATTCCTTTCCATTGTGTCTAAGAGCAGACATTGTATGATTTTTCTCCTTTTAAATTAAAAATAAATATTTATTTTTTAAAATAAAGACTTACAACTGCCAAGTCTCAGTTGTGGCACCCAGACCCTTGCCACATACAGGATCTTTAGTTTTGGCATGTGGGATCTAGTTCCCCGACCAGGGATCAAACCTGGGCCCCCTGCATGGAGAGTGTGGAGTCTTAGCCACTGGGTCACCAGGGAAGTCCTTCTTTTAAATTTTTTAAAGTCTGTTTTATGGCCCAGAATGTGGTCTATCTTGGTAAATGTCACAATGGAGCTTGAGAAGAATGTATGTTCTGTTATTGCTGGGTGAAGTTGTCTATAGATGTTGAGTATATCCAGCTGGTTGATGGTATTGTTGAGTTCAGAATGTGCTTATTGGTTTTCTGCCTGCTGGATCTGTCCATTTCTGATAGAGGTGTTCAACTTTCCAACTATCACTGTGGATTCATCCATTTCTCCTTGCAGTTCTGTTAGTTTTTGAGTCTTGTAGATGGATGTTCTATTGTAGATGGAACAATCTATAGATTGTTGTAGATGGATGTTCTATTGTTAGATGCACACACATTAAAGATCGTTATGTTTTCCTGGAGAAGTGACCCCTCTATCATTATGTAATACCTTTCTTTATCTCACGTAACTGTCCTTGCTTTGAAGTCTCTTGTTTAGTCGCTCAGTTGTGCCAACTCTTTTGCGACCTCATGGCCTGTAGCCAGCCAGGCTCTTCTGTCCATGGGATTTTCCAGGCACGATTACTGGAGTGGACTGCCATTTCCTTCTCTAGAGGATCTTCCTGACCCAGGGATCAAACCCAAGTCTCCTGCATTGCCAGCAGATTCAATTTGAAGTTTGCTCTGTCTGAAATTAATACACCTACTCTTTCTTATGATTAGCATTAGTGTGGTATGTTCTTCCTCCATCCGTTTATTGTGTCTTTAGTGTATTTCTTGTTGACAGCATATAGTTCGGTCTTGTTTTTTCATCTGCACTGACAATCTCTGTCCTTTCATTGGTGTATTTATATCAATGACATTTTAAAGGGATTATTGATATAGTTGGATCACTTTGTTAGTTGTCTAGTCCTTGCTCTTTTCTTTGTTCCTATTTTTGTCTTATACTATCTAATGTTATTTTAAAATTTAAAATACTGTTTTTAGTTACCATTAATGGAACATTTACTAGGTGCTGGTGCTGTGTCAAGAGTTTTGCAATCATTATTTCCCTTAGTTTACTTGACAATCCTATGACATAAGCTGTCACAGCAGCACTTACTATATGCCTGTTAAACTCATCATAAACATTATTATATGCATTATCTCATGTAATTCTCTCAACAGTCCCATGTCAAAAGTAATATATTATCCCCATTTTAGAGATGAGGGATCTGAGATTTAGTGAGGGCATATAAGGTATCAACTGTAGTCTTGTCTTCCTAATAGCCCTCCAAAATAACCCCCAGTGTCTCCAGTCTGCCTCTGACAAATGTCTTCCTTTAGTGCATAAGACTGAGCCTTGTCATCTCTTACCTGTCTCAACAAATGATCTTGCATGCACATCCTTTCTGAAGTCACCTTTTCCTAAAGTATAAAGACTTCTATTGCTCCTGTTTAAAAAAAATATGTTTTGATGTTTTGTGTGTCTTTGTAGGTGGTAGTTAGAATGGAAGGCTTGGTACAAAATATATAAACAAGTCTCTTCCTTGATGTTGCCCTCTCTTGTCCACTTCCTCTCCCACTACAGCAGGACTCTGTTAGTTGGTCCGCCGTCTCAGTTTAGTAGTAGATGCCCAGGTAGCCAGGTCCTCTCTCTGACCTTGCCTGCACCTCTGTGTTGCTGGAGCCATCTCTGGGAGAACTCAGGACACTTGTTCCTTGCACTTTCATACTTCTTATTCCTGTCTTTTCCTGTTTCAGCTCATGAGAAAGCTTTCTTATTGCCCATCTGCTCTCATTCAATTCTGAGCTGTCTTTGCTGCAGGAAGCCACACACACCTGCAGATCTGCCCTGCAGTCTGCCTTCGCCTCTCCAAGCGTGCTCAGCATCCCTGGGAAGCTTATTCAAATGTGCATCCCCTGGTGTCACTCTCATGGATTTTGATTCATAGGAATATGTAGGACAAGGAATCTGTGTTTTATTAAGCCCTTCACTACCCCATATTTAAAGCTCAAGAACTATTCAGTGGTTCAAGAATGTGAGGGTAAAGCATAATGAGAACACACTCTCACTCATGATTGCCCTTGGCTGCTCCTTTGGGATTCTCACCTCTCTCTACCCCAGTTCCAAGGGTCTTGCATTACTGGCTGCTACCCGCAACCCCCTGACTTGACCATGGAGAAGTATATGCTCCCTTTATGCCAGAGCAGCTATACTGCTTACCTATTTGTTTACTCTAACCATTGGTCTGCTGCTAATAACTACCTCACACCAAAATCTGATCCCACGGATTAAGGAAGAACTCAGTAAAACTCAATGATTATGTTCTTGTCATGTAAACTGGGCAGACCTGAGTTTAGGTCTCAACTCCACCCTTGTGGCTCAGCTGGTAAAGAATCCGCCTGCAATGCGGGAGACCTGGGTTTGATCCCTGGGTTGGGAAGATCCCCTGGAGAAGGGAAAGGCTACCCACTCCAGTATTCTGGCTTGGAGAATTCCTTGGACTGTATGGTCCATGGGGTCACAAAGAGTCGGACATGACTGAGTGACTTTCACTTTCACTTTCCACTCAATAATGTGGCTGTGTGATTTAGGTCAGACAGTGGATCTCTTTGGGCTTCCACCTCCTTATCTGTGAAATGGAATGAAGATATTTGCTTCACCTATGTCAAAGAGTTGATGAATAGGAATATTGGGTTCAGTTCAGTTCAGTTCAGTCGCTCAGTCATGTCCGACTCTTTGCGACCCCATGAATCACGGCACACCAGGCCTCCCTGTCCATCACCAACTCCCAGAGTTTACCCAGACTCACATCCATCGAGTCAGTGATGCCATCCAGCCATCTCATCCTCTGTCGTCCCCTTCTCCTCCTGCCCCCAATCCCTCCCAGCATCAGAGTCTTTTCCAATGAGTCAACTCTTCGCATGAGGTGGCCAAAGTACTGGAGTTTCAGCTTTAGCATCATTCCTTCCAAAGAAATCTCAGGGCTGATCTCCTTCAGAATGGACTGGTTGGATCTCCTTGCAGTCCAAGGGACTCTCAAGAGTTTTCTCCAACGATGCACAAATGTATCCTAAAGTTGTGACTTCAGTTGTGTCTGACTCTTTGCAACCCCATGGACTGTAGCCCACCAGGCTCCTCTGTTAATCAAATTTTTCAGGCAAGAATACTGGAGCAGGTTGCTATTTCCCACTCCAGGGGATCTTCATGACCCAGGGATCAATCCTGTGTCTCTTATGTCTCCTGCAGTAGCAGGCAGATTCTTTATCACTGTGCCACCTGAGCAGCCCCCAAACTACACTTGATCTTTGTGCTTTATAATACTGTTGTGCTATAAAGGAAAATATTCAAATTAGTTGGAAAGATCTCTTAGAACACTCTTTCGAGTTGAGAGAAACCCCCTACGAGTCTATAAGTAGCGGGGAGCATGGAGAAGTTTGCCTTCATATGACCTTCATATGAAGTGTTGAAAATGCAGCACTCCAATGAAAGTGACCACCCACCAGGAAACCAAGATCAAAGCTGTTGTCCTTTACATGGAAAAGAAGAAGTGAGCTTGTTCTCTTTGTCTTTCTTCACGTGGGGTCCCTTCCCAGGCCTTGCTACTTACCAGACAGATACTTTCTAAGGTAAACCCATATCCTCACTTGTGAAATAGAAAGGACAGCATAGGGTGAATCACCCAAATTACTTGTTAGTTCGCATCCATTCAGGGAGAGAACTGCTCTTGGGGAGCTGGAAGCCTTCACACCTGCCAGCTGAGGCTATTGGGGCTGTGCTGGCTGCTTCTGTGAAGGCTCTATTTCTCACACTTGAGCAGCTTAGCATCTGGGCGGCTAGGAAACAGAGAGCTCTGCCTAGCAGGGCTCTGTCAGGCCCAGAATCCTGAGGGTGCCCTCTGGAGGTTTATTCACTTTTGGTGTTGAAGTATCTGGCCAGCTGCTTTGAACAGACTTAAGAGTCATACACAGTTGGAGTTTAGTGCAAGTGGTGGATGCAAACCGGAGCCTATAATTCCAGGCTTCAGCTGTACCAGCAGACTTTGAAGCAGGCCGTTCCCAAGCTGGTGGTGTGCATGGGAAATGCTTTGTAGATATCGCTCACAATAGGGAAATCCTGTCCTGTATAATGTGGTTAGGGCAGAAAGCCTCAGCAAAGGGCCCAGCTCTGAGGTATTTTAAAAGAGAGATTAACACTTATTGTAGAAGTGCTAATCACTGATTGAATTAATCAAGGGCCAAACTATAAGGTGTTAACAAGAAAGATTAGTGACTTTGGGTGTGAATATTCAAAACCAGGGATTGTGAAACCTGGGACAGAGTTTTGCCTGGGTACACAAAAGAAAAAAAAAAAAAACAAATAGAAAGACAAGATAATGAACTAGTACTTTTGCCCAGCGATTTCCTCTTGAACAGGCTGGGGAATCATTGTTAAAAATATTAAATGTCAAGTGCAGGGAACAGTGCGTGGCTTATAATAAGGACTAAGTAAATGTTACTTTTCATTATTTTGTTAAGGTCCCCTATCAACTGAGAGTTAGGGAGAAACTTTTGTTTATGTTAGAGAGAAGAAAAAAAAAGTCTGGCTCAATTACTTTTTTTAGGAAAAAAAAAAGATTAATTTGCCTGATGGGAATTGAACAGATCTTGAATGTACAGTTTAAGCTCAACTACTTGTGTATAACTACTCGGGCTTCCCTGGTGGCACTAGCGGTAAAGAACCTGCCTGCCAATGCAGGAGACACAAGAGACACGGGTTCAGTCCCTCGGTCAGGAAGATCCTCTGGAGAAGGAAATGGCAACCCACTCCAGTATTCTTGCCTGGAGAATCCCATGGACAGAGGAGCCTGAAGGGCGACAGTCCATAGGATTGCAGAGTCAGACATGACTGAGATGACTTAGCATGCAGTCTTAATCGTATAATAAAGGATGGGGAAAATACTTCAGTGCTACAACGTGTACTAAAATTACTTTTACCATCGTTCTGGAAAAAAGTGATCTGTAATTTGAGAACCAAGTAACCAAGGAAAAAGAACTTGAAAGTGAAATTAGAACATATAAGGAAATGGTGGTTCAAATATGAACAGCTATGTCCAAATCACTAAAGCTGGATAAAGCAGTTAGTTTTCTAGGAAGCCTGTATTTGCAGCCAACACAGTGGGTGGGCAGAGGGGAGGAGAGGGGTGCTTGGAGGAGGTTGCTTGGAGAATGAGGTGTTAATTTTGAAAGAGTATGATGAAAAAGCTTAAACAAATCCAGAAGGAAAAAACCCCGAAAGAGATAATGTATTAAGTGGAGTTAACGTGAAAAAAAATCATTTAAGAAATCTGAGTGGTGCAATTGATAGTTGAATGAGTGCCTTTTTAGTGCTGAATTGAGGAAGGAGGAGAAGAGCACTCACATTTATTGGGTCTTACAAGGGTCATTGAATAGCTGGGAGGAGAAAGAGGATAATTTGGTTTAGGCCTCCTCCTAAAGATGACTTCACATATAGGCATTGTCAGATGAAGGATCTTAAAAAGGGAGTCCCTTTTAATTCTCACTGTCATCTTACAAGTAGATTCTTTTACAGAATGAGAAACTTAAGTATGACGTTCTGGAGATATCTACTCAGTGTACTTTTTGAATGCAAACTAGTCAAAATGGATTCAAAGTTGCTAAAGTATAGATCTAAGTTTCCTTTGATAGAAAAAAATGTTTCAAATATAAATTTATTCATGTAATTGGCATGTTTAAAATTTTCATCACCTAGACTAGCACCGTCCAATAGAAATGTAACATTAAGCCATATGGTATAATTTAAGTAGTCACATTTTTAAAAGTAAAAGAAACAAGAAAATTAATTTAAATCATATATTTAGCATATGATTTCAACATATAATCAATAGGCAAAATTATTAAGGAGCTATTTTACTTTTTTTTCTGTACTAGGTCTTTGAATCCTGGTGTATATTTTTGGCTTCCCTGGTGGCTCAGATAGTAAAGAATCTGCCTACAGTGCAAGAGACCTGGGTTCAATCCCTGTATTTTTAGACTTATAACCTATTGCGATTGGGACTAACCACATTTCAAGTGCTCATAACCACATGTAACAACTGTACTGGACAACAGAGAGTTAGACTCTGTAAAGTGCAAATACACTGGTTCTAGCCTTTGAAGATAATGACCCAGTAGGCCAGGAGTAGGCGAGGCCCACCAGATGTGAGGGAAGGCCATAATTGAGTTTTTTTCTTTTGCCCCCAGTAACCATATAGATAAAGCAAAAGTCACCTTTGACCTATTTGCCTCTGACTGGTCCTAATCCCCTTTCCAGGATCAACTACCATGAGCAGTGAGGTGCTGCTAGGTCTATTTGTATGATTTTACAAATATGCACACATCCAAAATATACTGTTGACATGTGTGGTTTTTAAAAATGGGTGAAACAGCATACTTTTTCCCAACTGAAAAGTGAAAGTGTTAGTAACTCAGTCATGTCCAACTCTTTGGGACCCCATGGACTGTAGCCCAACCAGGCTCCTCTGTCCATGGAATTCTCCAGGCAAGATTACTGGAATGGGTTGCCATTTCCTTCTCCAGAGGATCTTCCTGACCCAGGGACTGAACCCGAGTCTCCCACACTTTACTGACTGAGCAACCAGGGAAGCTGAAAACGGAAAACCAGGTAAGGGGGCCACCCAGATTAGCTTTTCTCATTTAACAATATGGCTTTGAGAACTTTTCATATCGGTAGACTTATCAACCTCATTTTAAAGTGTTGTATAGTAGTCTATAATGTGTTTAACCATTTCTCCATTAATGAACAGGCTCTAAATTACTATTGTTTTTATTAGAGAAACAATAAATGCAAAGGTCTTTTTTTTTTTTGGCTGCTCCTCTCAGTATGAAAGCAAAAGTCGCTCAGTTGTGTCTGAGTCTTTGCGACTCCATGGAATTCCATGAAATTCATGAACAGTCCATGAAATTCTCCAGGCCAGAATACAGGAGTGGGTAGCTGTTCCCTTCTCCAGGGGATCTTCCCAACCCAGGGATCGAACCCAGGTCTCCTGAACTGCAGGCAGATTCTTTACCAGCTGAGCCTCCAGGGAAGCCCATGGATCTTAGTTCCCCAGCCAGGCATTGAACCTGTGACCCCTGCAGTGGAAACATGGAGTCCTAACCACTGGACCACCAGGGAATTCCTGCAATGGTCACCTTTATGGTGGTGAAGTAGCATCATTTTCAGAGAGGAAGATGGCATGTCTATCAGAAACTGGGAAATCAAATAAGTTGTTCACATTGTATGGCTGAGGGCCACTGCTGATGCCTGTCTTGATTGTTTCCAGCCCTCTCTCAGAGATACACCATCCCATATCCTCCCTCCCTATATGCTCAAAATCAGTCTGACAAACGTTTCTTTGCTAGAATAGTTAGGCTTTTTGCTTTGAGGATAGTTAGGCTTTTCAGGGACTTGAAACTGGAGCGGAGTATGAATAGACAGGAAATTATTTCCCTAAAGTTCAAGAGAGACAAAGCCTCCAGCCAGAACAGTGGTGTGATTCCAGTTTGGAAAATTCACTGGGATTCTTTACATCCTCGCTCCAGTCCACCAGGTGTACGAAATTCTCATTTTGCTTCTGACTGCTCTTTGATGTCCTGAGCCAGGCCTGTCTTCTCCTCTCTTTTCTGCTCAAATTCTTTGTCACTTTAATTCCTTCCAAGGTATTTAATTAACGTAATCCTTACACGTTAATGACATTGCCCAACAGTCCTCTATACCTTCATAAGAAGATATATACTTTAAAGGTGTGTTAAATTGATGATTCTGTATTCTCTCCACCCATCTGTCCATTATTCAACAAACTTTTAATGAATATAGACCATGTACCAGGCTCTGGGTTTTAGCCTGGAGATGCAAAAATGAAATAAAGAATTTCACATATTGTGCAGGGGGACAGTAATCTTTGGAGTGATACGGGAGGAGTGTGTTATAAAAGGGAGCCATTTCAAGGTTCTGTCCAACACAGGGTTTAAAGATAGTCCTAAGTAAAAACTGAATAGAGAGGCAAAAGTTCATTTAAAGGTGTTCTAAATGGAGAAGGCAATGGCAACCCACTCCAGTACTCTTGCCTGGAAAATCCCGTGGACGGAGGGGCCTGGTGGGCTGCAGTCCATGGGGTCACTAGGAGTCAGACACGACTGAGCGACTTCACTTTCACTCTTCACTTTCATGCATTGGAGAAGGAAATGGCAGCCCACTCCAGTGTTCTTGCCTGGAGAATCCCAGGGACGGGGGAGCCTGGTGGGCTGCCATCTATGGGGTTGCACAGAGTTGGACATGACTGAAGTGACTTAGCAGCAAAATGGACCATACAGTCCTACACCCTACTCGTTGTTCCTGGGATTTTCCCTCTCTCCTTTTTGTCCCCTTTCCTATCCTGGTTTTGGAGGTTCCTTTGCCTGTGCTCTCTCCACAACACGGCTGCCTCTCACCTCAGGCAAGAACAAATTTGGGACATCAGAGACAGACAGTCCGGAGCCCACAGTGTAACACATCATGTGATGAAATATTAAATCTCACTTTTGACATGGATTTCCATGCAAAGCAGATACTGTTTGAGTATGGGATTGGTAATTTCTTCCTCCCAACCAAAGCAGTTAATGAATCATTTGCATAATGTTTAATGATAAATGATGCATTGTAGAATTTTACTAATCTAAAATTTTGTTTTGTCTTAGTTTTTTATTTCTAAAATTGAATTTTGTTATTGAAGTATAGTCAATTTACAATGTTGTATTAGTTTCAGTTATATAGCAAAGTGATTCATATAGATTATTACAAAATACTGAGTATAGTTCCCAGCCTAAAATATTTTTATAACAGTTTTCTGCTTCCTCCCCTCCCCAAGTTGACCAGACCAGCCTGGCATTGATCCAGAAAGGATTTTAAATTAGTGAGTCATTAGGCTGTATAAAAAGAGCTTACCCAGTGTAAAGGTACCCTCTTCCATGAAACAAAAAGGCTTCAATGACCACAGCTCATTTAAAGTGAAGATTAAACATTGTAACCAGAACAGTGCCCTAATTCAGCAAATTTTATTTATGTCCAAATGCAGTGCTATTGGCAATGAAGAGCAATTCGAGAAGTCATAACCCAAGACAATTATTGTGAGGGCCTTTAGAGTTCCCTATAAATTTCCCTTGGTGACCTCAGAGCGAATGCTCAACCACAGAGTCAAATATTTGTATTAGGTGTTCCTGTGTTTAACATACTAATTAAAAAGATAAAATTCTTTGATTCCATCTCAAATCATTTTACTTCTAATCTCTTTTCTGGAAAAGCCTGCTGGATAAATGGAACTAAGAGTATGCTTTCTAAAAAGAGGCTTTATCATGTTGTAATAAATCCAAGGACTGGGGACATTAAGGTACCTGAAGTGCTCTTAATGAGTCTATGGTGGGGAACATCCTCCGGGGTTTGTTTCAGGGACCTTTACCTTGAAGGTTATAAATCCTCTGAGAAGTGACTGTAATGGGGGAAAGCTTTACCAGAGGAAACACTGAGTTCAAACACAGCTAAATGCCCGGCCAGAGGGGCAGGTTTAAGGACAGGTGAGGAAGCCATGACACTTTGAGGCATTAACTTGAAACACTAGTCTTTGGAGAGGTCACCTGACTGACTCTGAAATCTACTCAGAAGAGACCAAAATGCCATTTGGAAATCTCTTTCTTGACCCGATAATAATGTATTTCTCTTCCCTTTTTTCCTGTTTATATTTTGGGGAATGAAGGACTGTAGAGAGCTCCTATCCAAAGTATAGTCTGAGGACTACCTACCTGGATCAGAATCATCCCAAGAGAATTATTAAGAATGAGCACTCCTAGGCATCGCCTCATTCCTACTCAACCAGAAATGTTCTTGGTGGTAGAGATGGTGGCAGTAATGGTGGGGTGGGAGGTTTGAAAGGCTTGGATTCTGATTGTTTTTTGTTTAAAAATTTAAATATTTATTAATCTATTTAAAAATAACAACAATAATGCCATTACCTGTTAACATATGTATCTCATGAAAAATAAATACATTTCCAAAATAACAGATAATTTAGTAAGAAGAACCCTATGAACAGTATGAAAAGGCAGAAAGATATGACACCAGAAGATGAGCTCCCTGGGTTGGTAAGGGTCCAGGATGCTAATGGGGAAGAGCAGAGATAGCTTCAGAAAGAATGAGGAGGCTGGGCCAAGTGGAAATGATGCTCAGTTGAGGATGTGTCTGGTGGTGAGAGTGAAGTCCAATGTTGTGAAGAACAACATAGCATAGGAACCTGGAATGTTAGGTCCATCAGTTCAGTTTAACCGCTCAGTCATGTCTGACTCTTTGCAACCCCATGGACTGTAGCACGCTAGGCTTCCCTGTCCATCACCAACTCCCAGAGCTTGCTCAAACTCATGTCCACCAAGTTGGTGATGCCATCCAACCATCTCACCCTCTGTCGTGCCCTTCTCCTCCTGCCTTCAATCTTTCCCAGATCAGGGTCTTTTCCAATGAGTCAGCTCTTCGCATTAGGTGGCCAAAGTATTGGAGCTTCAGCTTCAGCATTAGTCCTTCCAATGAATATTCAGGACTGATTTCCTTTAGGATTGACTGGTTTTATCTCCTTACAGTCCAAGGAACTCTCAAGAGTCTTCTCCAACACCACAGTTCAAAAGAATCAATTCTCTGGTTCTCAGTTTTCTTTATGGTCCAGCTCTCACATCCATACATGACTCAAGGTCCATAATCAACGTAAATTCGACATGGTCAAGCAGGATATGGCAAGAGTGAACATTGACATTTTAGGAATTGGTGATCTAAAATGGATGGGAATAGGCCAATTTAATTCAGATGACCATTATATCTACTACTATGGGCAAGAATCCCTTAGAAGAAATGGAGTAGCCCTCATAGTGAACAAGAGTCCAAAATGCAGTACTTGGATGCAATCTCAAAAACAGCAGAATAATCTCAGTTTGTTTCCAAGGAAAACCACTCAACATCACAGTAAGCCAAGTTTATGCCCCAACCACGAATGCTGAAGAAGCTGAAGTTGAATGATTCTATGAAGGCCTACAAGACCTTCTAGAACTAACACCAAAAAAAGATGTCTTTTTCATCATATGAGGATTGGAATGCAAAAGAAGGAAGTCAAGATACCTGGAGTAACAGGCAAGTTTGGCTGTGGAGTACAAAATGAATCAGGGCAAAGGCTAACAGAGTTTTGCCAAAAGAAAAAAACTGGTCATAGCAAATATTCTCTTCCAACAACCCAAGAGATGACTGTACACATGGACATCCCCAGATGGTCAATATTGAAATCAGATTGATTATATTCTTTGCAGCCAAAGATGGAGAAGCTCTATAGAGTCAGCAAAAACAAGACCAGATGCTGACTGTGGCTCAGATTATCAGCTCTTTATTACAAAATTAAGGCTTAAAAGATAACACCACCCTTATGGCAGAAAGTGAAGAGGAACTCAAAAGCCTCGTGATGAAAGTGAAAGACGAGAGTGAAAAAGTTGGCTTAAAGCTCAACATTCAGAAAACTAAGATCATGGCATCCGGTCCCATCACTTTATGGCAAATAGATGGGGAAACAGTGGAAACAGTGGCTCACTTTATTTTTCTGGGCTCCAACATCACTGCAGATGGTGATTGCAGCCATGAAATTAAAAGGTGCTTGCTCCTTGGAAGGAAAGTTATGACCAACCTAGACTGCATATTAAAAAGCAGAGACATTACTTTGCCAACAAAGATCCATCTAGTCAAGGCTATGGTTTTTCTAGTAGTCATGTATGGATGTGAGAGTTGGACTATAAAGAAAGCTGAGTGCAGAAGAATTGATGTTTTTGAACTGTGGTGTTGGAAAAGACTGTTGAGAGTCCCTTGGACTACAAGGAGATCCAACCAGTCCATCCTAAAGGAGATCAGTCCTGGGTGTTCACTGGAGGGCCTGATGTTGAAGCTGAAACTCCAATACTTTGGCCACCTGATGCAGAGAGCTGACTCATCAGGAAAAGCATCAGGAAAAGACTCTGATGCTGGGAGGGATTAGGGGCAGGAGGAGAAGGGGACGACAGAGGATGAGATGGCTGGATGGCATCACCGACTCAATGGACACGGGTTTGGGTGGACTCCGGGAGTTGGTGATGGACAGGGAGGCCCGGCGTGCTGCAGTTCATGGGGTCGCAAAGAGTCGGACACGACTGAGTGACTGAGCTGAACTGAACTGAAGGCTTAAAAAAAAAAATTCAGGCTTAAATTGAAGAAAGTAGGGAAAACCGCTAGACCATTCAGATTTACCTAAATCAAGTCCCTTATGATTTGATTTGATCCACAGTGGAGGTGACAAATAGATTTAAGGGATTAGATCTGGTAGACAGAGTGCCTGAAAAACTATGGATGGAGGTTCCTAACATTGTACAGGAGGTGGTGACCAAAACCATCACAAAGACAAAGAAATGCAAGAAAGCAAAGTGGTTGTCTAAGGAGGCCTTACAAATAACTGAGAGAAGCAAAAGGCAAAGGAGAAAGGGAAAGATATACCCAACTGAATGCAGAGTTCCAGATAATAGCAAGGAGAGGTAACAAAACCTTCTTAAATGAACAATGCAAATAAATAGAGGAAAGCAATAGAATGGCAGACTAGAAATCTCTTCAAGAAAATTGAAGATCCTAAGGGACTATTTCATGGAAAGATGGGCACAATAAAGGACAGAAACGACAAGGACCTAAAAAAGCGGAGATTAAGAAGAGGTGGCAAGAATACACAGAAGAACTATACAAAAAAGGTCTTAGTGACCTGGATAACCATGATGGTGTGGTTACTCACCTAGAGCCAGACATCCGGGAGTGTGAAGACAAAGTGGGCCTTAGAAAGCTTTACTACGAACAAAGCTAGTGGAGGTGATAGAATTCCACCTGAGCTCTTTCAAATCCTAAAAGATGATGCTGTTAAAGTGCTGCCCTCAATATGTCAGCAAATTTGGAAAACTCAGCAGTGGCCACAGGACTGGAAAAGGTCTGTTTTCATTCCAATCCCAAAGATAGTGCCAAAGAATGTTCAAACTGCTGTACAATTGTGCTCATTTCACATGCTAGCAAGGTAATGCTCAAAATCCTTCAAGCTAGGCTTCAGCAGTATATGAACTGAGAACTTCCAGATGTACAAGCTGGATTTAGAAAAGACAAAGGAACCAGAGGTCAAATTGCCAACATCCGCTGGATCATAGAAAAAGCAAGGGAGTTCCAGAAAAACATCTACTTCTAATTCATTGACTATGCTGAAGCCTTTGACTGTGTGAATCACAGCAAACTGTGGAAAATTCTTAAAGAGAAAGGAATACCCGATCACCTTACCTAAAACCTGTATGCAGGTCAAGAAGGAACAATTAGAACTGGACATGGTACAATGGATTGGTTCAAAATTGGGAAAGGAGTATATCAAGGCTGTATATTGTCACCCTGCTTATTTAACTTATATGCAGAGTACATTATGCAAAATGTTGGGCTGGATGAATCACAAGCTGTAATCAAGATTGTTGGGAGGATATCAACAATCTCAGATATGCACAAGATGCCACTTTAATAGCAGAAAGTGAAGAGAGACTAAAGAGCCTCTTGATGAGGGTGACAAGAGGAGCGTGAAAAAGCTGGCTCAGCAGTCAAAAATCTAAGATCTTGGCATCCAGTCCCATCACTTCATGGCAAATAGATGAGGGATAAGTGGAAACAGTGATGGATTTTATTTTCTTGGGCTCCAAAATCACTTCAGATGGTGACAGAAACCATGAAATTAAAAGATGCTTGCTCCTTGGGAGAAAAGTTATGATAAACCTAGACAGCATATTAAAAGTCAAGAGACATCATTTTGCCAACAAAGGTCTGTAGAGTCAAAGCTATTATTTTTCCAGTAGTCATGTATGGATGCAAGAGTTGGACCATAAAGAAGGCTGAGCACCGAAGATTTGATGCTTTTGAACTGTGGTGCTGGAGAAGATTCTTGAGAGTCCCTTGGGCAGCAAGATCAAAGCAGTCAGTCCTAAAGGGAATCAAGCCTGAATATTCATTGGAAGAACTGATCTGAAGCTGAAGCTCTAATACTTTGACCAGCTGATTGGACCCTGATGCTGGGAAAGATTGAGAGCAGGAGGAAAGGAAGATGAGATGGTTGGATGGCATCACCCACTCAATTGACATAAGTTTGAGCAAACTCCAAGAGATAGTGAAGGACACGGAAGCCTTGCGTGCTGTGGTCCATGGGGTTGCAAAGAGTCAGACATGATCTAGTGACTGAACAATAGAGAGTCCCTGGGGACCTAACCACTTCCAGCTGCCTTGGAACCAAGAACATGGCATTTGTGTTACCATCAGTGGAGGACAAGAGACCCTGTTATGCTTTTATTCTGTTGATTCTGCCTTCACCCTTCAGCAGGAACCAGCATGAAGGTAGCTTCCTTTAACCCAGAGGATTACATTAGAATTGAACACTATTGTCAATTTTTTCCTTTAAATGAGTGTTTCATTATTATTCAACATTTATTTTTAACACCTTAGCCTTAAAAATATTTGTATTTTTGAGTTAGTGTATTTTTTCATTCTAATTTATAGTTCTCTTTACTTTTCACTAATTTTACCTACTTTACCTTTGATATGATTTTATGTCTGAGATTTTGGTTCTTAATTTGGTCTCTTCTTTGCTATTTTAACTTACACTCATTTTGTATGTTTATTCTTATAATTTTATTTCCTTTCTTTGCTTATATTTTTAAAAATCTATTGTCTTTTTGTTTTAATGTTACTAATGTTTTCTTATCCACTTTTAAGTTTTATTGTTACTTTAGCTTGTCAATAATTAAGCTTCTTGACTCTTGTGGTATCAGTTTGTTCCATTTTTAAAAATTTAAGTTCACCCTTAAACTTTTTTATTTAACTTTTTCCATATTAACTTGTTTTACTGTAGTAATAAATATGTCATGATTTTCTCCTTTTGATTTTTGGGTTTCTGGTACTATTTCTTATTTTTGTTTTTATTATGCTTGCTTTTTGTTTCCTATTCATAACTTTTGAATTGATTTTTATACACTGTTCTTTGTCTATTTGTTTTAATGGTAAATAACAAGTGTGGCCACAGATGAGGGTACTTGGACTGGATGCTGGGGGGTGTGGAGGGGGAGGAGTCTACAGTTTCTGTAACAGATAAAAGGTACTGGAACTGAATGATAAAGATGGAGCATTTTTCTGAAGGATCCATTTTATTCAAAGTTCAGGGATGAAAAAAATTCGAGATCCTTGAAGATCTTTGGAGGAAAATTGTTAATACATGCACTGGAAATGTGCTGTCAATTTTAAAAAATTCACTCTGAGTTTCAAAAATTGATAGATTCAGTATAGCAATATCTCAACTATAAGCCAATGAGAGGAGAAGCCTCCAGATAACATTTTTGTCAATTATGTAAACCCAAAGGTTGCTTCTTTAGCCTCCTTAAATTCCTTCTTTAAAAAGCCCCCTCCTTCATTCAGCCTGCCTTTAACATGCCCTTAAGTTTCCTCCTGATTTGCTAATTCTCTATCCAGCCATCACCTTCGTCCCCTGAAGACCTAGCTTCCCCTGCTGGGCCCAACTCATAGACAAAAGGGGTCACAGAACATTGAACGTTCCTTCTGTTTTGTGTCACACTCAGTGCAGCAAGGGACTGTGTTGTATCCATGTGTTTCTTAAAGGTGCAGCACATGCCTGGTGCACTGTGAGTGGTCAATGAGTGCTCAACAAAGGAATGGGTAGATGGACAGATGCTCAGCACTGAAGGTCACCACTGATCTCCTGACTGCCTGATCTCATTACTGCAAATCTTTCTACAGTGTAACCTTCTCAACTTTCTACCCTCTACCTCTTATCCCTTCCTCGAATGTATTTTCTCCTTTGGCTCTCAAAATTGAATGCAATTCTGATATAACCACAACCCTTCCAAACACTTATTTCTATACCCTATACTACTTCTTATTCCTTTTCCTGGAGATAATTGTGGACATCTCAAGGCTCAGACATGAGACTCATTTCTTTATTTTCTGCCTAGTTCTACCTGAATAATTGTCACAGCTTCAACCCTCACCGTCATGCTGATAACCCCCAAATCTGTAGCCCTGACCTCTCACCTGAGCTCTTACCCCTTATCTTTGTGTGACTACCACTGGAGACTCCTGCCTGGATTTCTCACTACTAAATATCCCAATCTCCTCAGATTCCTCTCTATGAAGGAAGTGTGTGTGTGTGTGTGTGTGTGTGTGTGTGTGTGTGTGTAAGTATGGTGTGGTGTGTATTTTACTTGCTCTCGGTACCACTGCAAACAGTAATGATAATAATAGCTACCATATTTTGATTATCTACTACATGTCAGGCACTTTATATTTGTCAGCTCATCTAATCTTCACAACTACCCTACAAAGTAGAAATTAACTGCATTTTTAGAGGTGAGGAAACTGAGACTCAGAGAATTTTAACAATCTGTCCCAAATCACAAAGCTAGTATGTGGGATTCAAAAATCAAGGTGTTCTAGCTCTAGAACTCATGTTCTTTCTGCTGTTTCACCCAACTAACACATTGAAAATTTATAGCTGGATACATGTGTACATACCTACATATATATACTATATACATATAGGTTGAAAGGTGGGGGACATCAGTGATCTCTGAGTCTTTGGAGTTTGGCATGGTTAATTGCCTCTGTTGACAATGTTTGCCCTAGGTGGTGATTAAGCATAGACGCTTTGGACTCAGGCAGATTCAGTTCAATCTCAGTGCCATTATTACATGAAGGGGCAGAGTATTTGACCTTTTTGAGCCACAGTTTATTCCTCTGTGAAATGAGGACATTAATACCTACCTCCCAGGAGTATTGGGAAGAATAAATGAAAGAATGTATGTCAAGAACCAACTGAACTACCCATCAACTAATGAACAGGTAAATGAAATGTCATAAATCCACCCAATGGAATACTATTTGGCAATAAAAACAATGAACTTCTCATATTCTCTGCAACAGGGATGAACCTTGAAAACATCAGGCTAAGTGAAAGAAGTCAGTCATAAAACACCACATGTAGTATGATCCATATACATGAAATGTCCAGAACAGACAAATCTATAGAAAGAGAATGTAGATTAGTGGTTGCCAAGGGCTGGATTTGGGATGGGAGTGAGGGGTGACAGTACAAGAGAAATGGGGAGTGACCACAAATAGGAACCATGTTTCTTTTGGGGGTGATGTGTATTTTCTAAAATTGATTTTGCTGTTGGTTGCACAACTCTGTGGATACACTAAAAACCATTAAATCATACACTTTAAATTGGTGGGTTATATGCTATGTGAACTTTATCTCAATAAAGATGTTTTAGGGAATTCCCTGACTGTCCAGTTTTTAGGACTTGGCAATTTCACTGTGGTGGCGTGGCCTGAGTTCAATTTCTGGTCAGGGAGCTAAGTTCCCACAAACCTAGAGGGATGGCCAAAAAAAAAATAAAAAAAAGATGTTTTAAAAAAATGTATGTTACACACTTAGCACATAATTGGTGCTCAGTGAGTTCTCATTGTTCTAACATTCTCCTTGCCTGGTTTGTCTCCAGCAATCAACAGTGAACATTTGTTCCTATTTGCAGTGCCATGGCTTAAGTGCATACCTACCCTCCCCCACTCCTTCTTAAACACTTGGTAGACTTTCGTTGTCTCCTTTTTGAGGTCCTTGAGGATTGGGGGGCAGTCTGCCTGCTGCTCCTTATGCCTGACGTCTGTCTTGGCCTGGGCTGTCCTGTGTATGCTTCTCCTTCACTGTGACTCTCAAAATCACCTTCCTGGGCTACTTTTCAGACCTTTCCCCTCTCCTCCTTATTCAACAAACATGAAGTAGGAAGCGACCCTAAGCAGGGTACCGCTAGGCGCTGTGGATAATGCAAGGCGGTTAAAGACTTGCAAAGAGCTCTTTGATTACGCTTGGGGAAATGGCATATATATATAAAAACACAACTAAGCTGAGGACACAAGTTTGTAGAGTGTCAATTGTGTAATTCTCACGGAGGTGCTATGGGAGTTTAAAGAAGTGAGAGATCATTGGTTAGGGGGCTCTTCAAAAAGCAGTTGGTTTTTGACTGATGGGTGAGCTTCCTACTGGAAGAGAGAATGGGGCGGGTGTGTAAGCAAAGGCATAGACAGAGGTCTCCCTTCTTCCTTCCTTACACATGTATTAAGCATATACTATATATGCTGGACTCTGGGGTTGTAAAGAAAGAGTGAGTCCTGCCCTCGCAGCTTACAGATGTGGGGAAGCTGGACACACAAAGGAATAAAGAAAAATCCATGAATATAGTGGAGCAAGTGAGAAAGGTGTCTGCAGGAGTCTGCAAAGGCAGGGCAGGA
This sequence comes from Bos indicus, assembly GCF_029378745.1. NCBI lineage: Eukaryota > Metazoa > Chordata > Mammalia > Artiodactyla > Bovidae > Bos > Bos indicus. The sequence continues at coordinate 14,289,144 of NC_091785.1, forward strand.
GAGCTGACATTTGGGTGTTCAGGGTGAAGAGGTGAGGAAGCAGGGTGCAGTGAAAGCAAAGGCTGGGGCATGATGGCTGGGATCAAAGGCTGGGGCTGTGGCTGTGAAGGTGTGTTGGGGTTTCATCGTAAGGGTTTTGTGTCCTGCGTTAAGTAATTTATGTTTCATTCTGAAGTAATCAAAGGTGGTGGGGGGCGGGGAACACTTTCCACTGCTCCCAGGCAAAACTGTCTAATCACAGTTGTCTTTCTGCTTTCTTCTTGAACTTTACCCTTCTTCCAACACTTCCTGCAGCTGGCCTCCTTCTTGCTTTCATTAAATGCCCAATGTTGTAGAAGTCATCTTTTCTTGAAGTCTTGCATATGGGTCCCCAGGAAGACCCTACTTCTCTTACCCTTTCCCATCTTGCACACATCTTACTGGAGGGCGGGGAGGGAAGCTTGAATAGGAGTTCTCCCCTCGCCCATCAGAGATCAAAATAATGCTGATCCCATGGATTTTTACCCGTGGTCAAATGCAACATGTATATTGCCTGACTTCTCACATTTTAGTTGGATTAAAACACTTTATTTTTAATATTTATTAAACTTTTTTTCTCTGCCTTGGGTCTTAGCTGTGGCATGCAGGATCTTCACTGGGGCACTCGGGCTTCTGTCTAGTTGCGGCAGACTGATTTAGTTGCCCCCTTGCACGTGAGATCTTAAATCAAACCCATGTCCCCTAATTGCAAGGCAGATTCTTAACCACTGGAACACCAGAGAAGTCTCTGATTAAAGCATTTTAAAATGCGGGTCCCAACCTTCCAACACATAAGCCCTTATGATGTTCCCAAACTAAATTAATACACTATCCATGGAATTCTTCTACATACTGGAAGATTTGGGTCATCTTTCTAAAACCATAAATCCACTTGTAGATCACTGAAGGATTAGTAGAAATACATATAACATATTCAAATATACCTAAGTAGTTTTAAACATAGCACTATACAGAAAACTTTCTGTGATATACAAGTAAGAGGAGATTGTAGTTTCCAAACAAAATAAAAGGGCAAATCTGTTGACTGAATTCATACTCATTTATCATAGGTCCCTGTACTGTATTAGTATCTTTAACTGGCCAGTCAATCATAAAAAAATTAAATCCTCAGTAAATCTTATCAGGACCACAAAAATAATGGGATTTCTGTTTACAAGGTGTCGTTGTGTTCAGAGTCTTTGATAATGACTGCAGACAGTCAATAAACACTGAGACATTTCCATGGTCTGTAGGAGCCTAACTAAACTATCTAATCTTTCAAAAGACAGTCAACACAATGAACTCTAAACCTAATCCCCTCAAATACTGGAGAGACAGTTTAGTGCTTTAAATACTCCTCAACCCCAAACTCCACACTAAAAAGAACCATTAAAGGCTTTTTCTTAAACTCACAGAAGTGGGACATTCTGATTTTAGTTCCATTCTCTGATGGCAAATCTTTACCTTATAATCTAAGTTCAACCTTTTATAGGATCTGGGATTTGTGAAGGGTGGCAAGTGTTGTAAGTATTGTAGGACTCGACTTAAAAGGAGAAAAGGAGTAGCATTTGGTGATTAAACTTTTCCAATGACTTTAAAAAAGTTTCAAGAAAGAAAAACACAATACTTGCTGGTTTTGTTATAATCAAGTAAACTCACATTTACCCAGAACTCCTGTTCCTGGTCCCATATTTGGTCCTGGGGGATTTTTTTAAAAAGAAATTGGAAAAAAAAAAAAAAAGCTATTGATTAATGATTTCTTTTTTTCTAGGCCTGTATTGCTCAGTAAACAAGGTTTAAGAATTCTAAACTCCCGACAAGAGACTTGTATAAGGGAAGTTGAAGATGCCTAACTATGGAGTCATCAATTTAGATACTAAGAGAAACCTTGGTTTTCAGTGGCTGGCAGGGAAAGAGAAAGGAGAATTTCAGCAGCACTGGTGTAAATGCTCTTTTGATTCCACAATGTTTTTGTGAAGTTAGCCAATGATATGAAGATGCTTGGGAATACATTTGTCATACGCTGGCTGGAAAAAGTGGGTCCTGGCATCCCACTCGGAAAGAATGAATCTCTTGAGAAGTTTGATTTGGGGCTTTTTTTCCTTTCATTTCTTGCACAGTCCATCGTTCTTCGTTGCTCTTGTCTAAAGAGCCTGGCTGGAGAGGTACTGATGGATCGTTCCCTTCCACACCCGAGGCAAGAGTGGGGCTGGAGCAAGAGCAGGCTTGCTGCTTGTGTAACAGTCGTAATGAGATTCCAAACACATGTGGCTTTTAGCCTTACAAACTGATGAATGTAAGAGACTGCCTACTCTTAAAAGGCAACCAAGGCTAATGCAGTGGTTGATTTTCACTGCTCATCTTAATTAAACTACAAGCAACATCTTAAACAATCATTCCCTTCTCAAATAAATATCACCATCACAGGGCTTCACACTACACTCATGGTTTCCCATTTACTTCATTGTTTCTCATTCTCTTTGCCTGATTCTTTCCGTTTCCTAGATCACTGAATGTTGGAGATCTCTTGATCTCCAGTGTTGATCATTCTGTGTTGAAGTGCCCAGGGATTCTGTCCTAGGATCTCTTCTGTTTTCCATCTACGCTTATTGCCTTGATGATCTCATCTAATCTCAGGGCTTTAAATACTCCCTATATCTAGGTGGAGCTAGCAGTAAAGAACTGGCCTGCTAATGCAGGAGATGCAGGTTTGATCCCCCGATCGGGAAGATTCCCTGGAGGATGGCATGGCAACCCACTCCAGTATTCTTGCCTGGGAAATCCCAAGGACAGAGGAGCCTGGCAGGCTACAGTCCACAGGGTTGCAAACAGTCAGACACGACTGAAGCAATTTAGCACTCACATATATTGATTAGGCTGCAGTCCATGGGGTTGCTAAGAGTCGGACACGACTGAGCGACTTCACTTTCACTTTTCACTTTCATGCATTGGAGAAGGAAATGGCAACCCACTCCAGTGTTCTTGTCTGGAGAATCCCAGGGATGGGGGAGCCTGGTGGGCTGCCGTCTATGGGGTCACATAGAGTCAGACACGACTGAAGTGACTTAGCAGCAGCAGCAGCAGCAGCAGTCTATACTATACTTCCCTGTGCTCCAGGTCATATGCCCAACTTCCAGCTTAACATCTCCACTAGGATGTCTAATAAATATCTGAGCATCTGATCTGCTACTGCCATCAGGAAACTGCTCCTCCCAGACTGTTCCCCTTCTCTGCTGCTGCTGCTGCTAAGTCACTTCAGTCATGTCCGACTCTGTGACCCAACAGACGGCAGCCCACCAGGCTCCCCTGTCCCTGGGATTCTCCAGGCAAGAACACTGAAGTGGGTTGCCATTTCCTTCTCCAATGAATGAAAGTGAAAAGTAAAAGGAAGTCGCTCAGTCGTGTCTGACTCTTCGAGACTCCATGGACTGCAGCCCACCAGGCTCCTCCGTCCATGGGATTTTCCAGGCAACAGTACTGGAGTGGGGTGCCGTTGCCTTCTCCAGTTCCCCTTCTCAGTAAGTGCCAATTCCATTTTCCTAGTTGCTTAAATAAAAATAATCCTGGCATCACCCTTGACTCCCTTTTTATCTAATATGTCACATTCTAATCCATTAGCAAATCCCATGTTCTACCTTCAGATGGATTCAAAATCTGACCACTTCTCCCATCTCCCTACTACTTTGCTGGTTCAAACCAGCTTTTAGTTGATCCTGCTGCTTCTATTGTATCTAGTAAGTAGCAAAGCAGAGATTCAAACTCAACTGTTCTTTCATTTTGAAGACCTTGATCTTTTTGCCTGGGCTCTACTGTCCCTCTGCCTGGTTGCCTTTGGTGGCTGCTAATGTAGATACTTCCTCTCTCTCCATTCTCATTCTTTCCATTCTAATGGAATCATAACTACCTTCAAAATGGCCCTGTAAGCAAATATCTTTTGTTCTGTCTTTCCCAACCTCATGCAGATAAGTGCACACACCAGCCCTGGACTGTCCTAGTCCTTCTCTGGACTCATTTACACAAGAGAACAAAGGCCACTTGTAGGCTCTTTTTCTGTGACTTGAAACAACATAATTTCTACCAATTCACCCTGTCATAAGTGGCAGCCACATATTTCTTCTGTATCTTTTACAGAACCTAGTACTGTGCTCTTGCCTGGAGAATCCCATGGACGGGGGAGCCTGGTGGGCTGCCGTCGATGGGGTCGCTACGAGTCAGATGACTGAGCGACTTCCCTTTCACTTTTCACTTTCATGCATTGGAGAAGGAAATGGCAACCCACTCCAGTGTTCTTGCCTGGAGAATCCCAGGGACGGGGGAGCCTGGTGGGCTGCCGTCTATGGGGTTGCACAGAGTCAGACACGACTGAAGCGACTTCTCAGCAGCAGCACAGTGCTAAGCACAAAACTGGCCCTCAGTAAATGACAGTGATTGACTGCTTATGATAAAGAAAAATTTCTCCAAGTTTTAACTAACACATTCCTACCACTATCAGTAATGACATGATTAAAGCTTTGGAATTGACTTGTACCTCTGGCACTTCTGAGGGAATTTTTTCTGTGTTGAAATATATATGAAAAGTGAAAGTCACACAGTTGTGTCTGATTCTTTGCGATCTCACGGACTATATAGCCTGCCAGTCTCCTCTGTCCATAGAAATCTCCAGGTAAGAGTACTGGAGTGGGTTGCCATTTCCTTCTCCAGGGAACTATATAGGTTGGTCTTAAAATGAGTGAGAATTTTCTATGTAAGAATACTGGAGTGGGTTGTCATTTCCTTCTCCAGGGAATCTTCCTGACCCAGGAATTGAACCCAAGTCTTCTGCGTCTCCTGCACTGGCAAGTGGATTCTTTACCACTGAGCCACCTAGGAAGCCTGAGTAATATGACAGACTTATACTATACAGTATAGGGCTTAAATTAATAATATAATTTGCATAAATTACAAGGTATGGCTTATGAGTCTGAGTCCATAAGTTTTCCCTAAGTTCCATTACTTTAAGATTCTAAATAAAGATTAAAATATTGTTAGCAATAAATAAATAAAATATTGTTAGCATTCTCAATGCCTTCCTCTGAAATATCATTTCAAGATAAATTTCTGTATAACACAAACTTTGGATCCTTAAAAAGATTATGACATTACAAAATCTACTATAAGAAAAGCAGTACTAATCTTGCATTGTGTTGGAATGTTACTGCTGAGGTGCTGGTTGGTGTTGTTCAGTCGCTAAGTCACGTCTGACTCTTTGTGACCCCATGGACTGCAGCATGCCAGGCTTCTCTGTCCTTCACTATCTCCTGGAGGTTGCTCAAATTCATGTCCTTTGAGTCAGTGATGCTATCTAACCATCTCACCCTCTGCCGCCCTCCTTGACGTTGGTCAGCTTATAAATGCCTTAAAAGAAAACAATTTATAGTCTTGCTCTTTCCTGTTATTGAAAGGTCTTAAACCTCCAAATCACAATCCACCTCCAAGGCCTCTGAGGCCTGAATTCCAGGCCTCATTAAGCAGAGAAATAAACTGCTGAATATTACTCATAAGTGTGCAAAATCGGTTGGGAAGTGGTTTGTTCCGTGCTGAGTCCATCTTAGGATTCAGGCCATGGGCTGGAACAGTATTCATTCTATGGTGAATTCTGATTGGTCATCTCTAAGATAAATTCTGATTGGTTGAAAGAGCATGCTTCTTCAAGTGCTGTCTCTTACCACTGAGTGCTTGTCTCTTACAAGTCTCTGGGCAGGTCTTAGAGTCCACATTTTATTATTATTATTTAATCTACAGATGGAAATAATATCCAAAATAGCTATTCCATAGAGCTGTTGAGATGGTAAAATGAAGGAATATTGTGAAAGGGCCTAGTTCATAGTAGTCACTCAATTAATATTTGTTCATTCATCTTGATAATATATTACATTTTATAAATGCTTTAGAATTTTTGAAATGCTTTCACACACTGTACAGGTTATTGTCAAAATACCAAGCACCGATTAACACTTCCTCTAAGAGCATTTGGATGGCTGTACTTTAATTATTTTAGGATGTGACCAGCTTTTGTGGAGTTGAGTTAGTTGGCTTCATTATTCCCCTGCAACATTTCCTCTGCACTCGTTGATTTCCATGGCTACACGATGATTACTTCCTGAGAAACAAAGGAACACATGTGTTGGGAAGTAAAAAGGAAGCATACAGATCACCTACTGAACCACAGCCCTGCAAAACCTGGTATAAATGGAAACTTTTCTTTTTATCATAGTGTGTTTGAAGTGAAGGAATTCACATTAGTCATTCCCTCAGTTTTTGCTCTACAATAGATGTCCTTGTAAGGGGCCAGATAGCGTCAGGCCATATAAACCAAATATACTCCAAAATGTTTTGCAAGGTAGACTGTTTACAACATTAAAATTTCTGAGTGGTGACCAATTCAGAAAAGTGATAGTAGGTAATGGGAAATTTGAAGACAAAGAATTGAGTGTAGGAGGAAATAGCTCACCACTTTAAAACACAATGATTCCTTTTTACTGCATTCATTGATCGATTATTTTAGCAAACATATGTTGAGGATTCTGGGTATGAGGTCCTGTAACTAAGTGCTCTGAGAACTACAA